>NC_090266.1:597069954-597426829 GCF_040414725.1 Anabrus simplex
GTTGACATCCGAGTTAACTCGGGCATAGGATGGAAAAGGTTAAAGAACTCCTGCGGGACAAAATTCCCGCACCTTGGCTTCTCATAAAACCGTAAAGTAGTTAATTGGGCATAAAATCAATAACAGTATTATTTTATTATTCTCTTATCAACCGGCTAGGGACAACTGGAAGTATACATCTTCTTTTTCTTCTTAATCTGTTTACACTCCAGGGTTGGTTTTTCCCTCGGACTTAGCGAGGGATCCCACCTCTACCGCCTCAAGGGCAGTGTCCTGGACTCAGACACTGGGTCGGGGATACAACTGGTGAGGATGACCAGAACCTCGCCCAGGCGGCCTCACCTGCTATGCTGAAGAGGAGCCTTGCGAGGGGATGGGAAGATGGGAAGGGATAGACAAGAAAGAGGGAAGGAAGTGGCCGTGGCCTTAAATTAGGTACCATCCCGGTATTTGCATGGAGGAGAAGTGGAAAACCACTTCCAGGATGGCTGAGGTGGGAATCGAACCCACCTATACTCAGTTGACCTCCCGAGGCTGAGTGGACCCTGTTCCAGCCCTCGTACCACTTTTCAAATTTCGTGGCAGAGCCGGGAATCGAACCCAGGCCTCCGGGGATGGCGGCTAATCACACTAACCACTACACCACAGAGGAGGACGGTAAGTATACATTCCGGCGTTTATTCCATTTTCGTTTGATCCAGTAGGTTTTCATTAGATCGCTGTGTCGAGCACGGCGTTCATACGACCACTTTGGACCAGCTGTCCATTTCTCATCTCGTAAAGTTCCAAAAGTCACGGGGCTTGTTTGGAAAAGTTCTCTCACTAACCACTACACCACAGAGGCGTTTCCCTGTTTTTTAATAGGTATAAATCAGAAGAATGCATAACCAGATTGCATTCTATTGCAGCGGTAATGAGGTACTGTATTCTTTTATGAAGAAATTCGTGATCGTCATTCTATACATTTCCAGATGGGGTAAACTTCTATGAGGCGGGAAAGGTGTAGTCACTCCTCTACAATTCAGGTTATAACTGGAAATATTACATCTTATGTAAGAGAAGTCGTCTTGGTACACTTTCCTTGAGTCAATCTCTCGTTCTCAACAGTATATATGCATTGAGTTTCGCGAGACGGACTGATTTTAGTTCCAGTATGTGAAGGAAAGCGAGATCATTTGTGCCGGTGTGAACAGGGAACGTATACAATCGCTTCGCGGAGTGGAGTGCATTTTACATGTGAATATGGTAGACTTGCGTTGAATGAGTGAGAGTGTAGTATTCAATTCAACGTCTGTAGTTTCTTAATAGCGCAGATTTTTTATTCTTTTTATTATTTTATTTTTTATTCTATATTAAGATAAGACAAGAAATTAGGTACCAATTTTAGTTTCGCCTTTACAGCAAAATTAAGGTAGAAGATTTCCCTAATTTATGCGGTCGTGTCTACTCATTGTTGCATATTTTTCAAACCTGTGAATTCTGGAGCTGGAGGTCAACACGTGTGCCCCAGTTGACCCCACATCACAGCAAACGACGCCTCGTACGGACCCAAGAGAAACGTCAGTGGACCTTGGTACCGGGCGAGTTGGCCGAGCGCGTAGAGGCGCGCGGCTGTGAGCTTGCATCCGGGAGATAGTAGGTTCGAATCCCACTATCGGCAGCCCTGAAAATGGTTTTCCGTGGTTTCCCATTTTCACTCCAGGCAAATGCTGGGGCTGTACCTTAATTAAGGCCACGGCCGCTTCCTTCCAACTCCTAGGCCTTTCCTATCCCATCGTCGCCATAAGACCTATCTGTGTCAGTGCGACGTAAAGCCCCTAGCAAAAAAAAAAAAAAAAAAAAAAAAAAAAAGGACCTTGGTGTCCTGGAGTAGCGATGTCTGGAGTCAGCGACGCCGACACCAGGGATGCTCTAGCACCCCCAATTATTTAAGGGATGCCATGTACCCTGCACCTACAGGGAGAAAAACATATCAGAAAGAGAAAATACTAGCAAAAAAAGAAAGAAAAAGAGGGACCCTTAATTTTTTGTCGTATTTCGTAATCCTAGCAATATCAAGATACTTCGTATGTCTGTCCGTGCATTACCAATGGCGGGGTATAAGGAAAGGTTTTTCACATTAATGAATTTATTTTGGGTTTATATAAAACTGCATCTACTACAGTTGAAGGTTTGTTGAAAATTTTGAAGGACGTTCTAACTTGCTTTTCTCTGGATATCAAATCATGATGCCTTTGCTGGCGGGACCTAGTGTTTACAGTGCACTATGTCTTCTGGTATGGGCTAGAGCAATCTTGTTACTTTCATTGATCTGTCTCAGCTTTATCCTTGGCTTTGACAAAATGAAAGTGACTGAGGTATGAGTGATGCTAGTAATGCCATTCCTTCTGCAGCCAGTCCCTGCTATGAATGGTGTGAAAATATTGCTCATAGGGTCGGTTGGTGCATGCATTTCAGTGGGCTTGGCAGACTGATATGTAATAGCAACTTCTGGCCCGGCGAGGAAAGCAACGGGAAACTACCTCACTCCTCATTTCCCTAGTATGCCTCTTCAGTGATGCCTAGGCCATCTATGACAGCTGATGGCAGAGCTGTTGAGGATCCAACCAGCCTTCGGGCTGAGGACTAAACATACATACATACATCAAATCATGTTACTGACGGAGCTGTAACCATGGCAGGCGCTTTTTGAGTGTTGGAAGCATAACTCAGTGAAATTAAACCGCGAGTTACGCATGTTCATTCTTTGGAACATTCTTTAAACCCTGTGACCCAAGAGGCAATGCAAGATGAGACCGTGGTGAGAGACTATCTTGCAAGCGTCAAAGAAATCATCAACTTTGTACTTGAATCCTCCAAGCGTCTAGCAATACTTCAGTCTGCAAGCTGCCAAGCATGGTAGCTCCAGTCACTCTGTGGACCTTCGGCCTCTTTGTCCCACAACGCGGTGTAGCAGAATAAGTTCTTTGAAAAAAATGTTGCAGAATTACGAAGAGTTAATATCGTTCTTTGAGGAAACAGAGCTCGAAAAATCTAATGGAGGTGCTAAAACTACAAGTTTCTTAAACTTTCTGTACTCTTTGATAAGTTATATTTGTCACTTTGCTTTTTACGCAAACTTTAAGGTCAGTTTCAACTTTGAATTCCTTTCAGCAGAACTCCCCCATACAGATGTAAAAATACATTTGATAATATTGGTAATGTCGGAAAGGTTCTAAAGTTACCTCGAAAAGATAAACTTTTCGATGCAATTTGGAGTTCTTGCTTCAAGCTGACAAACACATATGGTGTCGAAGAGACAATTCTTCCGAGAGTTCAAAAGATTCTTCGAAGACTGGATGACGGCAGAGATTATTACAGGAGAAATTATTTCGATGCTTTAGATATTGCAATCAACTACTCTCCTTCGATTTTTTTAAGAGGTACTATTACTCACAGCAAAGAAATAAAAGCATTTCTTCCTTCCAAAACTAAGACACCAGTTATCTAGTGGAACTTCACAAGGATTAGGCCTACTTTGACTGTAAAAGATTAATTTTGCACAGGAATGTGATGGTATTTGCGTATGCATCTAAAGAAAGTATCGTTCAAAGAATGGGATACTTAGCTCTCTTCTTTTTCTCAAATATAGACTTCTGCGAATTTCCTCCATAGGTGGTTAAGTTAATAAAGACCGATCCAACTCTACCCGTTTCTACATGTACAACAGAAAGTTCGCTTTCCGCCTTAAGAAGATAAAATAACTTTCCTGTGCAGTACTATGAAGCAAGAGAACGAGAAAGCAATCATGCATATCCATAATCAAGAAACAACAAATTAAATTGAACCTGAAAACTATGGCGAACATCTTCATCAAACGATAGACCGTTCATAGGAACACTATCTTTATGGGAGGGAATTAGAAATTTCGCGAAGATTTTAAATGTTGTACTAAAGACTTAATGCAGATTCTCTTTTATTATTAAACTTGAAGGTTAATTTTTCAAGGGCTTCCAGATATCACCTGTCTGTGATGTGAAACTACCTAGCCGACTCTGGAACACATCTTTTCGGACTTCCCGCTGCGATCACAGGCACACATTGTAAATTGTCCACGTCATTAATGCAGTGGCTGAATTAACTTAATGTTCAAGTCCAAAGCAGCATTCATTACCTTCCTGATAGCAAGGATGTCGACATGTCACTGCTGTTGTGCAAATAATATACATTGATTTCTTAATTTTGTATGTAGTCCTAAATAAATAAATAATCCTTACTAAACCAACAGTGCCAACGGCCGTAGCCGTGCTGAAACACCGGATCCCGTGAAGTCTCCGAATTTAAGCAAGATTGGGCGTGGTCGAAATTTGGATGGGTAAGGGAAAGGAGGAGCGGAAAGTAGCTGGCCACCCTACCGTACGTATACTCCCGTTCAGGCACACCTCTGTGGAGGTTCTGACCTGCCTTCGGGCAGAATACACCCTTACCTTTAAGCCAACAATAAGCACCAGGTTTTTAAGGCAGTTAATATTTTGAACTCGGTTTGATATAATTCTAAGAGAAATCTAGGCTATTGTGCTTTTTACTTAAAAATTTTATGGTCAAAATGTGTATTTCTTTAGCTTCCATCATTTTAATGTACATAGGATGTAAGTTATTTAAAATGTAATATCTCGTAAGATTTCATGATTAAAACATACCTATATCTATTACTTGGATTAACTTTTGTTTGTATTCATTCATGATTGTTGAAAACCGAGCTCGTTAGCTGTAGTCGCTTAAGTGTGGCCGGTATCCAGTATTCGGGAGATAGCAGGTTTGAACCCCACTGTCGGCAGCCCTGAAAATGGTTCTCCGTGGTTTTCCATTTTAACGCCAGGCAAATACAGGGCTGTACCTTAATTAAGCCCACGGCCGCTTCCTTCCCCATCGTCGCCATAAGACCTATCTGTGTCGGTGCGACGTTGGACAACTTGCAAAAAAAAAAAAAAAAAAATTGTAGAAAAATTGCTCATTCCAAAACAGCTAAAACTGCGTTTTCATGTATGTTAAATTTCGACATCTTCCGGGACCTCCCCATTTTTCTACTGTGAGTTATAATAACCCGACTAATTTTCAAAACCCAATGCCCCTCTCTGGAGTGACGAGTACCGTTTCTTGTTGCACCTTGTTGACGGCTGAGTTCAAATCTCGAGTAAACAGCATGAGGTGAACTCCCCCACCAGTAACGTGAGCGTACAGCAGGCTAGTGGTGACGATATCATGGTCTGAGGAGCATTCTCCTGGCAAGCCCCGGGGCCATTGGTTATCTTACCACACATTTGAGTGGTGAAGACTGCAGGAACCTGTTAGCTGGAAATCTGCACTTCTTCCTCCAGGCAGCCTTTCCAGACAACTATCAGAACAACAAGACAATGCACCGTATCATCAGCTCAGATCACTGCAGACTGATTGGAGGAAAACGACAATGAATTCTCCACTCTGCCATCAACCCCTAATACCCCGACGGTATTCCCTTCGAACATCTGGGACATGCTGGAACGCGCTGCGAGTCTTCTCTCGCGCTTCCAGAAAATGTCCATCACTGTTTTGATTGTGCATGGACGACTTGCATCACCTTGCAGGATATGACTCCCGAAGTCTGCAAGACGTGATCACCTCTAATAAAGTGATCGGTCAGTGTCTAATTGAAAACATCCATCTGAAACACTTAAATACTTCTTTCACTTGAGATTAACAAGCTGCACCCTGATAGCAATCACTAATTCACCCTGCTACAGAATTTAATTACAATCTTATAAATACAATTGTAAAATATTGTAGGGGCTCGCTGTCTATAATGTCATTCGTTTTGCCATATTTGATATATTTATCCGTTTTAGGTGAACCCAAGACCGTATCAGTGGTTTTTATATTTATTGTATGTCTGTTTGTTTGTTTGTTTGTTTGTTTGTTTGTTTGTTTGTCTGTTTGTTTGTTTGTTTGTTTGTTTGTTTGTTTGTTTGTTTGTTTGTTTGTTTGTTTGTTTGTTTGTTTGTTTGTTTGTTTGTTTGATTGATTGATTATTCCATCATCACGGGTTTATAGGAAGATCAGAAGAGTTCTTTTTGATTTTCTCTTACACTATTGATTATATATCTACCAAACTTTATATTTAGAGTCTACTCATCCAGGAGCAGGTTTCGATATGCATATAATTTAGAAATCACTGAACGGACTTGGGGTTAATAAGAAAACCAGAAGATATAGTTTTCGATTTTCTCCTACACTGTTGATTGTATGTAAAATCTGTAGAGTATATGTGAAACACCCCTTCATTTCGCTTAGTCTTCAGATGACGGAAAAAAATTACTATTTCCTACGGGCTTCATGCTCTGCAGCCAGTGACGGATACCCTCGCAGACCTACAGTTATTTGAAGGATCCATAAGAGGAGAAAAAAAGGGTATAACCACATAATATTTCCCTCGGTTTGAAAATTAACTCCACCTAATATAACTGAACACCGAGAAAACATGAGGTAGAACTTTTCCTTTGGTGTGTGTATATCTGTCTGGAATTCTAGCTGTGTGTATATTCCTAAACTGCTGGACGTATTTCAACCAAACTATGTATATGGAATCTACTCACTCAGGATTGTGTTATCAGGTGCATATGACGTCATAGTAATCACATTTAGTTGGCATTTATAGGAAGATTATGTCAAATTTTTTCAATAAATATGTCTACCAAAAGACTGTATATAACAAAAGTTTGAGAAAATGTTATTTCCGTTCTTTATGCTATGTATGTACCGGTATTTATCGTATTTATCGGATAATGACGGATATGATTACGAAATATTGGAATTTTAGTCCAAGTCCCGTGGGACATGCCGTATAGGTCACTTGAAGGTTAGTAACTGGAAAAATTAAAGAGCAATTTCACTCTCTTCGATAGGACAGATATTTACGGAGGTATCATTAACGTCAGAGCGCCTCGCCAGTGGTCAGAGGTACAATAAGCAGCATGAGAACGACAGAGAAATTCACACAACTTCGGACTAGGTCTGTAGCGTACAATAAATTCGGAAATAGTCATCATTCCCTCTCGATTTCTTTCAAGATGTCTTTCACGGGTTTTTCTGTGTGAGACGCTGCATTGCCATGTAACAAAATCACTTTGTCATGTCTTCTGGCCCATTCCGCTCTTATTTTAATCAATGCGTGTTTTTAATTAATCAGTTTTTGGCGATAACATTGGGCATTAACGGTTTCTCCGGGTTTCAAGAGTTCATAATACACAATACCGCTCTGACCCAATCAGACACAAAGCATGGTCTTCTTGTCGAAGCGATTTGGCCTCGATGTTGAAGGACCGGCTTCGCTAGGTTAGAGCCAAGATTTTCTACACTTCCGATTTTCAAAATGAATCCATTTTTCGTCACTCGTCACAATTCGGTAGATACAAATTTTATTTCGCTACTTTGAAGCAGCATTTCACAAAGGAATTTGCGATTTTTCCATTTGCCGTTTATTCAAATTGTGTGGGACCCATTTAGCAAGTTTATTGATCTTCCCCATTACTCGTAAACGTCTTCTGATTATTTCCTGTGACACATTTAACGCTTGTGCAAATTGCTGTTGAGTTCGTGTTGGGTCATTATGCAGTAACGCCCACTGACTTTGACATTGAAATCACCAGGTTTAAATTGCCGAAACCATGTCTGACATGTTCTAATCGACGGAGCGTGTTCACCATATGTTTCTACCAACAAACGATGACTTTCCATTGCATTTTTCTTTTGATTAAATAAAAAAATCAATGCGTGCCACAAATGTTCTTTTCATTACTAGGTTAATGTCAGACGAACAAACTGACGAATGTGTCAAATTCACACGCTGTGTACTGTTCGCTGGCTCCATCCTTTAGTGAAACCGTAGAAGACTTATGCAAACATCTGGTACTTGCACTGCAAATAATGACACAATACCCTGCCAACTCACTTCATGCACAAATAAGGATCATCCACATACACATTATGAAAATGAATCGCAAGTAGCTCTCAAGCTCAAGCATTAGAACCTTTAAATACAATTAAGTAGAGTTGTCACTTAAGTCTCAGTTTATGCAATATACAAGTGGGTATGATTTCTGAGACTTGGTTGATCATGGAGCAGTCTCAATAATGAATTTATACATCCACATGGAATTTTATGATGGTGAGTACAAAATGAAAGTATTTACTCAAATTTGAAAAGAGTTCGATATCAGAGACATTGTGTACATAACGGGCGACATCTTGGAAAAATTCACATGTGTTTAGGAAAAGTGATGACTTTAGTACGTTATAACAGGGATTTTCAACTATTCTTCCCTGGAGACCACATTGATGGCGATATGTCAATTAAGGGGGTTCTGGGATCCAAATATTTAGTTGAATAAGACAGGTGCTCGTCTTCCTTTCGGTGATTAGCAACTCCGTACAATAAGTGCAGGAAAATGTAAATGCGGTTTACATTACTATCAAATAACACTGCATTTGCCTGCATTTTTTAATTTAGCAGTGGAGTGTTAACATAAAATATGTTGACATAAGGTTAAAATTTAGATAAATGGTATTATAAATTTAGAGTCCATACTTAGGTTCGATATACATAATTCACCCACCCAAACTCATTATTGAGAGAAGTGCTATATGTTGTTTTGTGAAATATGTCAAAATTTGGAATGCACGAAGTTACAGCAATGGCTAAACAATCCTCAAATGTTCATAAGTAATTGTGGATCTGGAATTATTTTTCACAAAATTCATATTTAAATGCATGCCTCCAAACACGTATCGTTAGCTGACAACAATAGTTACGTGACTCAAAATGAGCAGTTCTGAGAAAATTGTCTTCCACGCTTTGGCGCAAATTCAACCTTTCATTCCGCCGTCACCGTTCAATATTTCTCAGTATGTATTTCTGATTTACAGACAGCACCTGCACAGTTAACATACCGTAATATAAAAGTATATTCGCACGTTAATATAATTTTTTTCTGACTTACGGTACGTTAGTTGTTAGGTACACTTTCTTGTAAAATGTCATGAAGTTTCACACTTGTGGCCTGAGCTTACCAATCCCCTTTTAGAAGAGATCAAAAATGAAAGGTCGATTCCACTATATCGCCGAGCGTTAATAGAAACGGCTTCCGCAAGTATCAACTCAAGATCGATGCGTAAGAGGCAGAATGCTCCAGTATACAAGTTCTAACTCACAAGGCAATAAACTCAGCAGAGCGGAACGCAGAGGAAGGTATGATACACCAAGCCGTACTTCGGAAAATTAAAAAAAATTAATGGTGGGCCATACCCAAGAGGAGTTATCGTGGTAAGTGCCTGTTAAATTATAGGAAAGGAATACCAGAAAAGAGAACTCCCAAAGCAGAGCATACCTTTTTTAGATAACATATATATTGAATAAAGTTTTCAAAATAACAAGATATAGATCCACAAAAAAGAGATAAAACAGATCACGAGGGACTGTTGCAATGGTCAATAATCTAGTTTAGATAGGCGCACACAGTTACAACGAGGGGTAAAAATGTCCCGTAAAATTCAACATTATCTTTGGCTACAACAAGGGATAAAAACCCCGAGAATTAAAACTGTCCTTGAGGTACAACCAAGGGGTAAATGCCCCGTGAATTACAAATATCTTGGCTCGTACAAATTCGAGTGAAAAGGTTAAACCTGAGCAAATCAATGTTCTTGTTTACATACAAGCTCCCATAGGAGGGCCATTTGATGAACCGGAATAAGATAGTTAAAAAACAATTGGCAGTAATTTTAATTGAAGAGAGGTTTACAATACAAAAAGGGGAGCACTTTGCAAGATACTACCACAATCCCCCAGATTCGTGTTTCAGCTTAGACAATATAGGAAAACATATGAACATCGAAAATACCTAGTGTAGATAGATCATAAAAGGGTTAGCAGACCGCGATACACCATCTTAAATAACAAAGGTAAACAAAAGGATAAAAATAATAAAGGAAGGGAAAGGCAAAAGGAGGGCAATGAGGCGAAGAAAGAAGAAAAATCAGGAGGGATAAGGAGACAGAGTACTGATCAGGCCGCGAAGCTCCCACATCACATGAATGGAAGGCGAAGTTCACACATCACACATCGCGAGTCCAGTCCACATTCTCGATTCACTTTTCTATCTCAAGTTCGGAGTTAGAATTTTACCAGAGTGTCAATTTCGTAATGCCCTTAAAAAAGGACTAAAGTTCGGATTCCAATTAACAAGCCGAAGAAAAGGGCAAAATAGAATTAATGTTAATATGAGGAGAAATATGAAGTCTGCTCACCCAGTACGTTGAACGGAGAAATTTTAAAAACAGTATGTACACGGGCCAGCCGCGCACACTTCCAGAGCTTCCACTGCCTATCACAACACTTGATCCACACCTGAACATCGAACAAGCACACGCAGCCCGTATATATACGGAACCGAGGTCGCCGTGGAACATGCGAGAAGCGATGACGTCACAGGGCCTCGCGTGGAGCGATGAAACAGTCCAGACAGTCAAGTGGCCGGCGTGAAGGCAGACAGTTCGTGTAGCGAGACGATGCGTTGGGTTTGAGCGTAGAAGAAAAATAAGGTAAGCGATTTGAACACGTTACATAGTAGAAAGGCAAAGTATGTTCTAAACAATGGGGGCTGAGTCAGCATTTTCGCACGCTTTTTACAGTAGTAAATCTATGAAATTTTTAGATCACGGACCTAGTAGTATAGCTATGTAAATTCTTACCCGGGTTCAATGACATCTCGGTGAGGTTAGGACGCAGAATAACGTCATAATCGTGCTTACGAGAGCAAGCCTAACCTCACAGACTCCATTGAAAGGGCCGAATTGGTCACGGAATGATCTGGGGTGCTTTTGAGCCCTAAATGAGTTTTGAGTTTATGACATCATACCTATACGTACAAGGGAAGCCCTAACCTCACTGGCCAACCTGGAGTGTTTTTGAGAAAAGTTGGAAAAATAACAGACACTTTTGGAGGAGCAGCTTCGATCGGGCGCCCTTGGAGGAGTCAAAAATTGGTTTGGTGACCTGCAGATGAGGCTAACTTGTCGTTATGACGTGTTAACTTAACCTTACCCACGAATGCTAACCTAACCTCAAACAGGCTCTTTGTCGGCTCCCTTTGGAGGAGCCCAATCGGTTAGGTGAATTGTAGTTCAGGTTATGACGCCATGATGACGTGTAAACCTAACCTCGCTACGAGGAACGCTAACCTAGCCTCAGAGAGGCTACTTACTGCCTCCCCTTTCAGGAACCGAACTGATGAGGTGATTTCTACCTGTGGTGAACACGTGTGTTAACCTAACCTTGGGCACGAACGGTAAGCTAACTTTACACAGGCTTTTGTCGTCTCCCCTAGGAGGATTGACGGAGCTGTGACGTAATAAGCGTGGGTGATTTAAAATGCATGCTTATCTTTACATAACCGAACGCGCAGGACTTCTCCGGACAGAGCTGTGATGTCACAGTGTGGGTGAAAACCTTGGCGACGAACGCTAACCTAACCTCACAACGGCACTTTGCCGTCTCCCCTTGGAGTGGTGATGGAGCTGTGACGTAATAAGCGCGGGCGATTTAAAATGCATGCCTATCTTTATCTAACCGAATGCGCAGGCCTTCACCTGACAAAGCTGTGACGTCACAGCGAGGGTGATTTGAAATGCTTACTGCTGTCTAAGTTTGCACGACGTTATAACCTAACGCGTGTCCATTCCTTGTCCCGTTTCTCTACAGTGTTGGGTTTGTGGTGAGATGAATCTGTCAAGATAGATTTTTTATAACTGGATGCACTTTCTGACGTCAACATCATCAGGGAAGATAATAAGATGAAATGAATGACATGACACAATTATGATAGTAGGAAGGAAGAGGGTAAAACCAGGTGGTGGCACATAACCTACTCCTGTCGAATAGCATCGAGAGTTCTGCTCAAGGCTTTACGTCCCCATCCGACGGACAAATAACCATCAGCAGCGTTATATGCCCTCACTCCATATGAGCACTGCGGAGAGGATTGGAATTTAATCGAGGTTTTTTGGCACACAATCTAGTAATTAGAAATTGTATATAACCACCTCCCTTACCTTGCAAGGCTGAGCTGCTCAGACGGTTGAGACGCTGGTCTTCCATCGCAAACTTTGCACGTTCGATCCTGGCTCAGCTGTGTGGGGGAGGGGAGACGTATAAGCGCACTCTCGCGGCGTCTTCGTGAGTTATTGTAGGGAAATATCCGCTAGAGACATAAATGTGCGCCCTTACGACGACTTTTAAGAGTTACTGTAAGCAAATAACTACTAGATCCCGCTAGGGAATGATAGGTGCGCTCTCGCAATGACTTCGTGAATTCTTGTAATCAAATGGCTATCACATCCCGCTAGAGAGATAACAGGCACTCTCGCGGCGACTTCGTGAGTTACTGTAAATATGTGACTATTCGATCCCGTTAGAGAAATAACAGGGGGAATAGCTTTTCGCATGTACATCAGCTTGAGTTGCACTCTGACAGCGAGTTTGCAAGTTATTTTAAAACGGATTACACACGCACTATGTTAGCCGTCAGGGAAAGTAACATTGCGGTGGGCGCAATATATCTAAAGAAGTGGCAAGCAGTTCTCCATCCATCTCTGAAAGGTGTCGCATGCATGTATGCATGACGATTGACACAGGCACTAAATTTAATCATGTGTATGTATGTGTTCAGAGGCAAGGGGATACTGTGAGGTCGCCATCGAAGAGAACAAGAGATGACTAAGGCAGGTTGGACAGAATTGTGGTAAGAGACGAACAACGGTTGTGTCAAGCATTGCTCTACTAAGGTAGTAGAATAACAACTACTGGCACTCTGTTAAAAGTAGAACTGATTGTCACTTGAATACGTGCGTTAACGCATTTCCTTTAAAATCTAACCTCCCTACGCAAGGTATAGCAAGTTGCAAGTAACCGTTCTACTTAACGCCTTTTATACTACGTACTTCCATTTACTTCCTTACCTATATATCTGAATATCCTCCTCCTAACAGGGAGAGTTATATCATCCTTATAGAACTAGTACCTTATAACTACCTCCGCATCCACCTCCTCATAGACTTGGACTTCCCCCTTATCCTCCTCCTCCTACTCCAAAACCTCATCTCCACTTAGTTGAGCACTTGTGCCATAGTTGACTCCGTTTCAGGCTTGTACCACTTTTCAAATTTCGTAGCAGAGCTGCGAATCGAACACATTGTATATATGTTATATACAGTTATATAATAATTATAGCGGGACTGGGCATGTGTCATACTAAGGTCACGCTGTTTTAACATGCAGGGATCACGTCAACATAGTTATGCATGTTTAGACTTGTTCGTTATCAGGGTCACTGTGTAGTAACCTCAAGCCATTATATATGTTATAAGTGAGAATATTTTCGTTAGTCTATAGAATACTATGGTAGACAGTAGAGCGCTTTACTCCATCATGACAAGAACGTTGCGTGAATGTCTACCATCAACATGTGAAATTATCGAGAGCCTGAATTGAAAACTCTTCTCAAGGAGCATAATGGAGAAACAATTAAACATCCTTCACGCCATATGTGCATGCTGTTTGATTGATTGTGTCGCAGTGCATGCCGGGAGGTGAACAACATATAAATATTGCAGTGCCGAAATGACGACAGTGTAAAAGAAACATTTGTAGAGTAAAGATATAATGTCATTTCTATCTGATACTAACTGCAACGCAGTTGAAAAGGCAATCGTCAAGTTTTGTGCTTGCTAAAGGGAAAATTAACACTTTTACTGAAGAAGGTTTGAATGCATTATCAAAGGAATTTTTGGTCAATATAGCTGCGAATGCTGTAAAGAAGATCTGGGATATGGTACCCGTGAGTGGACTCAAGATCCTGTTTTGTCAGAGCTTCAAACGTGTAGTTTACATCATGAACAAGTGAGTTTAGCTAAGATGACTTCAGTGAGACAGTGCCGTACTTATCAAATCATTAAACTGTATCACGGACCTAAAACTAACGAATTGACTTCACCTATAAACACTTATCATGGCTACGAAAAGAGTAAGCAAGCTGTATCAGAGAAAGGTGAAGAAACGAGCTGGAAGAAAGGTGAGGAAGCATGCCGGGCATGGACTCATCAATAAGGTGATTGATCTTCTTCCTTTTGAGCTTCATCTTCCTAGTTAAAAGCACTGTGCCCGTGGAACTCGACTTGACGTCCGCATGGCACACGGAAATCCTGGTATTTATATATTGGATTTTGCCTGCAAAGGGCATGAAATTCGTTATCGTCAAAACAAACCTTAACGAAGACTTGTAGATGATCAAAATTTGCTTCGTAAAGCTCCGCAGCGTGTGACGTCACCTAATGCTACAATTGCTGAGAAAAAAACAGCATTTGTCGTTGCCGGTGCAATGAAAGCAAAACTGTTACTGGGTGATGGCAATAAAGAGCAAAGACAGCAGAAATATTCTATGAAATAATGTACAGAACATATTTACAAGAAGAAAGAAAACTATATATAGTACCCTTGGGTATAAAGAATCAGCGGTAATCTTCCCTATCATATTTCTGCCACGGCGCTCTGTAATAAAAATACTTACCCCTATGAGAGTGTCATCTGCTTGGGGCACGATCGGCTCGTTATTCTTCATCTTCCAGTACATAAAGGTACTAAGTACTACGGGTAATATCACTCCTAAATGACAATGAATAAGGTTAATACTTTTACTAATTAATTTATTCAAATCGAAATTAATTAAAAATCAAAATCTTCAGTAGGCAAATAAAATCATAAAATGGAATCCGACTGTAAAATAACCATCAATAGCTCGGTTACGCCATAAGCAAGAAGTCTCCATAACTGATTAATTAAATTGAAACGAATTATTGACACAGCAGGTGTGCAATATCGACCAATGACTAGCGTAACCTAGCTACATTTATCTATAACGCCAAATACAATAATTGTTACATAAGACAACTCTGAGCAGTGGTAAAATTATATTAAGTTTAATTGCCAGATATCAAACATTAAAATCATAAAAGGAATTACATTGACTTACGTAAATTGGCACTGCTACGATAAATAATTAGGTGTTTCCTGAGAACACGCCTGAGTTAGGGAGTTTACTGCTCCCTGTTACCTTATAATTATTTAAATTAGCATAATAGTAAACATGGTCTCAACTGACATTTCATGATCTGGTATCGGAAGGATACGCTAGCAAAATTTGATCCATGAGCATTTCATGATCGCTGCGTTGTCACCATGGATTCCCTAAGTTATACATTCACATAAAGAAATCAACTGAACAGGCCTGCCTAACAATTACATATTATCATAGAGTTTCAAATTTTTAACCCTACCGGGTTTGTATGATTCACATACCTTTTCCATTATTAACTTGTAATTTGTTTGGATATTGCAAGCGAAGGAGCCTCCGTGGCTCAGACGGCAGCGCGTCGGCTTCTCACCGCTGGATACCGTGGTTCAAATCCCGGTGACCCCATGTGAGATTTGTGCTGGACAAAGCGGAGGCGGGACAGGTTTTTCTCCGGGTACTCCTGTTTTCCCTGTCATCTTTCATTCCAGCAACACTCTCCATTCTCATTTCATAGCATCTATCAGTCATTAATATATCACTTTGGGAGTGGCTATCCCATCGTACTAACACTCTATATATGCTTCATTCATTACATTCCTGACCCGGTCAATGACTGGAAAACAGGTTGTAGGTAGGTTTTCACTGCAAGCGAAATGTTGTTTTAAGGACGTAACCGAGCTGTATTCCGCCCCTAAGGTTATTGACCTCATATTTACATTAGAGCGTGGGTGAATCCTCCCACGTTGACTAAATGTAACAAAATAATTGACAAAATGAAAGAGACAACTAAACCTCAAATATCCTAATTCTACTATCTAAATACACTCCTGAAAGAGAAGACAGCCTATCATGTCTCATCTATGGTATTTACATCAAGCAGCAAGCTCGCGTACAAAATTGAATTAACTTCTGTCTCAGATGCTGTAGGTACGCGTCATTCAAGTGACTGAATATCACCTAATGTTCTACTGATTTCCCTCGTTACAGTGACTATGGTTATATCGCACCGTGGACGGTGTGCGTGACCAAGTCCAAATTCCTAATATGGTCGCTATAATAATTCAAACAAGCATGAAACGTCGCTTAACTTCAACAGCAAAGAAAAGTAGATTCAAAAATGGATAGGCCTGAAAACACATCCGGCTGAAATATCCTCATAACATATCCAACACTCATGACAAAAGTTACAAATGAAAAGTCATTCAAAATTCCTGGAGAGAAATAAATAAACATTATTAAGCTCCTTAGGAAGTGTTACTGTATCATGAATTATTATTATTACTATTCGCAGGTGTAACTTAAGAGTATAAAATAATTGGGTATCAATTTAACTCTGCTTCATATCAGAGTACACAATGTGGAATCTATTCAATACCGATTGAATATTCACAGTGCGTCTGGATGTGAGTACGGCGTACTTATCTCATGTTTTTGAGCATTTTCGTAAACAGACATCTGCCTATCTCTATTACACAGTGGCTAATCCCTCTTTATTTCATTTCTTATTTCCACGAAGATATCTATCTTTCTCTTATTATTTCATCGAAGCTTCATTAATATTATTTCCTAACTCCTAGACATTTACTCACAAGCTCATCGCTTCTTAACCAGGATCATTTCTACTGGTACCTAAACGTATTACTTCCTCCTCTTGCGGGGATTTTCCTTTCTCTTTTCTCTTGCTTGTTGCTCGATATATCATTTATATCAGACATGAACTCACTTCTAGACATTCAATCGGCACCATATTAATTCTACTCCAAAACATTTCTAATTTATTTCTTACAAGTTTCCAATTATTTTATTACTGTATGGTCCAACAAACTACGGATCCTCTCAGGGACATCAAAATCCATCTATTCTGACGTTATGTTGGAAAACTCTTAAAATAATAACTGAGAGTCAGTTAAATCACTCATGCAAATCGCGACAGCAATATTATTATTATTATTATTATTATTATTATTATTATTATTATTATTATTATTATTATTATTATTATTATTATTATTATTATTATTATTATTATTATTACCTGATTTTCATAAATGTTCATAAATAGCTATTGTTAGTCACATCGTCGACAAACATCTTGACACTTATCATTATTTTTGTTGTGACCCATCACTATAAAATAATCATTCGCAACACAACATACTATTATTGTTATTATTTAACGGTTTTTTATTATTATTCCCAATTTGACTTAAAATTCTGGACACGGGTATATTGTAAATTTAGATCATTAAACGATACAGTATACTTTCCAATACCTTGCACACAATGAAATATATACGCGTTAAGCAAATAGATGATTTAATTTTGGGCCCTCAACATTAATTCACGCCATGTTCGCAATTTATGGTACGTGACTTACATTTTTTTGTTTAAAACAATATTAGCTGTCCTTTATGAAACCCTAAACTAAAGCAAAATTGGCATAATTATCTCCAACGGATGATGGCGTGGTCACTGCTATAGTTAATTATTTACACATTAATTAAAAATGCATTTCAATGATCTGGTACTTGCATTCTCCAAGCTGCATTAGTCAGGCTATCCAATGTGATCCATTGCACACCATCCTTGGGCCTAATCAAATATAATATTAACGTTGTCATGGTGAAGACTGGTGTATATCCATGTTGGCACATTTTACACTTATGACAAACGCCTTATTTATACACACGAAACAGACTCCTTCATCTTAATTCTAAGATCTAATATTATATTTATTCTAACACGCGCCTGGGGATGACCCCGCTCTATCAGTGTAATTTGTTACACTGCCCTGTAATTACCTAACGTCCTATCAGCTGGTCTGATATGCGGCAAACTGGTCCCCTTAAAATCTCGGTCAAATCTACTACCTTTTCTGACGACTGACTAGGAATTATTCTCACTCTTCCTGTTAGCGTTTATTGTCCTTTCCTGGTTTGGTCAAAGGAATGTCCATAATGAGCTTAAGGGCATGCTCCCACACTTGAAATTGCAGGAGTCCACATAAGGGATTTACCAAACTGCTCACTCCTTACCTCCTCAATGTTCCATTAGCCTTTGCGGAATATTAGTCCGTCTCCTTCACTGTTTTAAAACAAACCGGCTACTTGAACTTCTCCCATTGACTCATAATATCAACACTGTCGTAGGCAATAACATGTTATTACATTAAGGAAGTCCTCTACTTAGTACCTATTTTCCACACGGCGAGTGAATAAATATAGTTTGTGAATATTCACTTGTATTTTTCAATTATTTGTTGCAAGTTCTGAATAGCCGATCTCTTGACGTTCCCTCGAATTCGCTTGAGCACGCACACGTACTCTACTGCACCATGAATTTCACTTACGAACTGAACTCAACTGCTCGATTGATGGAAAATTGTTGAAGTGTACTCATGACAGTACTGATGGCAAAGTAGTGTCGATGGAAATGTGCCGATGAAAAGAGTGCTCCTGGTTCGTTTCACGTCTGTTATAAGCTTTCGGTTAGATTATTTGATTTTAATTCAACCTCCGGTGATATTACGGGGCGTCACAATTTAGTCCCATGGATTCACAAAGTTATTAACCGATGTCCGTGGTTCCTATTTTTATTTTATGATGGTACGGAGTTGAAAGTATGAGTACGATCGTACCGTTTTGTATAATTCAGTTGGTGAGTAGCAATAAGTATTGCTTTATATTTTTACGATCATCTTGTTAAAGTATATCCCAGTCAGGTATTCGTGAGAAAAGAAGTTCCATGAGACATTAAGTAGGCTTACAGGTAATACCGTTTACGGTGAGACTGTTGCCATTAATTTTAACATTTGCATTACCTATCAACAGACAGTCGTCTTCCTTAGCGGATACCCTAACTAATATCAGTTTGTCCTGTAAAGGGCTTTTCTACATAAGGAGCAGAGAGTGATCCATACGTATTTTGAATAAAAGTCTTAAACTGATTATAATAATCTGGTGTGATCATAACCACAGACAAAGAAGGTAGGTCTTGTATTGATGTAGCATGAGTTTCAGCAATAACATGTGTAGTTAAAATTTTAAATCAGTTAGATGGTAAAGTTGTAACCGTCCAGGCTTCTCCAGCCCTACTAATTTAATATAATATCATTTTACGCGATATCATTTGATATCAAGTTTATCCGCCATCGGCAATTATTTGTTATAACATATTTATTCAACGTCAATCAGTTGAAATCAAGGCATTTTGGAATCATATTGTATAAATAATAACATCGTTTTAGTATTTAAATTATTATATTATGTAGGATAAGAATTCATTATGTTGTAAATACGGTCAATATGTTGAGACATAGTTGTTTTCATTTCATCTCATGTTTGTGTATACGGAGGGTTATTCTTGAAGCTTGGGATTTTGCGTTAGTCATGGGTTTATTTTATGACCAAGGCTAGTAAACAGCGACCCGTGTGCGAGGCTTGCAAGAGGGTCAGCTATATCTTCGCCACGCCTTCTGGACTTGTCGAGGAAGAAGGGAAGGGGAGTTGATGCTTCGATCTATCGAATCAGATACTTCGTTGTATATGAGTTTTGAGATTGAGCTGTTACCAAGAGTGGGGGTGAGCCCGGATATATACTGATTCTCAACATGAGAACGGACCCTTACAGCGAGAGAGCTTACGACTGTACAACCGTACGACCTTACAACCTTACAACCTAACTACGTGTACTCCATCACTAGTAATTCTTCTGTGAACATCTACTTCGAACGACGTGATTTGATATTTGAAACAGTGTGTGGTCGCTCCGCGACATAAGTATTTTTGTACAATGTGTTATCGCTTCGATACCGTACTTAGTTGCGGTAATGTTATCGGATCTGCGTGAAATGAAACAAGCTTACGGCTTGTGTTATTTTCAGTAAATATTCTGGACGAAGAACTATGTTTAGTTCAAGTCCATGGAATTTTGGTACAAGTCTGTACCGTATAAATAGTATAGCTCAGTTGGACTGAGATTTCTACTAATATGGAAAAATTCATATCTCTGAATTTTCTCCTCATACGATCAACGCTGATCAGTTTTTACAAGTATAGGGCCAATGTCTATTTTAAAGACTAGGCATGTAGGGAGTGTTAGACCAGATAGCCCGTACCATATCAGAAAAGGAAGGAAGGATGTCCATACAGCAGAGTCTAGATCGAGAAGAAGAGAACGAGTAACCACGGAAACCAGATGACGTCAACGAAAGCTGTAATTGGTGAGCTTCAATTAGATAAAGCAAGCAATGGTAAATTCAGTAAATTATAAATTCCTCCACGCTTTAAGGAATCTTTTCCGATTCATCTCATTTTTTTGTATAATAAATGCATTTGTATTTTATATTGCGTTAATTTTCTTTCATAAGCGATACTTAACGGTTAATTATTTAAAATCCTACCCCTGTGATTTAAGTATAAGTCTCTATGCTAGTAAATATAATTTTTTGTTTACAGTTTTATTTAAAACTGTAACCATGGCGCCCAAACATTACATAGAGAAATGGGGAACCATGGAATGTTAATTGTTTCTACTTGCGTGGCAATTTGCGGGCAAGCCACAAATAGTTTATTTAATATTCATGTGTCCCAAGATAATAACTTTCAACTCCTCAAGTGTTTTGATGAGGTGGAACAGTTACATTTGTCGCACCAACGTGGAGCTCGAAAACCATTAAGTATTCGTGGAAGGAAAGCAGTAAAAGTAGAGTCTGTGTTTGTGTGGGATAAGTGAGTGTCCATATAATTTGTATGTGTGATTTTGGGGGAATCATGGCTGCACAAGATGAAAAGGACATGAAATTACGTAGCGAAAACTTAGTAAAGGGAGGCGAGACACTGAATTCTAAGAATGTTGTAGATGAAAGTATTGAAGTAGATAAATCGGTAGAGAGTGTTGGGAGCATGGAACATAGCACAGAATCTGATGTAGGTAGGATGGAGGGCGAGAAAGAAAGTAATACGAATAGTGAAATGAATATTCGACAACTGTTTTTAATGATGCAAGTGATATTACAGCAAACGGATGAAATTAGGAAGGAAACGAAAGTGATAGATGAAATTAAGAAGGAAACTAATGAAATCAGGAAGGAAGTAGAGAGAACGAAAACCGAAATTAGCAAGGAAATAGAGAAAACGCAGACAGAGATTAAAGAAAATAGAAAGGAGATAGAACAGACGAAAACCGAAATTAACAGAGAAGTGAATGCTAGGATGGATGCTTTAGATCATAGATTAGATGAAGCACTAGAGCAGCAGAAACGTTTTGAGAATCAGTTAGCGGAACAGGAGAAGAGACGTAGCCAACATGAGAAAGTGGTAGAAAGTAAGTTAACTGAACATAGGAGTGAAGTAGACCAGCAGATCACAGCAATTAATTGTAAAATTCAGGAACAAGTAGGAGAAGTTAATAAAGTTAGAGAAGAAGTACAACAACAATACGATGATCTGTGTGGTAAGGTAGAGATTAATGCCAAAATATGTAATGAAAAGTTTAAGAAAGCAGAGGAATATGCTACTGAAATTAAAGCCACCAAGGAAAGACAAGAACACATTGCGAATGACGTGAAAAGAATTAATGAACGTATTGATAGGTCGGAGGCACAAATACGTAAAGAAATCAGAGAAAAGCAAGGTAATATAGGAAGTCAGTGCCATGGTACAAATTTCATATATGAAACTGAACTACCTAAATTCAATGGGAGGTAGACAAACCCTTTAGATTTTTTAAACACTGTTAAGAAACGGTTTGAAAAGCGAATAGAAGAAGGAATCATTGAATGGGAAGAAGCGTTAGAAATAATTAGTAAATCTTTTATTGGAGAAACGAAATCATGGTTTGCGGTGTATAAGAGCAGCATGACCAGTATGGTGGAATTCCAGAAATATTTCATGGAAAAAGTTTGGAGTGAAGCTATACAAAGCAGGGAAAGAGAACGCATTGTCTTTGGAAAATTTAGGCCACACGAAGAAGTTTCTATGACCGAATATTTTTTAGCCCACGTTATGATTTGTAAAAACGTAGATGGGATGTCAGCGGAGAGAGATATTGTGAAGTTATTACTCAGGCATTTTCCCAACAAAATCCGCGAAGCTAGCTGTATGCAACAGATAGAGTCTATTCAGGGAATGGAAAGATTGCTAGCAAGTTTCGATGCGATAGGAAGTAGTAAAAGTACACGAGAACACACAAACTATCAACCACCACCCAGAAGATAAGAACACAATCACCGTGGTCAGTTTCAACCGAGACAACAACCTGTAGGTAATCAGTCACACCAGCAAAATAGAAATGTTCAGAGGGAACGCAATGTAGAGGAAGGTACAAGCCGAAATCAGGATACAAGGAGACACAGTAATTTAAACTGATAGTAGACGGTAATGAGAGATCAGATTATCAGTCTTCAGTACATGTTGCGAGAAATTGTGTAATGACGCACATGGATTATGATCTCGATGTTAGAGATGAGTTATTACGGGAGGTGGAAGTGAATCAAGTCGATGTTGGTAGTAAAAGTGAGAACCCCGTTGTTACGATCGTTATATGGAGGGCGCAGAATCAGGCTTTATTGGATTCAGGCAGTCAAAGTTCATGTGCAAGTTTGAAGTGGTATGAGGACAGAAA
Source organism: Anabrus simplex (assembly GCF_040414725.1). Lineage (NCBI taxonomy): Eukaryota > Metazoa > Arthropoda > Insecta > Orthoptera > Tettigoniidae > Anabrus > Anabrus simplex. The sequence goes on from NC_090266.1 coordinate 597,092,715, forward strand.
GAAGGAGAATATTGAGATTGAAGAAATGCCTGTTAAGTCCACATATATCGTCACTGCTGTAGGTAAACGATCCAAGCAAATATGTAAACAATTTGCCATACCTATTTGTATTAACGGGAAGTCGAAAATTCAGATCTGTCTTGTTATTCCGAATCTTAAATTTGATGTTATCTTGGGATCTGACTGGCTAAGTTTATACTCAGCTCGGCTAGATTACAATGATGCGATAGTATATTTAAGGTGGGATAATGAGGATGTTAAAGTCACGTGGGATGCCGAAGTTCAGACGAAAGTGGAGGTTTGTAACATGTGGTGTGTTAATGAGGTTTTAAAAGATGAAGAAGAGAGAGAGGATTTTAAGTTATGTGAAGTGTGGTTAGAGGAGAACCACGATGATGCTCTGAGAGAAGCGGTAGATAGTAGCAATTTGGAAGAAGGTCAGAGGGACCGATTATTGTATGTGTTGAGAGAACACAAGGAAGTATTTTCATCGAAACCTGGCAAAACACATGTGTATGAACACTCATTTTCAGTGCTGGATAAAAGTATATTCGCTGGACCATGATATCCGATACCACATAAATATGCTAAAGCGGTAGACAATCAAATTGAAGCTATGTTAGAGAATGGTTTTATTGAAGTTTCGAGTAGTCTGTGTGTCAATCTTTTATTGAGTAAAGCGATAGGTCTTAGTTGCAGTAAGATTATTAGTGACAGGTATATTCAGGAATTAGGTACGCCTAGTAGGTTATTATCTGATAGTGGATCTCAATTTACCTCGAAGAAGTGGAAGGCTGTGATGACAGAGTTAGGTATCACACATGTTTTTTCCTCAATTAGGAATCCGCAATGGAATATGTGTGAACGCGCGATGAAGGAATTAGGTAGGATGTTTCGATCTTTAGTTCATGACAAGCACACTGCGTGGGTTGGTTCTTTAGCGTTGATTGAGAAATGGATAAACATGGTTCAGCATGATAGTACGAAATTCACCCCATTAGAGGTTCATTTTGGCAGCAATCCAAGGAATGAGCTGACAAAAGTACTAGGTATTACACAGGAACCTCAGCGGGACTCTCAGATATATGTCAGATTAGCGAGAGAGAATTTGATTAAAGCGGCTGAGAAGCGTAGCAGACAGCAGAAACGTCAGGTGTTAGACGAATTTCAGGTAGGAGATTCTGTTCTGTTACGTGTTCCCATGCTCTCGTCCAGTGAAGAGAAAGTGACGAAGAAATTCTTTTTGTTGTATCAGGGTCCATTCCAGATTCATTGTCGGGTTGGTCCTTGTGCATACAGATGGAAAGATGGTAATCGTGTCATGTTGGGCACTTATAATATTCGCTCTCTGAGAAGATATATTTCTGCGAATTAAGTGTAATGTCTCCCAGACGTTGTTTTGACAACATTATACGTTCCTGAGTTGGAAAACGTGAATTCACGTATAGGTTGTGAACCTAGACCTGACACCACTGTAGAAGCCATGAGTAACTTGGGATTTCTTTGAAACTGCAGAAGGAAATTAATGCAATAATTTTCTAAGTAGTAATATTTATTGCAATGAAAACAAGAAATTGCTTGCGGCCATCTATGAGAGGTAATCCACGTGTGATTACGTGTGTGTGTGGTGTATATATAATATAACATGGAACTGCCGAACACTTTGATGGTGAAGTGCAAAGATAGACTTATTTACCTGTTGTTGTAAATATTATGAGTGTCGCTGACAAATTTTCGCAAGAAAATTGGCAGGAATTATTACTAATGTTATCTGGTATCGTTGAAACAGACACTCTACAGTGAGATAAGATATTTGGTTATGTATGTTTTTTATTAAGTGTTTGTAAGATGTAATGATGTATATATCAGCCATTTTGTTGTAGTGTGTTATTTTCATATATGTTATATCTGTAAATAACAGGAGGGCGTATGTAACCGTCCAGGCTTCTCCAGACCTACTAATTTAATATAATATCATTTTACGCGATATCATTTGATATCAAGTTTATCCGCCATCGGCAATTATTTGTTATAACATATTTATTCAACGTCAATCAGTTGTAATCATGACATTTTGGAATCATATTGTATATATAATAACATCGTTTTAGTATTTAAATTATTATATTATGTAGGATAAGAATTCATTATGTTGTAAATACGGTCAATATGTTGAGACATAGTTGTTTTCATTTCATCTTATGTTTGTGTATACGGAGGTTTATTCTTGAAGCTTGGGATTTTGCGTTAGTCATGGGTTTATTTTATGACCAAGGCTAGTAAACAGCGACCCGTGTGCGAGGCTTGCAAGAGGGTCAGCTATATCTTCGCCACGCCTTCTGGACTTGTCGAGGAAGAAGGGAAGGGGAGTTGATGCTTCGATCTATCGAATCAGATACTTCGTTGTATATGAGTTTTGAGATTGAGCTGTTACCAAGAGTGGGGGTGAGCCCGGATATATACTGATTCTCAACACGAGAACGGACCCTTACAGCGAGAGAGCTTACGACTGTACAACCGTACGACCTTACAACCTTACAACCTAACTACGTGTACTCCATCACTAGTAATTCTTCTGTGAACATCTACTTCGAACGACGTGATTTGATATTTGAAACAGTGTGTGGTCGCTCCGCGACATAAGTATTTTTGTACAATGTGTTATCGCTTCGATACCGTACTTAGTTGCGGTAATGTTATCGGATCTGCGTGAAATGAAACAAGCTTACGGCTTGTGTTATTTTCAGTAAATATTCTGGACGAAGAACTATGTTTAGTTCAAGTCCATGGAATTTTGGTACAAGTCTGTACCGTATAAATAGTATAGCTCAGTTGGACTGAGATTTCTACTAATATGGAAAAATTCATATCTCTGAATTTTCTCCTCATACGATCAACGCTGATCAGTTTTTACAAGTATAGGGCCAATGTCTATTTTAAAGACTAGGCATGTAGGGAGTGTTAGACCAGATAGCCCGTACCATATCAGAAAAGGAAGGAAGGATGTCCATACAGCAGAGTCTAGATCGAGAAGAAGAGAACGAGTAACCACGGTAACCAGATGACGTCAACGAAAGCTGTAATTGGTGAGCTTCAATTAGATAAGGCAAGCAATAGTAAATTCAGTAAATTATAAATTCCTCCACGCTTTAAGGAAACTTTTCCGATTCATCTCTTTTTTTGTGTAATAAATGCATTTGTATTTTATATTGCGTTAATTTTCTTTCATAAGCGATACTTAACGGTTAATTATCTAAAATCCTACCCCTGTGATTTAAGTATAAGTCTCTATGCTAGTAAATATAAATTTTGGTTTACAGATTTAAAACTGTAACCATGGCGCCCAAACATTACATAGAGAAATGGGGAACCATGGAATGTTAATTTTTTCTATTTGCGTGGCAATTTGCGGGCAAGCCACAAATAGTTTATTTAATATTCATGTGTCCCAAGATAATAACTTTCATCTCCTCAAGTGTTTTGACGAGGTGGAACAGTTACAAAGTATCTTTAAGATATTCTTCGATATCCTGACTTCATCCCTATCCTGCTTCGCCTCTTCGTCGTCTTGCGTATCTTCTTCTTATTATTATTCCTCTTCTTCAGGATTTTCACGTTCTCGCTTCTCTTTATCATAAGATCTTTGCACTGAAACAGAACTTGTAGTAGTCTTTGAAAATGATGTAGAATTAAAAATTTCTCCGAGTGGTGTACCTAGTTGCGTTTTCAAAAGTAAACCTGTGTCTTATTGAATACGTTTATGCTTTTTACATTTTCGTCGAATATTGTTTCGAGCACGTAGTATGCGTTTTTTCTTCTCTTTTCTGGGTGTTGACATGTTGACATGATGACGGGTTTTGATGAAATGAAGTCTGTAACTCTGTGTTGATGCATATAAAATGACCAAAACCCGTGCGATATCGTCCGTAATGAACATCACTTTCTTTATCAATAACTAGAAAGCTGTAACTTTGTGATTGCCAGCATGTAACACACAGACGTTTAAAGCAATTTTTATGTAATATCAGTCTTAACGTGAAGTTCGTGAACATGTTGCATGTTGCGCTCATCCTGTATAAAAAGCACAATAATATTTGCGTTGTCGGCTATAAACAGCTTAGCCACAGGAGAGTAGGCTTCTCATAAATTTTATTATTATTATTATTATTATTATTATTATTATTATTATTATTAATATTAACAAATACATTGCAAACGGGAAATATTCCGGTGGCAATGGTCACTTACAGTAATGTCGTAATAAAGTAAAGTGAGCATAATTACCCAACAACAACAAACAAACAAACAAGCACACAACAAGAGAACAACAACAACAAGCAAATCCATGGAAAAAAAATATTACAAGAATTACTACCAGTTTAACATTCTAAATCCAGCATCATCGTATACAAATTCACACACAACTTAAGTATTTCGAGTGCTTAACACTACGGCTTACAATACTATAAGTTGAGCTTGCTACTAGCTTAACATTGTAAGTGATCTGATAATAAAGGGAAGTTAAACCATAATTACCCTACAACAACAACAACAACAAAACAAGAGTACAGCAAACAGAAATACTACTATTTCTAAATCCAGCGTCATTATATACAAATCGCACCCAACTTAAGTATTTCCAGTACTTACTACTACGAATTACAGTACTAAAAGTTGAAATTACTACTAGCTTAACACTACAAGTGATAATAAAGTCAAGTTAAATACATAAGTACTCAACAACTGCAAGAACTCGAGTAATAAAAGTAATTCCGTGGAAGAAATTATTACAAGAAATACTACTCGTTTAACATTCTAAATCCAGCATCATGTACAGTTTCATACACAACTTAATTATTTCCAACACTTAACAATATGGCTTACAAAACTATAGGTTGAACTTACTACTAGCTTAACGTTACAAGATATAATAAATGTAAGTTAAAACATAATTACCCAACAACAACTACTACAACAACGAGAGTATAACAAGCAATTCCATGAAAAGCAAATGTTACAAGAAATAAAACTGGTTTAATTTTTTAAATCAAGTTTCATCATACACAAATTCACATACAACTTAAGTATTTCCAGTACTTAACACTAAGGCTTACAGTACTATAAGTTGAGCTTGCTACTAGCTTAACACTTCAAGTGATAATAAAGTAAACTTAAACATAACTACCCAACAACAAGTGGAGTACAACAAGCAGTTCCACGGAAAATAAATATTACAAGAAATACTACTAGTTTAAATTTCTAAATCCAGCACTAGCGTTAAAATTTCATACACAACTTAAGTAATTCCAGTGCTTGACACCACGGCTTACAGTCCTACAGGTTGAGTTTACTACTAGCTTAACATTACAATGTTAATAAAGTAATGTTAAAAACATAATTGTCCTACAAGAACAAAACAGAACAACAAGCAAATCCTTGGAAAGAAAATATTAAAAGAAATACTAGTAGTTTAAGTTTAAAATTCTAAATCCATCATCATCATATACAAATTCACAGTGTTTAACACTCTACTATACTATAGGTTGAACTTTCGACTACCTTAACTTTACAAGTGATTTTAAAGTTAAGTTAAAAATTGGTAATTACCCAACAACAACAACTACTGCAACAACATGAGTACAACAAGCAATTCCCCGGAAAGAGTATATCACAAGAAAAAACTCCTGGTTTCACAAACTAAACCAAGCACAAAGTGAAAATTTCAGTGTCCGTTATTTACGACTTTTACTTTTTACTTTACACTAGCACTAGTGGTCTTCTTAAATGACGTGATACCGGAAGGGATTGTATCAAAGACTACTGCAGGTAATTTATTCAAATCCCCTATGGTCCTGTCAACGAAGGAAAACTTTCTCTTCAGTATGCTGGTTTCTGGCTTTTGGCTAATGGTCATTTCTCGATAGTATGAGGGAAGTTCCAACCTATTACTAATACTACTCCAGGCAGTCCTTCCCGTATACCTCTCATAAAGACTACACAGACGAGCACTATTTCTTCTAGATTCAAGACATTCCCAATTAATGGCATTCCTCCTATTCCCGGTAATGAAACGCGTCGCTCTTCTTTGAACCTTTCCTAGGGAACTCATTATACCCACCCTGTACGGATCTAAGCACAAAGATCCATATTCGATAATCGGTCTTTCCAAGCATATATTGTGACCGTGAGGCCACAGCTGAGTGAACAGGTGTTGGTATGGCTTGTGTTCGCTTGTCGGCGAGATGGGGTGTGCGCGACCTTGGGCGAGAACGAGAACAAGTTTTTTTTACGTGAAGAGGGCGGCCGACTGGCTAACAGGATAAAAATAAAAAATGAAGGTTGGCGAGAGAAAGAGAGATACCAGCGCGTGTCACCTGTAATTGCGAGGAACGATATGAATGAAATATTCATAATATCTTTGGTGGCGTGACGTGCATAATTACGGAAGGCTCAAGGATTAAATTAAAATAAACTGGATAAAAAATAGCACATTTAGAGGATATAAATTAAAAACTGAAATTTTGAAATAATTTACACGGCCTTGTGGCAAAAATGGTAATGAAGTTGTATATTCGTACAGTAGAAGAATTTAGTATTTAAATTGACTTTACTTCCGTGCATGTGCACCAGACACGATATTTAAGTCATGTGATACGAATACTCACTCTCACACTCACTGGCGTGTTCCTGGACTATCATCTGCAGTCGCTCAGCGTGGAACGTCGTGAATACTGTCGTCAAGAATAGTGGCTTCACTCCTGTGCTCCTCCTCTGATAATTGTATACAACTTAAAACAGTGCTGTGATCAGACGTCGAATGTGCAGATATTAATCCCTTAAGTACGTGTCATTTCCAAAATACAGTTACGTGTGTGTTTGGAGTTTATGCTAAAGCACTTTGTGTAAGTTTCAGCTTTCTCACGAGTGGACGCGGAAGACGTGGACGTGATCATTTCCAGAAGAGGACGGAACTTCGCATTATGGATTACCAGTGCTTCACCATGAAGTTCTAAACTATCGACCACCGTCGGCGGCGTCGGGATGCAGATTCTTTCATCCTAGCATGGCTGATTGAGAACCCAGACTTCCAGACGTGAAGATTTCTCCTTAAGTTAAGTCGATTACGTCTCATTTATATCTGTTCTATGTAGTTTTGTTCTATTCTTTCTTTCTTCTTAGCAAGCTATTTTGACACATTTTATGGTTGTTTATTTGCTCGGATATGTCGTAAAACTGACACATGCGATTACTTCATGACCATGTGGCCATGAATTTGATAGTGAGGGTTCTGATAGAGTTATCCATGTGTTATCGACACCATCTTTGCTTATTGAGTGAATTTCGCCACGAATATGAATTAATTTATGTCCGATGGATTTAATGGTAGGATATTTCGTCCATATTTTCAATATTTTCCTTGTAATGGAACTTCTACTTGTACCTCGTGTTTGAGAAAACGTGTCATCGGGATATTGAGTCTGAATTCTATGTACGAATTTAATGTGAATATGTGCATTGGGGGCATGTGATAATTAGTTAGAATAATTAATCATCGAGACACATTTAAGTGGATATTGTGTATTTGTAGGACGATGATAGGTCCTGATATTTCGTGGCTACACATATTTGAGATTAGGATGCGACAAGTTAGAGTCGTCATGGTAGTACACTGTACGTGTAGAGTATATGGAATAATTGCGCATGACATGAATCTTCGTGAAACTGAGCTTTTCACATGTTAATGGATTATTCGCGATGAATGCAGTGTGGTCCAATATTAGTGTCTTCAGATGAAGAAAATGAAAGTCCATGTTAATCGATGTACTTCTTAATTCGTGGGAATATCCCAACTTTTCTCAAGTAATTCAATAATTTCAAGTTGAAGGTACAGGTGAATGTTCGAGAAGGCCTTAGGTCTGAAGAACAGGTCCTCGACGAAATACCTAAATAATATTTGATTCGTGACTATGCAAGCTCATTCGTTGGTGCAATTTTTCGCTCTCATGAGGTAACTCAATCTTGCTGTAACTCAATAAATCTGTTAACAGGAGATTAATATGATTGATCGACGCTCGTCGACATGTGCATAGTGTAGATATTTTCTTCTTGGTAATCACAGTCTTCTTGATAATTTCCGTAGTTAGTTGTAGAAATAGTAATTTGTTAGTAGTTAGAGGATTATTTTCTATATGTTCTGTTCTGGAAATATGTGACACTTTGACATTATCGATTGATAGTGGACGGGATTTCCACATGGATGATATTCTCCCCATTTACTTACGTTTGCAAGCCCAGAAGGCGTTTTATTTTGTTTAATTATTGATTAGATGCTTAAAGTTCGGTATTAATTCTCACGAAAGGAGATGTGAGATGACGTGAACAGGTATATCCGACGTCTCGGATTAACTTAGAGAAACCCAAGGCAAATTCAACTTTTCATTTTATAATTACAAAATTGTTAAGATAACGACTATAAATTTTATTTCTGCTATAATTGTTAACTTTTTGAATCTTGGAAATTTCTTTATTATACTCGTTCTTACAATTACTGCATTTTTTCCAGATTGTCGATGAAGGCTTGGCCCAGACCTCATTTTTCTGAACGACAATTTTTAGTTCAACTTTAAATAAATTATTTAATAACTTTAAAGACGATAAAAAAATTTTAACTGTGTAAAAATACTCTGTTAGAATGTTAGGGAAACAACTGCCGTGTACCATCCCATTTGTTTGCACCTAGGTTTGTTACATCAAGAGCCATATTAAATTCCATAACGTAGTGATCATAATCATAATCACAGATTTCAGGATGGCCAAAATTTCATTCATTTAAATAAAAGTGTCATTTGTTCTAAACTTGAACGTGCTTATTCGATGAACCCTATGATAATCCTGCCACATTCATTTATTTTATAAGCCTACAGCCACCGAACTGAGCACCCCTGGGGTGTCTCGTGTTCGCAGACTGACTATATCGGGCACAATATAAACTTTACTTTTGGCACCAGAATTAGCTTTCTTGAGATTTCGTATAATTAAATGTAACGAACTCCATGATTTCTTAACTACATATTCCAATTGCTCTGACCAGCTGAAGTCTTTTCTAACAGTAAAACCTAAGTACTTACAACTATCAACTTCAACAATACTTTCTCCTCCAATTTCGTAATCCCCCTTTCCTGTCATTTTCTTTTTACTGAAACACAATCTCTTGCTTTTTCCGTAGTGAATTTTCATTCTATCTTCACGCGCCCATTTTTCAATCGCATATAAATCTTGCTAAAGCATAGTTCGTCCTCCTCTGTCTTTATCTTCCGATATATGATGCAATCATCGGCATAGAGGCGTACTTCCAATTTTATCGTCTCAGGCATATCTTTCATGAAAAGTATGAATAGAACTGGCCCAATAACGCTACCATGAGCCGCACCAGACGTAACAAATATTGGAGAGAATAGCTCTTCTCCCACGTTCACCCTCTGAGTTCTTCCATAGAGGGGTTCTCGTATCCAGTTCACATCTCTGATGACAATGCCCGTAAGCGCTAACTTGTTAAGGAGGGTGTCATGTGGCACAAGGTCGAATGCCTTAGCAAAATCAATTACTATCGCGTCAATCGCTGACCAACTGCCGAGCTGATTTTTCGCAGGAGAAGCCTTCCCTAAAACCACGCTGCCCCTTAAATATCATTCCGGAAGATTCCCATTTTAACCTCAAATAATCTGCTACTACTTGCTCCATTTGTTTACATACGATTGACTTCAAAATAGAAGCAATCTGTATATTTATGTCGTCCCATACTAAAATATGCGCGAATAACGTTTTGCTGTTCTGTAGCGACATCGTCAACGATGATAAGAGAATTGGGAAGCACATTATCCGGTAACGGAACATTCTCATGTGCATTAAATTGAAAATACTTTACTTCACACCAGCTTTAATCAGATCCTGCATTACAATTTGTGGAATATTGTATAGTGGTTGATAGGGTGACTTTACAAAAACGTAAATATTCTAGAAGGGTATGTAATTTAAATAGGTAATAATTGTGAGTAAAAGATTCGTCTTCCCGCATCCGATGGGCCAGTTATAATACATCGAATGGTAAAAAGATATAATGTTACATGACGTATTTGTGTAGTTGTACCAGAACTAGGTAAGAGATGTGGCACTATATCACTAACAGGTAGTATGTCTTTCTGCTTTATAATCATTATGTTAACTGAATAATCAAGTAGCCCAATATATATATATATATATATATATATATATATATATATACCAAATGAAACAACGAATAACTCTCAGTTCATGAATCGCTCTTCACGAGTGAAGTCGTGTACAGAATGGCAAAACAACGATATCCAAATGTTATGAAGAAAAACACTAAAACTGTTCTATGGAAAGAAGTTGTAAAGGCTGCGCGAAAAGTTACTCGAGGGGAATACAATCCGCGAGTAGCCATTAAATAGACACTATGCGCAGCAAGAGCGAGAATTTCTCCAAAAAGTAGAGAAATGTTTCGTAAACTTGCACTAATTATTACCGTACCAAAACGAGGAGGATTTCTTTCTGCACCGTTTCCTGGACTAACAGCTTTATGGTTTTTGCTGGGTTGTGCTACTACTGTACCAAGAACCGTTAAGGCTGTAGAAGAAGTGAAGCAACAGTGGAAAGAGGGCAAACGCCATAACAAGACAATGGAGGCAATTGCATTACGAGACAAAGACGTACACATGAAGCTAGCGCCATACAGAAAAGGGCTTGACATCTATATTTCACCAGAAATCGTCTACTGAACGCACTGCCACATGGAGCTCTAACCCACAAAGAAGTTTTTACGTTTGCTAAAACCTAACGATTTTATTATTGTTACTACCTGATGTACCCGTACTTCGCTACCGAATTCCACATTGTATATGGAATTCTAGTGTACACGTTGTGAGCAAGATTGTATTAAATTGCATAGCTTTTAACGTTACCCTAGAAACGCGACGTGAAAGTCACCAAACATATTTTCTCATATGAAGAATGAGTTAGGGAATTTTCACTGTAATGGCAGACCTGCTTGCATACCATCAGTCACAATCAGGTTGGGGAGTTTTCATTATAATGGCAGACACTCCTCTCCACCTGCATTTTTACATCCCCAGAAAGACTGTCTTAGTGGTTTTCCCAACTGAAATGAACGTAGGTCATTAGAATGACGTCAGTAGTCACTTTTAACGAACAAGACTTCACTGCTGATCTTACAGTCCAAACTTTCAGAGCTGGAATGACCAAGCCGCAGACAGCCGTGATTCGGGAACACTCTTCGTCTATTTTTGGTGAGGAGAGGGTCTAATAGTGGAGACTTTCAGGGCAAAAACTATGCCCTTTTACTAATCTGTTTCCTAAGAATGCCTGATGAGTCGGAAAATATCAATTCACTACAGTGGCGGCGGAAGAATTTATCTCACTTGGAGGCAAATTTTTACTCCAAGCCAGAGGAGAAATCCCCTCTTCACTGATAATTTGGAATAAAATGAATGTATAATTTAATAAAAGTGAAGAGGAAGAAGCTTTCCTTAAGAAACAGCTCTTTTCAGGGTTCAATTTTGAGTTATTTACTGAATTGCGGTGCTATAATTTGGAACAGGCCTAAATTGTTGTTCTAGACCAGGCCATGCTACTATTACTACTACTACTACAACTAAGTGAGCCTCTGCCTTAAGGGAATACTATGAAGAATCATGTGTTACGTACCAGCTGTATCAGATGATGTATGCAACAGAGGAATGACATGCTAAAGAAGAAAGTTTTCTAACTCCTCGGCTATTTCCCGCGAATATTCGGTCAGGCTATTATACTCGGTACGCAGCAGTATGCCCATCTATCGGAGTTGAGAGTCAGCATAAGAGACAAATAACATCAGAAAAACAATGGTCAATGTAATATTATTGTTGATCAATGTTATGAGCTTTCGGTATTGTAGGCCTTCACATTTAGTATTCTTTCGACTCTGAAATGCAACTCTTATAATAGTCGGCACGGTAAAACTTAATAACACATAAATGAACGAAAATTGTATTCTCTGTAACTTTTGTGATGTAGTACTTTTCGATAGGACCAAAAATATAGGGAGTTAAAAATTAAATTTTAGGCGCCTTACCCTAAACTACAATATCATCCAGGCTGAACAAAACTGTTTATAGCTTAGACTGCACTTTCTTATTTCCCGTCTATACATACCGATTTTTATTAAATTCTGTTAACCCATTTTCTCGAGGCTCGGCGTCGATATGTACTTTGCAACAAAAATACAAATTCATGAATATCTGTGTTATCATAGCCGGTACGGTAAAAATGCATAAGATATAAATGGTCGGAAATTTAATTCTATATAACTTTGCTTATGTAGTATTTATCGATACGACCAATAATAATATAAATATTCGAGAATTAAATTTTAGGCCTTCCCCTAAACTACCATTTCATCCAGCGTGAATAAAATTATTTATAGCCTGATTCTAGTGGCTTATTCTCCGACTTTGTATATCAGTTTTAAATGAGATAGGACCAATAATAACGTAAATATTTAAGAATTAAATTTTAGGCCTTCCCTACACTAGCATTTCTCTCAGCGTTCATAAAATTATTTATAGCCTATATTATAGCGACTTATTCTCGGACTTTCCATATCGATTTTGATTAACATAGTACTAATAATAACATAAATATTTGAAAATTATACTTTAGGCCTTCCACTAAACTACCATTTCTCTTTGCGTGAATAAAATTATTTATGGCCTACATTATAGCGATTTATTCCCCGACTTTGCATACCGATTTTCATTAAATTCTTTGCAGCCGTTTTCTCGTGATGCGTGTATATACATACGTACATACAGAGAGAAATTACGGAAAAGTAAAAAGTGCATTTCCTTGTTACTGTGGACATGGCCGATACAGAAATATCATTCTTTTCAAACTCTGAGCAATGTGCAGACAAAACTCTTATATCATATACAGGGTGTTTACAAATAAATATCGGAGTTTTAACGCCTTAAAATATTGAATACATTAAACTTACAGTTATAAATTAAATGTCAAATGAAAGAGCAACTCAAACAGTTTTATTACGAACTTTACAAATGTTCAATGTGACTACCATTTGTTACACGGCATACATCAAGTCTATAGTCGAGTTCTTCCCAAACGTTATTAAGTGTGTCTTCAGTAATCTCAGCAACAGCTGCTTCAATCCGGTTTCTTAATTCAGGAAGGTCAGCTGGTAGCGGAGGCACGTACACACGATCCTTGATGAACCCCCAAAGGAAAAAAATCGCATGGCGTTAGGTCGGGAGAACGTGAAGGCCATGCCAAGCAAGTCCTGTCATTGGGACCCTTGCGGCCTATCCAGCGCTCGGGTACAGTGACGTTCAACCCATCGCGTACGTCGTTATGCCAGTTAGGTGGCGCACCATCTTGATGGAAAATAAAGTTCTCTGGCTCATTTTCTTCCAACTGAGGGAAGAGCCATTGCTCTAGTGTATCGAGGTAAGAAGTACCAGTTACAGTACGTTCACCATAAAAGAAAGGCCCATAAACCTTTCGCCAGGATACGAAACAAAAAACATTCAGTTTAGGGGAATCTCGTTGCATTTGTACCATCTCGTGAGGATTTTCTGAGCCCCAGATGCGCGCATTATGAGTGTTTACATGTCCACTAAGGTGAAAGACCGATTCATCACTGAAAACAACACGATTCATTAACTCATAATCATGTAACAACATGTCGTTGACGAAGTTGGCACGTAATCTGTGGTCTGCCGGCTTTAGAGCCTGTAATAACTGTAAACGGTAAGGACGTAGCTGTAAGCGTTTTCTTACAACTTTCCAAACGGTCGACGCAGGAAGTTGTAATTCACGACTAGCCTTCCGGACTGATTTCTTTGGGCTACGAGTGAATGACTCTCTCACTCGCTCAACAGTCTCTTCACTTAATCTTGGTCGTCCCTTGCTTTTCCTTTTACAAAGGCAACCGGTGTCTTCAAACGTATGATACCATCTGTGAATGTTATTATCACTTAGAGGATCACAACCGAACTTCATGCGGAACACACGTTGCACAGTAACTACAGATTCTGTCTTTGCAAACTGCAAAACACAAAAAGCTTTCTGTTCACTAGTTGCCATCTTTGCTACTACCGCTGTCTAGCGGATTGCGGCGAAACCATTGAACGTACATGCGCACTGGTGCCAACAAACAAAACTGTTTGAGTTGCTCTTTTATTTGACATATAATGTATAACTGTAAGTTTAACGTATTCAATATTATAAGGCTTTAAATCTCCGATATTCATTTGTAAACACCCTGTATATATATATATATATAGATTATTAAGGAATTCATTACTTTTGCGGTGTGTTCAGGCGCGATCAACTATCAGCAAGCATGCCCACGTGAACGTGAGAGTGCAATAATATACCTAGAAAAGATTTGGGGCCTGGAACTAATTACGTTGCCTTCGTAAAACATAAATCTAAAGTATGGTATTTCAATAGCTATGGAGACTTACCCCATTCATTTGAGCTCATGCGTTATTTCGGAAGCAGTGCAGACATTGTTTACAATAAAACCCGTGTGCAAAAATTCAATACCCGCATGTGTGCACGATTATGTCTTATGTTCTTACATCAAACCCGGACAGTACACAAAGAGCATCCGTGTGCACGTGGTGATCAACGGTGTAGAACGTTCACTTTACGCGGAGAAGGACCTGAAATGAATGTCTACTTTAATCAACCGATCGATTTCGATCATGGGCTACATAGTCTTGGACTTGTGTCGTTTGAAAGCAACAATAAAGTCTATAATGTACATGATGTCGTGAACAAGATTTTTTACGATGAGTATAAGCTAACGGTACCGTCAGGCAGTTATTCAGTAGACGATATACATGAATGGATTGAAAGTACGTTAATTTAACAGTTCAGTGATAGTTGTAAAAATAATAATTACAAGTTCTTAATTACTGTGAACAACATCGCATAAAATGAGTTATTGAGTCATCATTCAAGGTTGACTTCAAATCACAACCTGATTCAACTGGACCATTGCTTAGATTTGCACCAAGTGACCTCATACCGAACGTACTTATGAGTCTGGTCAACCTATAACACTCTTCGATGATCATCATGTAAACGTCACTTGTAATATTATTACAGATGTGTATAGTAATCAATAACTTTTACACGTCCTGTACGACTTTGTTATTGCAGAGTTAAGTGGTAATACTATTCGTGAGAATTCGTCAGTAGTTCTTTATTATCCTGTGTCTGTATAATACATTAGTAACATCACTTTTAGGCTTGAGAATAAACATAATCGGCTTATTAATTTAGATCATCACACGTACCCAGCTCGTATAGTTCATCTTAAACCAGCGTTAAAACATCTATAATACACAGTGTACATTCATGAGGCATACTATTTGTTTGCGGAGACTCAACGAGTTAACAGATGACCCTAAACAGATTCTCCAGGTTTTACGTTATACGATACTACAACAAAATGGAAAAAATGCTAGGCGTTATGAACACAGTAGAAACTCATGTAGGTGCTGTAAGAAATGAGTTTCATTGTTATCAGCCTTACGTTTGGACTCAAGAAAAATGATGAAATTCGCTTTATCACTAATCAGTAAGATGTATGCACACTAGCAAAATAAAGCTACCTCTATATTATAGGACGCATAGATAAGACAGTTGGAAGTCGACCAAACACATTTGAACTGAACAAACACGTCTAGCTTTTCTCAAGCGCGTTATGAAGTAAATAATGTAGAAATAGATAGATTGAAGAATGTAAGAACAATGAAACTCTACCCTCCTTATAGTGATGAAGAATGTAATACGTTACGGATGGCGGGATGGTGTCCGAAAGGTAATATCATGTGAATGATTAATGAGGATAGCAGTTTTTCTGGTATGTTATCATTAAAACACATTCTCGGCTTTGCCATGATCGAAGTGATCACAATTCTCTTAAAGCAGCAGAATCACCAGTAGACAGAAAAATACTCGTCATCGTGTATTGCGCAGGATGCCAAATGTAATATTATCTGATCGAGAAAAGCTTCGATTGTTCAAGATTGTAGAAAATGATACACCATTACCTAGACGTTTTCGAAGTTGGGAACTGCATGAGTATCCTTTGTTACCACCTACAAACAAGCATAGCTGGGGTGTTAAAACGTCACGTTTTACTGAAAAGCTTTTGTATAGTATTTGTGGATTCCAAACCAATCGTAAATTCAGCCATGAAAAAGGCAGCTCACAGTTTGATCACTGTAAATTAAGAAATATTAGAATATATTGAAACGGTAACACCCTACGAGCATTCACGTTTCATTCTTTTATTAAGAGAAGCTCGCTAACACCCGGCCGTAAGCATTTAAAACTTGCGCCGAGCGCACAGGCATAATGGGAACTGCGAGCAAGTTCGCGACGTTCCAGAACACCGGCCAAGGACAAGCGACGTCACGCAGAAGGTTCCTTCGTGTTCCATTGCTGCATGAACGAAATATAAGCGAGTCGCCAGCCTGGGGTAAGGCAGAATGTAAGCAGAGAGCCTGCAGTAAAGCAGAAAGAGAGTGTGCGGTATGCGACGGCAGTGTGCTGAAGGCAGAGAGTGGAGTGAGTCGGCAGTAAGCCGTGAGTCAACGAGTGTGTGCAAGTAAGCACGTCGCGACATAATTCGTCTCTCGGTCCGGCTGTATATTTGAATTCGTTTAAAGACTGTGTTCTCGCCAGCTTGAATTCATTTAAAGACTGTGTTCTCACATAAACTGTGCCAGCTTTGAATTCGTTTAAAACTGTGTTCTTGCATTAATTGTGTCTATCCGTTGAACTGTGTTGCATTATGATCTTAAGTGCCAGTGATAATCTGAAAATCACGACGTACTGGAAATTGGACTGTCATTTATTTCAACAAATGTATTATGCTGGTGGAGTACAGTGCAGAGACTGTACTCGATTTTCTTTATGAAGTGCTTGATCACCGCACCTCGGAAGGTCCTAGATTGTTTCATTTGCGTATTATTCCAAATACGAACTGTGACTCTAACTTTATCCTTGCTGCTGTGGGAACTGTTTCGGCGTGCTTCGCCATAGGGAAGTGTCACACCAGTACCCCATGACGTCAAATGTGGAAGCTCCACATTTCCCCGTTCCTGCCTCTGGTTCGAGTCATCAACACTAATACAAACACCAACGACGGAAGACAACGCCGACGCCGACCGCAAGACGACGCAGCCGCCGCGGGACAACGTCCTCTTCACGCCCTCAGGGACAAATCTACAATTCAGCTATAAAAGGTGACATAATTATTTGCCTATTCATTGAATAAACTGAAGGATCCACTTAATCATGAATTTTTCTTTCACTACCCTTCTCTCTTACTCTCTTAGCATGGGCCGTACACGCCTTGTCGTTCCTCATGCTCTCCGATAAACTGAAGTACGGGCGTTCCTGTTACAATATCTCAATGGGTTTATGTATCCCTACGAAAACATGGATATTAATTTTGAGAAAAGCATACTTGGGTTTTTCTAACACATGTTTTGTAAATTCCAATCATCGTATTACCAGAAAGAAGGTCGTCCGCTATTTTAACCTGAAGAATTTAAAAATAAAGCACCGATTGTAGTTACAGACCGCTCTTATCATGAAGAATAATTAAAATCATCTCCTGCCGATATTAGTTTAGAATTTAAAACATCTGAAAATATTCCTGCTAACACAACAGCCTATTGTCTTATTATTCATATGATTGATGTCACTTACCATCCAGTATCGAATATTGTTACAAGACTATAAATAATGATAGCCCTTCATCATGATCATTAGTGTGTGCTTTTAAACCGTACATTATGGAACGGAAACACGATCGTCCTGATAAGAATCAAAACTGTGAATGTACATTCTGTTTGATTACCGGTGAAAATTATACGCTACATCTCATTTACCTCCCTCAAGTAAGTGAGGCTATTAAAATATTCCAAAAACATAGAACATTATATCGGATGCCAAAACACCTCATTCAATGCTTACCACCAGGATTTTTATCTACGTACGCTGCTCCTTTTGTATATGGGTTTTGGGACATCCTACACCTCCACAGTAAGGTGTCAATCGATGTAGATTCATGCAGACGCTGTCGAAGATATTACAAGCATCGAAGTGAAAAAATAACGATTGGGATGGCCCTAATCCGAAGATTAGAGACTGTAGACAGTGTATGAATGAACATTTTCCCTTCTTTACAGTACCTGATAACGATTGTGAATGGAACTAAACACATGGATGACATAAAGGTAAGAACTATACCAACTTCATTGCGAAGCATAGCATGTATAGTATAATATATTTTGAAAACTTAATTTCATAAATAATAAATATTTTGTACGTATAATTCGAATGTTCGGAAGCATACGACCTCATCATAATAAGATGTTAAGGAATACAGCAAACTTCTCGGCAGCATAACAAAGATTGTAGTATAACAGGTAGTAGTTTGTTTAATTTTGTAAATAATTACACAATAAAAATTCCATTAAATTTAAAATAGTCTACTTATTACATATCCTTTGTCTTCTCACACCTATCAAATATCTTCCTAGTCGTCGCAATTTTATTTTTAAGAAAATGTATGCTGAATAACTTCCAAATCCCTTTATATCACAACCGTTGTTCGTCTCTTACCATGCTCCTATCCAACCTCCCTTAGTGATCTCTTGTTCTTTTCGATGTCGACCGCACAGTATCCCCTTGCTTATAAACACATACATATAAAAGTTTAAAATTAGCGCCAAAGTCAACGGTCACGCATACATGAATTCGGCACCTATCAGAAGGATGGAGAACTGCAAGTAATTTTTTTGGTAGATAGCGTCCCCCGAAATCCTAACTTTTCCCGCGAGTAACAGAGTGTAAGAGTGATCCGTTTTACAGTAACTTGCAAACTCGTCATCAGAGTGTACCTCAAGCTGATGTACATGCACACATGCGCACATGCGCACTAGCTATTCCCCCTGTTATGCAACTAGTTGGATCTAATAGTCATTTGTTTACAGTACATCATGAAGTCGCCGCGAGAGCGCACTGTTATGTCTCCAGCGGGATCTGATAGCCATTTGATTACAGTAACTCACGAACTCGCTAAAAGAGCGCACTTATATGTCTCTAGCGGGATCTGATTGTCAATTGTTTACATTAACTCAGGATAGTCGTCGTAAGAGGGCACTGTTATATCGCTAGCGGGATATATGTTTACATTAACCTACGAAGAGGCCGCGAGGGTGCGCTGATATTTCTCCCCTCCCCCACAGAGCTGAGCGAAGATCAATATTGCAAAGTTTGCGACGGAAGGCCAGCGTCTCAACCGTCTGCGGCACTCAGCCTGGCAGCTTAAAGGAGGTCGTTGTATAAAATTTCTAGTTACAAGATTGTGTGCCAAAAAGCCTCGATTAAATTCCAATACTATCCTCAGTGCTCGCATGGACGGAGCGCATATAATGCTGTTGATGGTGACTTGTCCGTCGGATGAGACGTAAATCCTTGAGCAGAACTCTCGATGCTATGCGACAGGAGAAGTCCATGTGCAACTACCGGGTTTTTACCCCTCCCTTCCTGCTATCATATATGATGTTATTCAATTCATCTTATTATCTTTTTCTGATGAGGTTGACGTCAGGAAGTGCATCCAGATATAAAAACCATCTAGAAGGATTCATCTCACCACAAACCCAACCGCGTAGAGAAACGGGAGGAGAAATGGTCACAGGTTAGGTTATAACGTCATGCAACCTTATCCAGCAATCCGCATTTCAAGTTACTCACGCTCTGACGTCACAACTTTGTCAGAAGACGGCCTGCGCGTTCCGTTATATAAAGATAAGCAATTAGTAATTTCTGCCTGAGAGACTGATTATCTCGGATCGAGTAGGGGTATTTCAGTCGCCTTGACAAAGAATACTGCAATGAATTCGAAACGTCGTCAAACTGTACGTGATGTGCAGACAAGTGCAACACGGTTCAACCCGGAAATAAAATAAAATAAGATAAGCATGCATTTTAAATCGCCCGAGCTTATTACGTCACAGCTCCGTCACTCCTCCAAGGGGAGACGGCAAAGGCCTGTGTGAGTTTAGGAGAGCGTTCGTGCGCAAGGTTGGGTTAAAACGTCATAATAACTTCCTAACCTCATCTTAAGGTCAGCTAACATATTTGTGACTCCTCCATGTGCGCCCGATCAACTTGGCTCCTCGAAAGTTGTCCGCGGCCTTTCCGACTTGGCTCCTCCAAGTGGGCCCGTCCGGTTCGGCTCCTCCAAAGTGGCCCGTGAGGTTAGAATTGCCTTTGTTCGTAAAGGTATGTCGTCATAACCTCACCTAGGGGTCAAGAACACTCCAGGTTCTCCATAGAGGTTAGGATTGCCCCCGTTCGTACGGGTATGACAGTTATAACCTCGCCTAGGTTTCAAAAGCACCCCAGACCATTCTCTGACCAATTATGCCCCTCCAATGGAGTCTGTGATGTTAGGCTTGTTCTCGCACTCACGGTCATGACGTTATTCCGCCTCTTAACCTCACCGAGAGCTCATTGAACCCGGATAAGAATCTACATAGCTTTACTACTAGATCAATGACCTAGAACCTACATAGCGTTACTACACAAAAATGCGTGGGGAAAATACTGACTCAGCACCCATTGTCTTAGAACATACTTTGCCCTTCTACTTACGTTGCATATGAATTTCCCAAGAAAATATGGATGGAATAATGACGTAATGCATATTGTTTATTCTCACAGAACTGTTTATTATTCAATAGAGACCACAAATTTTAACAGGATTATACAACCAATGAATGACAAACACAAACAGATATTTGTTAAAGCAGGAAAATACATCATTATTAATTATACTTTTGTTTTCTCACTGAATAAAAGCAGAAATCTATTATCAGACAGAAAGTAAAAAAAACAGGAAGTCACACCAAAGCCAAACGAAGAAACTAAACTTAAATTGTAATAATAATGCAAGTACTGTCTGTCAGTCAACAGTGGTATATCAATTTTTGTATGCTCCTCGCATTCTATGCTTGCAAGAAAAGAAGCATGTTGCGAGCGAGGCTCTGTTAGTAGTCAAATTTCTTCTTCGGGATTGACAAAAGCCCCAGATGGGTTGGGGTTAATCCATAACTTATATTACGATTTGCATCTTTCATTTCCGTCCGGTGGATTATTACCGACTTAAATTCATGTTCAGTGTAAGAGCCCTTGTAGAAGAAGCGGTCCAGGTGGCCCTTGTTGACTTTTACCATTGCGATGCTGATGCATTGAAATTTCTCTCCAGCACTGTTTTCAAAAGAAGTGAGAGTTGGTCGAATCAGATGTAATTTTTTCAGATCAACGATATCGATGTGAACTATTTCGTTTACCCTAAACGCACTTCCACTTTTCTTAACAATAATGATTATAGCTGAATAGTGGACAGAAACGTAGGTGGATCCAGATTTCGAGGGTCTTTTAACATTTTCTCTATAACGAAAAGGCGGAAGTCACCTTTATTTTGATTGTTTCAAACTTAAAGTAACTTCTGAGTAATGCTTTAGATTTTGTAATTGGCTACCGCGTACGAGAATGTAGAGACTATTTACGTGGCTTGCTTCGAAAACAGGAAGTATGAATAAATTAAGTGCAGTGAGGAGACTTTGAAACTCAATTGTGTGGCGAACAGAGGGAAAAATATATTAACTCCAAATTCTCTTGAAAAAATCTGTTCAAGCCCATTTTCTACTGATTCATTGATATTAGGATTCCCTAACTGCCCACCAATAAATTTAGCAGTCACTTGTGTCTTCAACTGGTTGCTGAGTGGTGAGATATACTTAGCGTCATTGGCAGAAGAAGGGTTTTGTGTGCAAGTAGAGAAACGGCCGTTGTAATTTCCTGAAATAAGAATACGAAGAAGGAAAGGTAGGAAATAAGAAATGATAACAGGTAAACAACAAACAAAACACCTTACATGTAACCTTCCACACTCCATTAACTTCCTCTAATAACCATCTAAATAATAGAGGCACCCATACCTGTTGTTACGTCACAGGGGTTTACACTCTTAAGAATAGACGCTTTGGCATCAACTCCCCATTTCGGATATTCTCCATTACTACCTTCTGCGGGCTTTAACATAAAAATATAATTTACGCATTTAGTGAGCTACAGTTTCACAGCTAGCTTTCAGAGTAGTAAAATAGTAAGCAAGAGGCATTATTCCAAAAACTAACACGAATTAAATTCCCAAACAAATCAGTTCCTATGTACCTTATCCCGAGCCACAGACTGCCACTCGATGACATGCGACCCTCATGCACGAATACGGGGTTGAATGCCCTCGCTTCAATACTGTACCTGAGCGCTCCGCAGCGGCGCGAGGCCACGTGAAATTTCTGCCAAATATATATATATTTTTTGCTAGGGGCTTTACGTCGCACCGACACAGATAGGTCTTATGGCGACGATGGGATAGGAAAGGCCTAGGAGTTGGAAAGAAGCGGCCGTGGCCTTAATTAAGGTACAGCCCAAGCATTTGCCTGGTGTGGAAATGGGAAACCACGGAAAACCATCTTCAGGGCTGCCGATAATGGGATTCGAACCTACTATCTCCCGGATGCAAGCTCACAGGCGCGCGCCTCTACGCGCACGGCCAACTCGCCCGGTTCTGCCAAATATAGAGAGGACTATGCTGTGAGGATTTTTTTATCGATTTAATTCAAAATTGGCGATTTTTGAGTCATGCCACTGTTGTTCTCAGCCAGCGATTTGTTGGCCCAAACATTGTCAGCATAAATTTCGAAAACCTGTGCAAGTTAGGGTAAGAATCTATCAAGAGAGTGCCAAAACGATACATCAGATTTCCCTGCCGTTTCTTCTGTCATCTGCAGTTGTGGCATTACCATCTATAATTCTGTCGTGTTGAAGTTCCACAATTCAGTTTCAGTAGTACAGAATTCTTCTCGGCAACCGATTGAAAATAGTTTTTCCACGGCCTGAAAAAGTCTTCAAATTTGTTGAACTGCATGTATTGACCAATAAGTCCTTTCTTGAGTTGGTACAACAAATCTGTAAATTTTTGCAACAATCCTTCTTAACAAAAAGCCGAAGGAAGTTTGGGAAAAAGAGTTCATTCCTCCTTCAGGTAATGAATAAATAGGTCTATGATAGCTGTTGCATGCTCATCAAACGAATTCACAAATAGCGCCAACTGCTAACTGAAACAAGGAAGGGGCTACAGACTAGACAAAAACCAAGTAAAAACTCTCTGCCATGTATGCAGCAAATATTGTCCTAAGGCAATGGACGTGTAACACGCACATTACTCTCTCAAATATGTTTTTCGCTTTGATCGCAATTTGTTTTCTTTCTTTCTTTCTTTCTTTCTTCTTTTCTTTCTTTCTTTCTTTCTTTCTTTTTTCTTTCTTTCTTTCTTACTCTTGACATCGTATAAATCGTCCAGGTTCGGGAAAAATGGCATCGAAGTCCAGATACGAACCGGAGTCTGCCATTTGAAGACCAATGTGTTAAAATGGAAAGTTACATTGAGGAACTTCATTAGTTCGATCCAAGATCTCACGAATTAGGTATGTGTGGGAAATTATGATTTCTTACCAAAGTTTTCTTTCTTTCTTTCTTTCTTTCTTTCTTTCTTTCTTTCTTTCTTCTTCTTTCTTTCTCTTGACAGCAAATAAACCATCCACGTCTTGGGGGCCGGATACGGACAGGAGTCCACCATTTCTTTCGTGTCACAATTCAGTTACTGTAGTACATAATTCTCCTCGAGAACAGACTTATTCTCTTGAGTCTTACCCTCATACATCCCTGAAAATATTCAATTTTTGAAGGCTACGGTAACCTTCACTTACTCTCGTCAGCTCTCGTCTGTTCCTTCTCCGGTGGTTGCAGGTGCGATCTGTTACGCTCATGTGGACCTGGCTTAGTTTTACTGTCGTATTCCCTTCCTAATGCCAAGCCTTCGTGGAGGGATGTATTCGGATGTTACCGGTACGTGTTTCTGGGGTGTTTGGTAGTGGGATGTGTTGCGTGCAAACACCGTGTCCCCATGCCAGACAAATTAACTAGATGTAAATAAAATTATGAGCCCAGCTGGAAATTGATACCAGTTCTAAGAGAACCGAAGGAACCTGTACTGTCCATTCCGCCTAAGAAGCAGCCAGATCTCTCGTCAAATTTGGTAACGTAACAAAAGTTTCAGTTTGATTCCAAACAGTCTGAAAGACTGGGAAGCGAGCCTCCAAGGAATCAAAATTTGATCATTCACCACTTTGCAGATAACAAATGACCAATAAGTGAGGGACGAAGTTACCTACGTGAAGAATCTCCAGAGCTCTGGGACATCATCGTACCAGAAGACAGACATCTTGTACGTTTCATACAGCCACAACACATTCACTTAAGAATGTGAACGTGTTGAACGCAGCATTGTGGGGCGTTTTCCAAGTGGCTATTAATTTGGTTGTAATCAGCTACACACCGTCCGGCTAGTTAGCTGAATGGTCAGTGTAGTGCTCTTTGGTTCAGGAGGGCCCCGGGTTCGATTCCTGGGCGGGTCAGAGATTTTAACCTTAAAATAAATGTCCATTGTTCTGGGGACTGGTTGTTTATACTGTCTCCAACATACCAGCCACTCACACCCAACACACGGTATCTTATACACGGCACCCTCGTAGAATGGTCTGCCTTACAAGGATTGCACCAGGTTAAAAATATCCACAAAACATTATTATTATTATTTATTATATTAGTATTAATAGTAGGAGTATTAATATAAGTAGTAGTAGTTGTAGTAGTAGTGGTAGTAGTAACCACACACAGCCGCAGAACTTGCTGCGCGGTTTGGATCGCGTAGTTATGAGCTTGCACTCGAGAGATAGTGTGTTCGAACCCCGCTATTAGCTGCTTCCCCTTTTCACACCATGTATGTACCTCAATATTAAGGCCAAAGTCGCTTTCTTCCCAGTCTTAGCCTAGCCCTGTCCCATGTCAATTGTCTCGGTCCGAGCGACGTAAAACCAATAGCGGGAAGGTAACTGCACACACCTGCATCTACGGCTGAAGAAGTGTACACTGTATCATACATCGAGGGAGGAATGCCAAAATAACATATTTTCTAACGAAAATCCACTCCCGCCAGCAGCGTGATAAGTGTCGCATCGTGTCTGACCGTCGGTACATGAACGACAAATTATGTAAGTCCTAGACTACTCATCACTAAAGCCCGGATTTTTATGCAGTAACAGGTTAGATTGCAAACTAATTTGGTTAGTAGGAAGTGTCGGCCACCCACTCTTCCACAATGTAGCAAGAGTAACATAAATTATAGGAGTTCTGATGGACCGTACCCCTAATATTTATGCAAACCTCATAGCATGGTCGTTGCGAAGGTAGACTATACTTGCTACTCCCTTCAGTAAGTTTGCATTCTAACCTATTAATGCATAAAAATCCGGGCTCTACTCATTACCATACCAGTCCGATACTATATTTTGTGGTACCTGGTACCACTGTCTCCCAGTCTTGCCCGGATCTAGCAGTTCGCATTCTCGGTTTGTTGATTAACCATTACATCCCTTACCTTTAGGGCTTGCCTGGGACTGTTTGTTATCAATACAACGCACAATCACATGTGCATCCAACATTCAAAGATTCCTACAGGGTTACAATATTTTACTTCTTCCTCGGTCCTAATTTTTCCCCAAATGAACACGTATTATCTATGGTGGCACTACGATTGGCTAGACAAGTATCACCCACGACTACCGTTTATGAACCTTCGCTACGTGCTGAAATCACATAGACTGACATATTCAAGACAAATTCCTTCTCTCTCTCTCTCTCTCTCTCTCTCTTCGTTATGCTATGCAGCAGAGGTTATTGACGTATATTAGGGAACAACGTAAAAATTTTTATGTATGCTCCGGACGTCGAAGCCAGTTTTACAGCAACGAAAGCTGGCTTGCAGTTTTGCGTGACAATTTATATTGTGGTCATGCACACGAGACTTCCAGATTTACGTGGAATTCGAACCACAGACAGGTGTATTACATTTCAGAATATCTCACATGTATTAGCTGAGATACTAAACACAACAAATGTAATTATTTCACCCTCGTACCAAAAGGCATCTACAAAAGATTTAATATGGCTTTGAAATAGGTTGTCTTTCATAGTATTACGATTTTAATAAACAGCACTGTTACTTTTGTCCTAATAGCTTTATACACTGCAGATTTGATGAAGATATATCGAGTTAAGGTGATGTCAGACCTTATTTACTTAACAAACACTATTTAGCATTACTTTCTAGCACCTCAATTCACAAATTCAGAAAACACTTGCATTAAGCAGCTTGAATAAAGTACTGTGAACATTTATTAAGTTTCTACTCTATAGCCTAAGGTTACTTAATAACGGGTGACTTAATTGTTTTCTTATTGCAACAGCAGGTAAGCGGCCACTCCTTCAACCCTGTCTTACGGAAGCTCTTTCATGGTCAAGTCTATTTCTCTAAACATTTTTCATCGATACGATCACATTCCTTTCCAGCATTAGCGGCGTCTATAATTAAAACACTTGGCTAGTACCTGCTCAACTTCAGCTCTAGTCATGAGTCACGATGGATTCTAGTTTACGTTTCGAACTCCTTACCTCAAAAGAAGTACTGGATCATTTAACACTCCTGACTATGAAACAGCATTCCAACAAAATAAAAATGTACTTTATTGGTATTGTCCAGTCACGTCAGAAGTTTCAGTTATCTTTGAGTATCATGACTATGTGTATCTGTAGATGTAAATAACCTGAAATACTGTGTTATTACGGTGTCTGTGGCAATATATGCATATGTAACTACTATGTGGATGTAGGACTCGAAAACATTTTCCACGGACCTGAATAAATTTCTGTACTGCATTAGAATTTTCTTGGCATGAGTGAAGAGCACTCATGGGAAATCTCACCTTATCCACCATAATAATGACAACGATTGAGGATGAATAGTTCTGAGAGGAATAAAGGCACAATGGAGATTTTAATGACGAATTTCTGTACTGTCGTGGCTTATATGGCCATTGCTCTGATGCTCAAAGACATAAAACAGAAATAGAGAAACAGACAATTATCATACAACTTGCTTTACATCGCACCGACACAGGTAGGACTTATGGTGACGATGGGAAAGAAAGGCCTAGGAGTGGGAAGGAATCGGCTGTGGCCTTAATTAAGGTATAGCCCCAGCATTTACCTGGTGTGAAAATGGGAAATCACGGAAAAGCATCTTCATGGCTGCCGACAGTGGGGCTGGAACCCACTGTCTCCCGGATGCAGCTCACAGCTGCGCTCCTCTAACCGCACGGCCAACTCGCCCCGGTCAGACCATCGTCGTGTGATATACAATGCAAATGACGGAAATTATTTCAAGGGTGTTTCAGGGTTCAATAAATTAGAGAACCTGGTTCTCGTGGAGAGCGTGATAGTTGAATGGCGTACTCACTGGCTTCTCACCAACGCGGTCAGTTTCGAATTCCCGCCAGTGCATGTGAGATTTATAAAACTAAAAGGTTACGTCCCTCTGGTCCGGATTTCAGTAAAGCTGCAAGTCTTGTGGCTGTGACCGCGATATCCATAGGCACATTAACCTACAGGCTAGCTTCCTTGCTTTGGTTCCCTTGAGATACTTCTTTTCCTTCAGTTTCACCTAACACCGATTCAGGCAGATCGTATGGCGACGATAGGAGCTGCCTGGTCGAGGCGGTAAATGCGTGGTCACTTCATCCGGAAGGATGTGGGTTCGATTCCCTATCAGGAAGTCGTAAACATTTAAAAAACGAGACCCCACTTCCGGAGGTGTACATGGCCCTGAGGTTCACTCATCATACACCAAAAATGAGTACCAGGTTAATTCCTGGGGACAAAGGTGGCCGGGCGTAGAGCTAATCACTCTACCCCACCAAGTGCCGAGGTTACGGATAGCGGAAGCCTTTACCTTCCACCCCTCCAGGGGCCTTCATGGCCTGTACGGAGATGACTTTACTTTGCTTTGCTTTGCTTATGGCGGCGATGAGATAGGACAGGGCTCCGACTGGGGTGACTTGATGAATGTAAAAGTAGACAGAACATAGCAATATACTATGAGGAAGGAGTAAGTTGTATCTAAACAACAATCCCCTCCGTGCAATAATTAAAGTAAAGAAAAAGGAAAGGAAGCAATTGAGGAGCTGCATGATAGGTAGTGGACCCGGTCACGAAAACAAAGTAATACGGCTGACCGCGTGACACTCCGCTCTAAAGAATATTGGAAGCGTCACTTTGCGTTGCCTTCATAGTTCCGATGATGACATTGGCCATGTAACGTCCTATTGCATCCATAGATTCGTCGACGGACATCCAGATTTTCTTTCTCGCAACTCCGGTTCGAATATTCTGCAGCACTTCTTCATAGCAGACAGTCAAAGTTTTTCTGAGAGTGGATTTTGACTGAACCTAAGGGTGTACAAAAACGTTTTGTGCGGTAGTGTATGGTAGTGATAATAGGTACAATCATCAGCTCATTGTAACCCAAAGTGCTAACTCTTAATAACATACGTGCTTCACACTTAAATGAGAAGACATTTATGTGTTTTTTACCGAGTAGAGCAACCGTGCGTGTTAACGCGTTACGGGTATGGAACCAAGCTCTGCATTCGAGAGACGAGTGGTTTCGGACCCCACTCATGGTTGACTTGAGAAAACCTTTCTGTGGCTTCCCGTTTTCACTTCCAGGCAAAGCCCGGCACAGTCCCTGCTCACAGACCACAGCCGATTCTTTCCACCTCCTTACCCAATTGCATTCACCTTCATTCATTTCATCTTCAACAGCTACTTAAACGAAATTGACGTCAGGTAGGGCATCCAGCCGTAAAAACATGCCATACATTTCATAACGGCTCATCCCCAACCGCGTATTAAGAAACGGGACTAAGGAGTAGACATAAATATTAATGTGTATATTGCGATGTCCTGTTTGAGAACAAACATTTCTTTCTTGTAGCGGAACTTCCTTTTTAGCTTGTTGATACTATTCCATTTTATGACTGGGGACGTGTCATCCCTCAATGTTGAGGTGAGGACACTGTCACATAACCTGTGTTGAGAACTTCTGAAAGTGTGAATAGTTGTGATTATTCTTCTTCTGCTTAATCTGTTTACCCTCCTGAATAGACCCCGTTCCAGCCCTCGTACCACTTTTCAAATTTCGTGGTAGAGCCGGAAATCGCACCTGGGCCTCCAGGGTGGCAGCTAATCACACTAACCCCTACACCACAGAGGCGGACCTAGTTGTGATTCTTAAAATTAATTAAAGTGCCATTCTTTTGGTTATAAGCTGAAAACAGAAGTTGAACATACCGTATATCGACTTGATATTGTGCAATTTAATATCGTAAATTCTTAAGAGATATGTGAACGTTCACTTGGCAGTTGTCCACGGTGACTTAACGTGCACCCAGCAGCTGTATCGCCTGCTCACTGACCCGATACGACAACTTCTTGTTACATATCTCCTGGAAGATATTCTTTTCTGAGATATTCCGAGAAAGACGTCTTCCTCTGAGATCATTTCAGCCGGTTGTCATCAATAAATCATGTCGAGCATGTTGTGAGCAGCAAACATGAACAAGAAGTAGAAGAATGGTGTGTAAGTTGCTCTGTAAACGATTATATCTGTTGTATTTTTTAAAATTTTTTTTGCTAATTGCTCTACGTCGCACCGACACGGATAGGTCTTATGGCGACGATGGGACAAGAAAGGGCTAGGAGTGGGAAGGAAGCGGCCGTGGTCTTAATTAAGGTACATCCCCAGCATTTGTCTGGTGTGAAAATGGGAAACCACTGAAAACCATTTTCAGGGCTGCCGACAGTGGGGTACGAACCGATTACATCTGTTAAAAGGGTAAGGCAATTACAGGTGATGGTATAAATATACTTAGAATATATTTTAATTATTTTACCGTAGCTTGTTAAATCAAGTCAAGAGGGTGACACACAAGCAAAGGTCAATGGTTTAAATTCTCGTCATTGTGACTACCAGTGAACTTGCTTATTTCCGGAAGTAATTAAATCTTTTCTATGTTCTTCATTCCCCCGGCCTTGTACGTAATCATTATGCATTCGAAACCGGCGGCATGAAGTTGGTGTGTGAAGTGGCTGGTGCGTGCGAAGCGAAGTGAAACCTGTCAATCAAAATTATGGACGGATCGCCCGTTCCATCAAAAGACTGTCAGCCGGAGACACCTTGTAAGGACAAGAGCCTTCCGTAAAAAGCCAGTAATTAGGGAAGTGTTTTCATTCACTGTAATGTGTATTTGTGTGCGCGTGTTTTAATTGGGTCTTTCCCGATTAAATTAGTTCAATAAAATAGTTTTATTCATAACAATATGTTAACCCGTTGAGCAATCGTGGGGCGGGGGAGTTTAATGATGCGGTCGCTCTCCCGAATCAAACACAAATTCATCTATCTTAAGATCTCCAGCGGATAGAAGTACCGTACATCATATTACTAAGGTTTGTAAAGAGTGAAGCAAATAATCGGAAACATTTGTATTTAGGCAAGACTATCCTACAATATAATTGTCTATGTTTACAGGTATGTTACAGTGTTATATTTGATTGCTTCGAAAAACTGAAAACTGTAAGTTGTATTATTTGATTCGACAGTGAAGAAGAATGGCTTCTTCTGAACAAAGGATATTTTAAGACCGTATTAACTAATATGCCGCCTCTGTGGTGAAGTTGTTAGTGTAATTAGCTGCCACCCCGGAGGCCCGGGCTCGATTCCCGGCTTTGTCACGAAATTTGAAAAGTGGTACGAGGGCTGGAACGTTGTCCATTCAGACTCGGAATGTCAACTGAGTAGAGGTGGGTTCGATTCCCACCTCAGCCATCCTGGAAGTGGTTTTCCGTGGTTTCCCACTTCCCCTCCAGGCAAATGCCGGGATGGTACCTAACTTACGGCCACGGTCGCTTCCTTCCCTCTTCCTTGTCTATCCCTTCCAAACATCCCATCCCCTCAGAAGGCCCTGTTCAGCATAGCAGGTGAGGCGGCCTGGACGAGGGAAAAATCGACCCTGGAGGGTAAACAAATTAAGCAGAAGAAAAGATGAAGAAGAAGAGGAATAAGAAGAAGAAGCAGAAGCTGAAGAGGAAGAAGATGTAACTAATATATCGTTGCATAGCCTTTTGCTTGTATCATAGCATCACATCTCGCAGGCATGGGAGCAATAAGGAATCTAATTTTATTTGAGAGGCTATGGTGTAGAGAAATGAAAAACAAAGATTTTATTCAGTACTGTGCCATTAACCCCTAGGGAACTTATTGAGATAACATTCGATTGTGTTTGAACTAACACTTAAGAAATGGAACACGCATGTACGTCTTGTTGACACCTTCAACCTGGAGTAATACACCGGATGAAAGTTCCTCTCTTGGTTTGCATATTCTAAATCTGATAGATGTGAAAACTCGAAGCATCTATGAATCGGTCTCGGGACCATCATTTTCTAGCCCACTTGAAATGGAAGGAAGTATTAAGTGAGACGTTTACTCTTTTAGTTTACCTGGCGCTACCTCACATCTGAAGTTTGACATTTAATATATTTGCATAAATCTTCGTTCTGGTCTCTTTATCTAAATCAACCCCATACTCCGGATACACGATAAGTTTTCGAATTGCAAAGTATGTATTGAAAAGCAAAGACTGACACATTTCAATCAAAGCGGAAGTGTATTTTCTGAGTGATACAGATTAAAGAGGAAAGAATTAATGATCCTTTAGTCGCATCCAAAGAATACAATAGTAGTCAGGAGAGCTTGACGGTTGCCCGGATGGTCCTGGGTTTCATTCTGTGTTTCATTGTATCACAAAGGTCTGGCCCACTGAGCATGTTGCATATTTGATGTTTAGGTGACCCTGTACGTTTGTATACGTAGGGATTATTTGATAACATACGTTGTTTTCCAGTCAGTATTATGTGATATGCGTAACCATGATTTGATACATTCTGTAATACAGTATCATCAAGAAATATGAAGAGTAAAATCTGACGTGGTCTAGCTTTAATATACTTGATGCAATAATCAACTGTTTTATACCGGCATTTCTATGTGGGCACATTTTCCCCAGTTTTACTTCGACTTTGTTATAATAGAGTCCCCGAATATTTCTGTCTTGGTTGAAAGGGAATCGGGGCACTTCAAGTGTAAGACACATTGCAGAACGTACCGATTCAACGTAAGTTTGTCGTTAGGCGTGTTTGCCGTTCAGATTTCAAACCCTTAAAGAACTCCGCTTTAATTGTATGTGGATGATCATTACACGTGTGTCCAGCAACTCCCACAGGTGTTCTATTGGATTTACCAGGTATATGCATTAGTATTTTCCGGTTCTCTAAGAGATGGAGCCAGCGAACAGTACGCAGCGTATGAATTTGACACATGCATCAGTTTGTTCGTCTGACATTAAACTACCAACACACACAACTTGAGCCTGCCAAACACTAGTGTCTTCAGTGATCATTTCGACGTTGTCCGGCTCGATGTCTAAGTGGTTAGCGTGCAGGCCTTTGGTCACAGGTGCCCTGGGTTCGATTCCCGGCAGGGTCGGAAATTTTAACCATAATTGGTCAATTTCGCTGGCACGGTGGCTGGGTGTTTGTGGCGTTTTCATCATCATTTAATTTTCATCATGACGCGCAGATCGCCTACGGGAGTCAAATCAAAAGACCTGCGTCTGGCGAGCCGAACTTGTCCTAAAAGCCATTTTCTTTATGTCGACGTTTGTGCCTGCTTTTCTTATTTAATCAAAAAGAAAAGGCTGTGGAAATTCATCGTTTGCTGATAGGAACATTTGGTGAACACGCTCCATCGATTAGAACATGTGAGACATGGTTTCAACAATTTAAACGTGGTGATTTAAATGTGAAAGACAGTGCAGGTTACTGGATGATGACCCAAGTAAAACTCAACAACAATTGGCACAAGCATTAAATGTGTCATAAGGAACAATCAGCAGACTTTTACGAGCAATGTTGAAGATCAGTTGTAAAATGTTCCTAACTCCTTTACTAAATTATAAAACCGAATTTAAAATGAAAAAATATGAAATTTAAAATTCAGTAAATAAAATACACAATCGTCGGATCTTGTACTCACACATAGATCTTACCTGCTTACTTACACATACGTTATTTGAAGGGCGCCAGCTACAACTAAGTGCAGCAATAAGAGAATGAGATTCTTGAATATCTCTAGGGTGTGGGATAATAAGCTTACTTTTGGCAACATTCCCTATATAAGTTCTGGGAAAAGGAGATTGGCGTTCGGTTTCCCCATTAAATTTGAGGTTGTATGATTCTATTCTAAAAATGAAACGATAAATTAATTTGCTAGAACAAAATATATTCTTTAAATTGTATAGAAAAAATAGTAAGTCTTGCTGCGATAAAACAGATGAGAATATGAAATTATGACATTGCAACTGAAAGAAACTAGGCATGAATTTGAATTCTTCTTACCGGACATTTAACAATTATACACAAAATTTAACCCTCACTGGTTCACTTGACTGTACCTTCAACACTTTGAGTGTAATTACGACGTATTCCTTTGATCTGGTGTTTACTGTAGATGTGTCAAGCCTAATTTGGTGATGTATCCATATGACTGCTTCTTCTCCAATTGATGACTTCTTGGTATGTCTGTCGTATATGACTTCATGGCAAGCCTATTCTTCGAATACAACTGACCGACTGAGGTCTCACTTTCAACTTGACTCCATC
Source organism: Anabrus simplex (assembly GCF_040414725.1). Lineage (NCBI taxonomy): Eukaryota > Metazoa > Arthropoda > Insecta > Orthoptera > Tettigoniidae > Anabrus > Anabrus simplex. The sequence continues at coordinate 597,126,651 of NC_090266.1, forward strand.
ACTATTCACCATCCACTTGGCTAATAACTAATGACCGACTGAGGCCTCTCCTTCCTGTTGACTCAATGACTGACTGAGGCCACTCCATCTCGTTCACTCAATGACTGACTATGGTCTCTCGTTCCAATTGAATAATGACTGACTCTACAATATGCAGCCACCTTATATAGACGTTAGTTGACACACCTACGCAATCTCCAGAAATAACTATGATCTAATCGCAACTCGCAACAAATGTTACACACTATGTTGAAACCGCCGGCGGCACCCTAGGTATCTCCAACAAAGTGAGCTCACCGCTAAATGCTCACGATGACGTAGCAATGACTCTGCAGTTACTCCAGCAGTATTTCGCAATGTTACAATGTCAGAAGTTATTGCACACACTACATCCACAACTCTTACTGTACATGTTTTTAGTGTTAATATATACACACATATATACGTAACAATTTGACTACAATCACGCAAATGACAAGCATTGCAGAATTGAAGTGAGCAATAATAATAGTTACAATAATAGTAATAATAATAGTATAGACATAATAATAATAATAATAATAATAATAATAAAAATAATAATAACACAGATAGAATAAGAATAAGAATAAGAATAAGAATACAGGTATCACCTTGTAACGGGATTTGAACCGTTACACAGTGAACTCGGTAAATTGGTCCCACACGATTTGAATGAATGGCAAATGGAAAACCGCAAAAATCACTTCTGAAATGCTGCTTCAACGTCACGAAATAAAATCATTTCTGTACTGAATTGTGACGGGTGACGAAAAATGGATTTATTTTGAAAACCCGAAGCGGAGAAAATCGTGAATGTCACCGCCGAAGCAGGTCCTTCGACACCAAGGCCAAATCGCTTCGGCAAGGAGACCATGCTTTGTGTCTGGTGGGACCTGTGTATAAAATTATTCGACGAGGATCTCAATCTAGGACATCTACAACATATCGGATATTTTTATGTTAAAATTAAATATATTGAATGAAAATCAGAAAGGGCCAAGATAGATGTGAATATACATCAAGAACTTCATCACACGAAAATAAGGCTATAAAGAGAAGTAACGCATGAAAGCTCAGAAATGACTACGACTGGTGAATATACTGTCCTGTCCTTTGAGTTACAGAAAGCGCCAAAGGTCACTACTGGAGTGGTATATTGAAAGAGACAACTCTCCTGTTTTAATTTAAGAATTCATGATTTAAGAATATACAAAAGTACTATGAATCTGTGGCATGAAGGTATAGCTGGCCGAAGCCTTATAAAAAAAAAGTTCGTGCTAGCTTAAATAATCCAACATAATACCACAAATGATAGGATTCATACGGAGGGTAAGATAGGAATATTAAGGCGAGGAGCCTACTCTCACGGACGGCTGGCTGGTGATCACCTGTCGTTCAATCGCCCTTGTACTGATGTGTGGATTATGACGAGCTGCCTCCAGAAAGGTCTCTTCTCTTTCACCCGACGTAACCGACCTATCGCGGTCTGGTGGCTGGTTGGAAATAACGCCTATTGTCATTAGGCGTCTTTCAACACGGCGAATTGTCGTAGCGGCCGGGTGACGCCTGTCGGGATACAGTTCCTGGTACAGACGTAGTGTCTCGCACGCATTTTGTTTTGCTTCCCCTTAAATGGGGAGCATGTCAACGTATTCCTCTGTTGAAGGTGTGCAGAATGACAACAAAGATTACAGTACATTAAGGCCCTAACCAGCGGAGTAATTGCAGGGCACAAGATGAATAACAGCGTAATTCTACTATTTGAATGTGGCAAACCTGGGCCTGTTTTTACGTATTCAAACATCAATACTGATGCATAAATATTTGAACGAAGCAGAATTCGAACCGACGCTGGTACATTCCGTCCATTGCTGGGCGAACGCCTAACCACATCCGCTACGCTACACTGCTGGAAACGTGCTAGTAGTACGACGAGAGCAAAGTATATACGTCATCCCGTTCGGTGTTCAATACATTAATTAATGCACTGTTACCTAGTTTTATGCATTGATTCCCCTCTTAGTTACACCCGATCACGGGGCACGACACATTAACATAGCTACATGGTAAAAGGACGTTGCTACATGATTTCAAGGCGTCATGTTCTGCGAACGGATGATATAACATTTCGCTACCTGCTTCTGGCTACCGCTTGGATTATAAGGCAGTATCAATGTGTACGTTCTGCAAACACAGCGTATTTTACAAAAATCCCTAGGATAAAATTTGATCGGCGTAGTCTATATCACTTTCGTCACCATCGCCCTCGTTGTGAAGCTCAATTACTTCATTGACTCTCGTGGATCATCATAGGATGTGTACACAAGCACATAGTCTTTAAGCTTCTTTACATCTGCCAACATTTTGTGATTTACTGGAATCAGATCTGTTGGGTAGGCTTTGCCTTGAGGCAGAGGAGGGACAGTAATTTCTGTAGCGAGCGTGGCTGATTCTGCGTGTAATCGAAGCAGAGTACAGCAGGGCCATCACTGACATTTTCTTCCGCTTCTTTTATTAAGGGACAGCACCTTTTGGCACTCATTTTACAGATAACCAGTTCAGCTATGCCGTTTCCTTTCGCAACATGTCTTAAGCAAGGAACCCGAAGCTCCACAGCGAGACTCTTGCACGTACCACATGCAACACGTCACTGAAATGAATAGCCAAAAATCTTATGATAATAATCAAAAAACGCGATTTTTATTTGGTTTAGCAAGTTATAGACGCTCTTCTTGGAATATTCTTTACATGTTCTTCACGCACAATGTAGCATCGAGATACAATTAATCGGTATCACCATAATTAGTTATTCCAACATCAATTATTTTGAACGATTTCACTATGAATATCATTAGGTAACTCATTTACTGTTAATAGTTTGCATAGTCTATCTACGTGCTCTTTTGATGTACCATGAGAGGGAAAAATGCCTTCTTACTTATGGTAAGTTTTTCCCATTGCGGTTAGCATAATAAACAGTTCGTTTTTGGGATACTCTTGGAAGGAGTAGTTGAGGGCATTCCATAATCTCCTGAACCATCACACACTGGAATATTGAACTGATCAGGAATCTTCCTTGACCTGCAACGTTTTGTCTCTTTCTTACTTATTAGACCTGGAGTCTAAAGCATAAAAACATGACAATGTACTGGCCTGTTTAATATCATATAATTTCTTGAAGAAACCTAGTCTACACTTAAAATCATCTTCAGTCCTTGCAGCAGAAATTAGTTTTCCCAAGTATGAATCTTGAGACAGCACTTAGCGCTTTTCATGATGTTTCATTTCCAGTTGTCTGCGTCTGTAAACCTTTTTCGACTCTTTTTGGTAGAGGTTCATCATTGTTTCTGTCAGACATTTTGACAATATTCACAAAACTTCACACAACACCAAATAACAGGCTGCACTTCCACTTTTGTTTACTCCCACCATTGTTACTTCATTTGTTTGAAGGGACAAGTTACACTGCGGGAATCAAAACATGACACGTTGTTGGCCATATACTGTACGTCGTCTACACGGAGCCAATACTGAACACATATCAACAACAGATTTATTCAGCGCAGGGGACATGCACTACACAATTATCCATTTTGAACTCAACCTTCACTGGGATAGTCCAAGACCCCACCACCACCACCACCACCACCACCACCACCACTTTCCAATATTACATATGCACCGTTTCAACACAGAAATATGTGTCTATCCGGGCAGAGCGAGGATGTATGGCTAAATTAATTTCCGCCAAAATATCATATGTATACTTTCTGTTCTACCCAACTCATGTCCATCTATAGACATTTCTTAAATAAATCCTTCCTTATGATGATAAAGTATTCTACCATTATGTTATTCTGCTGTTGTGAAGCGAGTCCAGAACCCCACAATAAATTACAAAAGAGCAATTCCAAAAGAAATGGTGTCCAAACTTCTCTACACTGAAAGATAATAAGAAAAATGTCCATATTGCATATACATAAAGAAATGTTTTCTGTTGTCTTTATTTTTCAAAATAAACTTAAAAGATAAATACTGAGAAACGTTAACTGTGTGGTATGTGTGGCCTCTCAAACTGTCATGGAATAAATCTCTTTGTTAGCACGATATTCTTCTTCTTTCCTAGCGTTTAGTCCCGAAATGGTGCAGGGTCCGCTTTTAAACATGCCATCCTCCACTTCCTGCGGTCGAGGGCATCAGTTTCAATGTTATCTTCTTTGATGCAGCCGACCCATCGCTTCTTTGGACGACCCCGGGATCTAGAACCTCAAGGATCAAATTGGAGGGATGTATGTACCATTGAGTCTTCAGGGCTTCGGACCACATGACCATAACATCTAAGTCGTGCTTCTCACATCTCCGCTGGGATAGCTGGGATATATTTCAACTTTGGGACGAATTGACGTGTGACGTACCGCACGGTATAGGTAGTCGGTATCGCCACTTAACTTACAATTGTGAGCTGCATGGAGTATATGTCTTATAATAGCATCCCTTAAAAGTGCGACACACCGAATTCACTGAGCGCTAAGGTGATTTTCCAAATGTGATCATGTTAATTTGAGTAGGTGATTATTTAAAAAATGTAAAACACACATGAAATAGAAACACAACTGTAATACCACATTAATAATATCGATTACTTCAATAACTGACGTGAAAATGAAATGGAAGTCATCAAAGAATGTAAGTGAAGAAATTAATGGACACTAAATAGAAAGTCGCTTGGAGAAGACGGCAAATATTTCACGATTGTCATCTTACGTTATATTATGTTAATTCCCAAAGTAAGTTGTAAATTTATCACATGTTGACCGACTAAAATTTCCATGTTCTGACATTTACACCGACTGGGTAACACTTAAAGATATGGCTTCTAAACGGAGTTTATTAACGGTGTAATATTTAACCTAGTATTATATTCCAGCCACAGTTAATCAGACTCCAGACCTGCAAATTTTGTTCTACATAAAATATTAGACGAAATGTTACCATAGACTTTCGGAATTCTTCTTCTTTTTTGCTCACTTTCCTGTTTGTCACATGTTTGTATCACGTAATCAATGAAATTCATTAGTACATTAGCAGTGTTCAAAGTTGCTGCAACAGCTTAATCAATGATACGAAACTGTGACCATAATAATCCATTGAACTGAATGTAACGAAGTGGTTTGGAGTTAACAATACATCTAGAAATCCAGTTATGCAATCAAGCAATGTTCAGCTGTATGAGTGAACTGAAACTTATCGGATAGTAGTGTTAGTGACCTCACTGACGAGAGTATCGCCCGTAAAATTTGCTTTGTGTAGGATGAGCTCAAAAGAGGACGTAAATGGATTTCATCCACTCCTAATAAGATGAAATGAAATCCAAATACCGTGTCATAATCGTATTATACGAGCAAAAAGGGAGGTAGTCTCTGCATTACCATGAAACTATTCCACAAGAGTTGAAACGTATTTCATACATCACTCATACATAAGTTTAAGCTAGGAAAATAATTCACTTTTTAATTTTGTTATAAATGAGTATTATAACTAAGGAGAATTGAAACAGTGAGTGAGATAACTGTCCGCCTCGGTGGTGTAGTGGTTAGTGTGATTAGTTGCCACACCTGGAGGCTCGGGTTCGATTCCCGGCTTTGCCACGAAATTTGAAAAGTGGTACGAGGACTGGAAAGAGGACCACTCAGCCTCGGAAGGTCAGCTGAGTAGAGGTGGGTTCTATTCCCACCTCAGCCATCTTGGAAGTCGTTTTCCGTGGGTTTCCCACATCTCCTCCAAGTAAATGCCGGGATGGTACCTAACATAAGGCCACGGCCGCTTCCTTTCCTCTTCCTTGTCTATCCCTTCCAATCTCCCCATCCTCCCGCAAGGCCCTTGTTCAGAATAGCAGGTGAGGCCGCCTGGGCAAGGTACTGGTCTTCCTCCCCACTTGTATCCCCGACCCAGAGTCTGAAGCTCCAGGACAGTGCCCTTGTGACGGTAGAGGTGGGACCCTCACTGAGTCCGAGGGAAAAACCGACCCTGGAGGGTAAACAGATAAAGAAGAAGAGTGAGTTAACTAGATGTTTTGGAGAAAGAAATATGGTTAACTAGCAAATGTGCCCGTGCTTCGCTACGGTACTCTACATTGTATACAGATATCGAAGTAAATTACTGCACATGAAGTGCTTTATCCGAGAAACAACATTGTGAAATCTACAGACGTTGTTTCCAATGTAAGTGCGATTTGCGGAATTATGGTGATAACGGCAAGTCCACTTTTCTGCTGCAATTACAAAAGAAGATGGTAAATTTCATTTAACGGCAGGCCCCATTGCCTAGTGCGCGGCCAAAGTCGATTTGGGGAGGATTCATTACAATAGCAGACCCCATTTCCTACTTTCAGGTAGATTACAGTTGAAGAACTTTTATTATATTTGCAATGACCTTCCCTACTGCCAGTAAAAATTGAGTTGTGTTCTTATCATTATAATGGCAAACGCATTTTGTAATGCCAGTCAGCTTACTGCCAGTCACACCGAGTTGGTGAGTTCCCATTATAATTAATAGCAGGCCACTATGCCTAACGTCAGTCACATTTTAGATGGGTATATTTGTTTATAATGTGAGACACCCTTGCCTACTGACAAACAGAATCGGGTAAAAGAGTTTTGAAAAAAATTGCACACTCCCTTGTCTTCTGCTAGTCGAATCGAGAAGGGAATTATTCATTACAATGGTGCACAGGAGTTGGAGGACGACCCCATTCTTACTGCCAGTGAAAGTCGATGTGGGGAGGACTGATTACAACAGCAGACGCCCTCCTGCTGACAGACACTATCGATTTGCAAAAAATTTAATAACAATGGCAGACAAACCCTTTCTAGATCGCTACAAATCGACTTCAACGAATGAATATAGATTGTCAAGCGGAAGTATATGGATGTTTACCTTCATTTACAGTATAACTACTGCTAAACGGTACGTCATATCGAAAAACGGATTGTACGTTAAGACGCCTCTGGCCACATTTAGCGATCTAAATGGCCGGTCCTATGATATCTTCAAGTATCTCATCTATTTAAAGGTAAGATTGTTTTAGAAAAGTTGAATAGGGACAAATTTGTGTAAGCTTTTCACATATTGAATTACTTTTGAGATACTTATGTGACAGCTTAAAGCATAGAATTTGCCACACATATGGCTACTGGGTGGGCCAATATTCGTGTAGAATTTGATGATCCTATCTTGCGTATACGTGATTCAAGCCATCAATTATAAATGTACAAGGTGCAACATTTAGGTACAATCCAGAAATAATAATATTAATAATAATAATGTTATTTGCTTTACGTCCAGCTAACTACTTTTACGGTCTTCGGAGACAATCCAGAAAGAGAGCCCAATGTAACGAATAAGGGAGAGAGATACGACAAAAGGTCATAGGACCAAAGTTGTAGATCACTCCAAATTGAACTGAGATTGGGCCATCCGTTTTGTGATATGACTTACCGTTTAGCCAACAAATACGTCAAAATAATGTTTGCACAGTCATTAAAATTGACGCCATATTGCGATATTTTTGGGGGTAAAGAAGAAAAATTTGAAAAAATTGGAATTTTTCCGTCGGTTAGGGACTAAAAGCAATAATTTCTCCAAATTTCAATTTTCTACCTCGTCTGGCAGGTTGTGCCGCCATCTTGATTTGGGGGGACTGGGAATAAAAATTAGGAAATTCCTAAAAATTTCTAAGCCCACGAAACTTATAGGTTGTCGTTTTGGATAAATTATACGACTGCGTTCTTATGCTGAGCCCAAAATTTGAGGCCCCCAGCGTGCCCCTTCAGGGAATTTTGAGAATTTTCGATTTCTCTAGGGATCCTGGGGTCATCAGCTTATCTCGTACCAAGTTTCAAATTTCTGAGATTTCTGGAAGTGCCTCATTAATTCACGTCTATTTTCATTTTTATACCTTTATATATAGATAGATCGCTCCAGACCGACTTGCTTTTATATATACAGATGACGGATAGGCATGAGCACGTTTAAAAGTGCAGACCTCAAATTCGAGATTCATAACTTCTAAACAGTTCATGATATTAACAAAATGGTTTGTGCCACCAGACGCCTCTTTTATCGCTCTACATGTTTGTTTCTAAACCATTTACAAGTATCTCCCATATTTAGGGGGTTAACTGAGTTCAAAAATTTGAATAATGTGAAATTTGGGTACATTTTTTACGCTCTACATTAAATTTTGCATACTTATATATAAAAGCTAGAATCATGAAATTTGGTCCACGTATGGCCTTTGATCGTGCTAATGTGCGCACCTAACTTAATGATCCTGTCATTCCTATAAGTGTGTCAAACAATGAAATATACTTGTAAAAATCACCAGATTTACGAACAACCCAGAAATACGGCCAAATCTAACGTATAAGGGAGAGATATATGTCAAAATGTCATAGGACCTAAGTTGTAGATCACTCCAAATTGAACGTAATTTGTATCATCCGTTTTGTGATACGACTTACTGTTTAGCCAACAAATACCTCAAAAGGAATGTCTGCACAGTCATTAAAATTGCCTCCATATTTCGATATCTTTGCGGGTATAAAATGAAAAATTTGAACATCTTAGAATTTTTCCGTCGTTTAGGGACTAAAAGCTATAATTTCTCCAAAATTCAATTTTCTACTTCATCTGGCAGGTTGTGCCGCCATCTTGATTTTGGGGGAAGGGGGATAAAAATTAAAAAATTCCTGAAATTTTTTAATCCGACGAAACCTATAGGTTTGGATAAATCATACGACGTTCTTATGCTGAGCCCAAAATTTGAGGCCCCCAGCGTGCCCCCCTTAGGGAATTTTAAGAATTTTCGATTTTTTCTAGAGATCCTGGGGTCATCAGCTTCTCCCGTACCAAGTTTCAAATTTCTGAGATTTCAGGAAGTGCCTTATTAAATCACGTTTATTTCCATTTTCATACCTTTATATATATTGAAACGGTAACGCCCTACGAGCATTCACGTTTCATTCTTTTATTAAGAGAAGCTCGCTAACACCCGGCCGTAAGCATTTAAAACTTGCGCCGAGCGCACGGGCATAATGGGAACTGCGAGCAAGTTCGCGACGTTCCAGAACACCGGCCAAGGACAAGCGACGTCACGCAGAAGGTTCCTTCGTGTTCCATTGCTGCATGAACGAAATATAAGCGAGTCGCCAGCCTGGGGTAAGGCAGAATGTAAGCAGAGAGCCTGCAGTAAAGCAGAGAGAGTGTGCGGTATGCGACGGCAGTGTGCTGAAGGCAGAGAGTGGAGTGAGTCGGCAGTAAGCCGTGAGTCAGCGAGTGTGTGCAAGTAAGCACGTCGCGACATAATTCGTCTCTCGGTCCGGCTGTATATTTGAATTCGTTTAAAGACTGTGTTCTCACATAAACTGTGCCAGCTTTGAATTCGTTTAAAGACTGTGTTCTTGCATTAATTGTGTCAGCTTTGAATTCGTTTAAAGACTGTGTTCTCGCCAGCTTGAATTCATTTAAAGACTGTGTTCTCACATAAACGGTGCCAGCTTTGAATTCGTTTAAAAACTGTGTTCTCGCATTAATTGTGTCAGCTTTATTTCATTTAAAGACTGTGTTCTTGCATTAACTGTGCCAGCATTGATTTCGTTCAAAGACTGTGTGAAAGCAGCGGTAGTATTTCTAGCCAGCCTCAATTTCATTTAAAGACTATGTCTATCCGTTGAACTGTGTTGCATTATGATCTTAAGTGCCAGTGTTAATCTGAAAATCACGACGTACGGGAATTTGGAGTCATTTATTTCAACAAATGTATTATGCTGGTGGAGTACAGTGCAGAGACTGTACTCGATAAATTTAATTTTCTTTATGAAGTGCTTGATCACCGCACCTCGGAAGGTTCTAAATTGTTTCATTTGCGTATTATTCCAAATACGAACTGTGACTCTAACTTTATCCTTGCTGCTGTGGGAACTATTTCGGCGTGCTTCGCCATAGGGAAGTGTCACACCAGTACCCCATGACGTCAAATGTGGAAGCTCCACATTTCCCCGTTCCTGCCTCTGGTTCGAGTCATCAACACTAATACAAACACCAACGACGGAAGACAACGCCGACGCCGACCGCAAGACGACGCAGCCGCCGCGGGACAACGTCCTCTTCACGCCCTCAGGGACAAATCTACAATTCAGCTATAAAAGGTGACATGATTATTTGCCTATTTATTGAATAAACTGAAGGATCCACTTAATCATGAATTTTTCTTTCACTACCCTTCTCTCTTACTCTCTTAGCATGGGCCGTACACGCCTTGTCGTTCCTCATGCTCTCCGATACACTGAAGTACGGGCGTTCCTGTTACAGAGAGAAGGTAGTGAATAGTGGCACCCGTGACGTTGGGGCCAGATTAAAGAGAGTAAAGTGATAAAAATTAACTTTGAAATCAGTGATATCTTAACTTACCAATTCAAATAAAAGTGCATAGTACGTACGTTAATTCCAGTTCAGTGAATGTGTTAAAATTTTACGAAGTTCAATTCAATGACTTTGACGAAATTTTAAACTTTTGGCACAGAACTCTGATCAAGTTTATGGCACAAGTGATTATTTTTCTCTTTCTCTTGCTATGTAAAACATTTCAGGCATAATATTCATGCACAGGCTTATATACACTGACTGACAGAGCAAATGCAACACCAAAAAGGAGTGGTTCGAAAGGGATGAAAGTTGGGGAAAAAACAGAGACAGCACGGACGAATAATTGATGTTTATTTCAAACCGATATGCAGGTTACACAATGCGCACGGCGTCGACTCAGTAGGATGTAGGACCACCGCGAGCGGCGATGCACGCAGAAACACGTCAAGGTACAGAGTCAATAAGAGTGCAGATGGTGTCCTGAGGGATGGTTCTCCATTCTCTGTCAACCATTTGCCACAGTTGGTCGTCCGTACGAGGCTGGGGCAGAGTTTGCAAACGGCGTCCAATGAGATCCCACACGTGTTCGATTGGTGAGAGATCCGGAGAGTACGCTGGCCACGGAAGCATCTGTACACCTCGTAGAGCCTGTTGGGAGATGCGAGCAGTGTGTGGGCGGGCATTATCCTGCTGAAACAGAGCATTGCGCAGCCCCTGAAGGTACGGGAGTGCCACCGGCCGCAGCACATGCTGCACGTAGAGGTGGGCATATAACGTGCCTTGAATACGCACTAGAGGTGACGTGGAATCATACGCAATAGCGCCCCAAACCATGATGCCGTGTTGTCTAGCGGTAGGGCGCTCCACAGTTACTGCCGGATTTGACCTTTCTCCACGCCGACGCCACACTCGTCTGCGGTGACAGAACAGAAGCGTGACTCATCGGAGAACACGACGTTCCGCCATTCCCTCATCCAAGTCGCTCTAGCCCGGCACCATGCCAGGCGTGCACGTCTATGCTGTGGAGTCAATGGTAGTCTTCTGAGCGGACGCCGGGAGTGCAGGCCTCCTTCAACCAATCGACGGGAAATTGTTCTGGTCGATATTGGAACAGCCAGGGTGTCTTGCACATGCTGAAGAATGGCGGTTGACGTGGGGTGCGGGGCTGCCACCGCTTGGCGGCGGATGCGCCGATCCTCGCGTGCTGACGTCACTCGGGCTGCGCCTGGACCCCTCGCACGTGCCACATGTCCCTGTGCCAACCATCTTCGCCACAGGCGCTGCACCGTGGACACATCCCTATGGGTATCGGCTGCGATTTGACGAAGCGACAAACCTGCCCTTCTCAGCCCAATCACCATACCCCTCGTAAAGTCGTCTGTCTGCTGGAAATGCCTCCGTTGACGGCGGCCTGGCATTCCTAGCTATACACGTGTCCTGTGGCACACGACAACACGTTCTACAATGACTGTCGGCTGAGAAATCACGGTACGAAGTGGGCCATTCGCCAACGCCGTGTCCCATTTATCGTTCGCTACGTGCGCAGCACAGCGGCGCATTTTTCATCATGAGCATACCTCAGTAACGTCAGTCTACCCTGCAATTGGCATAAAGTTCTGACCACTCCTTCTTGGTGTTGCATTTGCTCTGTCAGTCAGTGTAAATTTTGATATTTATGTTGGTGAAATTTTGAACTTTACCATTGGACAATAATGGTGATATTTAATTTTATGCACAAGTGTTTGATATTTTGTGTTGGTGAAATTTTGAACTTTACCATTGGACAATAATGGTGATTTTACGTATGAGGTGAATGATTGTATTTTCTGCATTTTGTGAAAATAACGACATTAATATGGAAAATATACTAGCTGCCATCGAGGCTTTAAAAATCAGTCTAAATGACAGGATTACGGAAAGTAACACTAATCTCGGGCGTAGGATTGCTGAATCTAATAACACTTTAGGAGCTCAACTTAAAGAATCTAACAATACTTTAGGAGCTCAACTTAAAGAATCTAACGCGACCCTGGAAGCCACTAAGGCTAGTATAGGTCAACTTAGGGAGGCTAATGAAGCAACTAATCGTAGTATCACTCAACTAAGGGAAGCTAATGATGCCAACATTGTAAAATTGACAGAATCTGTTGATCAAAAATTTGCGGAAGTTAATAATAATTTGGAACGTAGGCTCAATAGTGCAGGTGCCGAAATTGAAAAAAGATTTAAAGAATCTAACAAAAGAATGGATTCTAAGTTTACGGAAATAAATGAAAGATTAACTCGTGACTTAGAAATCATTAAGCAAGATATAAAATCACAAGTGGCGGAGGACTTAAAACTTGCTTTCCCGTCTTCTTCTCAGGAAGTCCTTAAAGAAGTAGAAAGCTTAAAGGAAGAATTTCAAGAGTCCCATGCTCAATTATCTCTTGCGCAAACTAAAATCGCGTCTATTCAAGACAAACTTCATGAATCTGTTAAAAATAATTTCATGAAGTTGGGAAACGAAATTACTCTTCTGAAAAGTCAGCAAGAGGAGGCCGATAAACGTGTCAAGACTCAGTTAGATAATGCTCACACGCAGATTACTCGTATCTGTCGCGATGTAGCAGAAGTCAAGACCGACATAGAGAAGGAGGTCAAGGAAATTGAGAATTCCGTACAGGGGAAAATTAAAACCCTAAAACTTGAACTCCAAGGGGGTATAGAAGCTCTCAACAGCAAAGTATCGCAAATCGAACAGGATGTTTCATCATCTAGCCTTCACAACACTAGTGGAGAATCCATGAATGTTTCCACAATTTTTAAAATAACTGAGGAAAAACCAGCCAAATTTTCGGGGAAAGAGGAGTATACTGCTAAGGAGTTTCTCCTCAACCTCGAAGAATTCTTTCAAGAAAATCACGTTAAGACCGACCGTCGTTTACGAATAGCATCTCGATTGTTAGAAGGCAAGGCGTTAATGTGGTTTACCGCTTTTAAATTCAGTATTAACACTTACGAAGAATTTAAGGAAGCCTTACTTAGAAGATTTTGGAGTGCTGAGGCTCAGCACCTGATAAAACTTCAATTATACTCTAGAAAGTATAACACGTCCGTCAATTCCTCGCGATATTCAGATTATCTCATATCTCAGCTTAAAAAGATGCAGTTTTTCGACCCTCCTTTACCGGAGCAAGAACTTATTCAGGTCATAACGCTGCAATTTCCACCAAATGTTCAGGAAATATTGGTGGCAGCAAACGTCCAGGACTTGGAGCAGCTCGATGATGTCCTGAGGAAACTCGATACTGCGCACACTCAGAGCGCAGCAAAAGCAGGTCGAACCAAAGAAACTACAACCAACTTTACGGAAATGAAAACTCCAGTTCAAGTAAATCCAGAACCGCGAGAAGAAAGAGAAACTCGCCGAGATATTCCGTTTCGGTATAGAAGATCTAGGAATCGCCCCTACGAAGGGAGGGCTAAGTTTCAACCTGGACCTTCATGGAGGCAGGCAGCTAATCAACCCAATGATAATAGGAACTCCCAGCGGGAAGAATTAGAGAAACGTTGGAGAGAGACTACGGAATATGTAAGGAATAAGAACAGGGAAGAGGGTTTACCTGGAGCAGCTTCTTTGGAATACCAGGCAGAGATACAGAGAAGAAATGAGAGAACGGAAATGGATCCAAGAGCTACGGGTACAAAAAAAAAACTTTGTCGAAGCAATAAAGAGACTGCCTGAAAACCCGGAGGGAGGAGAAGTAGTATGTAGCGCACTCATTAACCATTGGTATTTAGAGGATGCAGATTTACTATATGAGGATTCAACACCACGACAGCCTCAGATACAACGCGGCTTACCGATCATTATCATTAAGTTAGGCAATATGATTGTCCACTCTCTAGTAGACTCGGGATCGCAAGCCTCACTAATTTCGCAGAAATTAATAGATGTGGCGCAGGAGACGACCTACATCTCCATCTTGCCGGTTGCTCAAGTTAAGGTTAAAGGCATAGTTCCTGACAAAGCTATTAAATGCAAATTCCAGGCGTTTCTTGAGTTAGAAATTGGTGGTGTTAAGTTCCAACATCTATTTTTGATCTTGACGCAAATGAAATTTGACTTAATTCTTGGATCAGACTTTCTCATTCAACATGGGGGAATCATTGATTATCCCGCTAAGGTGATTAAATTTTTCCACGTCGAATCTGTAGGGCTACAGTTGGTTACTTATAATGACGTGAAGAACCCGGAATGTGAGACCCCGGTGGGCATAGTAGAAGGCAAGATGAGCGAGGCTCCGCCTGTCGAAGAAAGCGTCCACGAAGAGGGGCGACCCGAGGAAGTGGGACCCGTAGAGGACCAGATGGCGTCCATTATCGATGATGAGTTTAACGAGGACCACTACAACTTCACGCTTTACGCCAATGTAGCTGAAAGCCCAGATTACGATGATGATAAAGTAATAAAGGCAATCCAAGAGCTTTTTAAGAAGTTTCCAGATGTATTTTCTGAGAAACCTGGAGTCATTAAGGGTTTCAAGCACCACTTAGATGTTACTGACACATCACCTTATAAGAAACGGCCTTATCCGATACCCATGAAGTACTTGGAAGACGCACGGGTCATCATTAAACAGATGGAGAATGATGGAATCATATCAAAATGCGTCACACCTTACATTAATCCTCTGGCTATAGTGAGAAGACTGTTCAAGTTTTTGAAATACTTTACTAGGAGATGAGCGAAAGAAAATCGCCCAGCAATTTTCTTTTTCCCGAGCAGGGGGGGAGATGAAACGGTAACGCCCTACGAGCATTCACGTTTCATTCTTTTATTAAGAGAAGCTCGCTAACACCCGGCCGTAAGCATTTAAAACTTGCGCCGAGCGCACGGGCATAATGGGAACTGCGAGCAAGTTCGCGACGTTCCAGAACACCGGCCAAGGACAAGCGACGTCACGCAGAAGGTTCCTTCGTGTTCCATTGCTGCATGAACGAAATATAAGCGAGTCGCCAGCCTGGGGTAAGGCAGAATGTAAGCAGAGAGCCTGCAGTAAAGCAGAGAGAGTGTGCGGTATGCGACGGCAGTGTGCTGAAGGCAGAGAGTGGAGTGAGTCGGCAGTAAGCCGTGAGTCAGCGAGTGTGTGCAAGTAAGCACGTCGCGACATAATTCGTCTCTCGGTCCGGCTGTATATTTGAATTCGTTTAAAGACTGTGTTCTCACATAAACTGTGCCAGCTTTGAATTCGTTTAAAGACTGTGTTCTTGCATTAATTGTGTCAGCTTTGAATTCGTTTAAAGACTGTGTTCTCGCCAGCTTGAATTCATTTAAAGACTGTGTTCTCACATAAACGGTGCCAGCTTTGAATTCGTTTAAAAACTGTGTTCTCGCATTAATTGTGTCAGCTTTATTTCATTTAAAGACTGTGTTCTTGCATTAACTGTGCCAGCATTGATTTCGTTCAAAGACTGTGTGAAAGCAGCGGTAGTATTTCTAGCCAGCCTCAATTTCATTTAAAGACTATGTCTATCCGTTGAACTGTGTTGCATTATGATCTTAAGTGCCAGTGTTAATCTGAAAATCACGACGTACGGGAATTTGGACTGTCATTTATTTCAACAAATGTATTATGCTGGTGGAGTACAGTGCAGAGACTGTACTCGATAAATTTAATTTTCTTTATGAAGTGCTTGATCACCGCACCTCGGAAGGTTCTAAATTGTTTCATTTGCGTATTATTCCAAATACGAACTGTGACTCTAACTTTATCCTTGCTGCTGTGGGAACTATTTCGGCGTGCTTCGCCATAGGGAAGTGTCACACCAGTACCCCATGACGTCAAATGTGGAAGCTCCACATTTCCCCGTTCCTGCCTCTGGTTCGAGTCATCAACACTAATACAAACACCAACGACGGAAGACAACGCCGACGCCGACCGCAAGACGACGCAGCCGCCGCGGGACAACGTCCTCTTCACGCCCTCAGGGACAAATCTACAATTCAGCTATAAAAGGTGACATGATTATTTGCCTATTTATTGAATAAACTGAAGGATCCACTTAATCATGAATTTTTCTTTCACTACCCTTCTCTCTTACTCTCTTAGCATGGGCCGTACACGCCTTGTCGTTCCTCATGCTCTCCGATACACTGAAGTACGGGCGTTCCTGTTACAATATACATAGATCGCTCCAGACCGACTTGCTTTTATACTGTATATATAGATTGTAGGGGGTTTCCATAATTGTTTGCAAAATAGTGATGATATCCCAGTTTCTGAATTTTGTCGATGTTTTTACTATAGTACTATGAATGTTAACGTGAAAATATCATAGAGTCAAAATTTAGATTAAAATTCCAACATTCCATCAAAAAAGGCTATCAGTAGTGAAATAAATTTGTGGTGCCTTGGCAACAAGGGCTTTCTTAGGACAACCCGATGAAAGATATTCACGAGGCCCATGAAACATCCTGAGAGAGTACCAGAATTCAAATCTTAGTCCTCGACTTTCAATACAACCTCACAAATCTGAAAGTATATATTCCAGTGAAGAACTCATAATTCGCAAGAGCTACTGGACTCTAAACACACTTCGAACATCAGAAATTTGACGATTAAGTTGGATATATCCCAAGTAACATGTAAATGTATCCTGATTTTTCTTTGATATACTTGCAATATTTTTATTTGGAGCTATTCAAAAGTCCGCAGCTCATAGGCTGAAACCATACAAGAAATAGCTTCTTCTGGATGCATTCAAAAACCTACCAAAGCAGATTAAGGTGTAAGAGAATTAATATAATAAACTTTTCTCCTTGGTCGTTCCCAATCCGCTTTTTGTCACTTGATGTCAGTTTTACAGATGGATGACTTTCCTGATACCTACCCTATGTGGCTAGATGTATTCACTATAGCCCTTTTTTGTAGTAGTTTATAGTGTAAAGTTCGTATGTAAAAAGGTGTGTATAAAGACTAACAAAGAAATACAACCCCCGAGCTAAATGAATTAAGCACTCTCGGTTAAAATCCTCGGCCAACTCGGGAATGGAACTCAGCTACTTCTACGCCGAAGCCGCTACGCTAACCATTCAGCTATAATAATACTTTCGTGTAGCTATTTCTAGCCGAGTGCAGCCCTTGTAAGGCAGACCCTCCGATGAGGGTGGGCGGCATCTGCCAGTTGTAGATAACTGCGTGTTATTGTGGTGGAGGATAGTGTTATGTATGGTGTGTGAGTTGCAGGGATGTTGGGGACAGCACAAATACCCAGCCCCCCGGCCATCGGAATTAACCAATGAAGGTTAAAATCCCCGACCCGGCCGGGAATCGAACCCGGGACCCTCTGAATCGAAGACCAGTACGCTGACCGTTCAGCCAACGAGTCGGACACCATTCAGCTAAGAAACAGGATGTAATAATAATTGTACCGGGGGTACACGTTCTCCGGCCAGATAAACTGCGCGCCTTCTATAAAGCCATCTATGTAATCTATCTTGACCTGATGTTATGCAAGTTACTTAGTTTTCTTCTGTCATCGGTTTTCTTGCTCACCTACCGGATCGAACTCTAATTAATTTATTAATGAATTTGTATTGTGACAGGTGGCAAATATTAAGTTTTGAATTTTGCTTTGTTAATGTGTAAAAGTTGTCAACACTTCTGCTGGTTCCTTCTTCAATAGTAATCAAACAATCAGAAATATGTAAATATTTCCGCTAGCCAATTAAAAATTCGAGGTGTGTAGAGGAATTCAGCCTATCTGTAAAGAGTCCTGGAAAATTTCGCTCGAAATACTACAAAAGCTGCGAGGTTTAGGGCCGTGTTGTCATGTTCATCGCTCCGGTTTATTGAGTGCGGCGTGTCCTAACGAAGGCACGGACCGCGGGCTGCTTTCGTAAAGCCCAGCAAAGCAAGGTAATGGCAGAATTTTTATAACGTGTGATAGTTCCGACAGCTAGCCTGAGGGGCAGGTTTCAAACGGATTTTATTCCTGTAAAGATCTCAATTTTGGTGGTTTAAATGTAAAATTTCGGCAAGTCTGAGGACTCTGTTCTATTCCCTACTGGGAAACATGTAACCTAAGGGATCAAGGAGTGATTACCGTCTGTTGATTCCAATTCAGACTGGAAGGGGCTGACTGAATATTCTATACCGCAACACTTCTTTACACTATTCTGGCATGTAATGCTTCTTATTTAGTCACCGATCTGTACAATAGGCTTAGCCTCTGTATCTTTGGGCCATAATCCCACTTGGGTTTTCTAACCATTTCCATAGGGAAGGCAAGAGTTTAGCCTCCTATCCTTTTGTTTACAGGCCAGTAAACCTTTCCTTTGTAACATTAAGGCCAGTAGTATGGGCAATCCTACCCCTGTTCATTAGATAATAGTTTGTGGTGTGAAATTCCCTTTAGGAACAGCAGGTTATAAAACTGTTGAGCAATAGACCAGCTCCAGATCAGGGCTACGTGATTGTGAATATCATAATTGAGGAAAACCAAGTGTAACTTGTGCGCAACAAGAAATATATGCCTCTGCAAAACTGGACTATATTACCGTTTGGAGCTCATATACCTAGGTGGTGTAAGTGAGTGGAGAAGTCATGCTCTCATTGAACATTATACCGGTCTACAGCAATTAGGGTCATTGCTGTGTAAATTATTGCGTTGATAATTCTCTAATATTTTTGTACCTGATATTCTGACTTCTTGTCCGCTGTTGTTGTTGGAGCTGACGAGCTCATTAATATTGTTATTATATGGTTGTTGATTATTCAGTTTTTCTACTTTCTTCAATTTTATACTCAGAAGAAGAAGAAAAGAAATAACATTCCAAAATTTGTTAAGTATGTTATTATTAATTACTTTTCCACCAATTCACCCCTCACGCTTATCCATCTCTGAGCCACGGAAAGCCCGGAACGAATGGTAGCAGAGCGTGATTGAATGGTCCTAGACAAAGCCCCTTTTGACGATTTTCTCTAAAATTCTTCGTTTCTCCGATTTTTCAAACATTTGTCCAAATTTCATTCATCATGTCTTGTCCTAGAGAGGATCTTGCTCCCTGATACTAGCGCAAGAAAGATCTTATTTACGAATTAGCTATTAGAAAGGTTATGTCTGGTGGCACTGTTGCGACAGATGCGTCCAGATTAAAGGACTCTTTAGAGTTACCTATCATTATTCCTGTTTATGGAGAGAAGAAAGTTGGTGACGCTTTATCGACGATCACCACCGATATTGCTGACCTCGTTTCTGTTCTCAGTTTTTTTTTGTAGGAGGTGAACCCTCTGGTAACCAAATTAATCGCATTCAAGCTAAGCTGTTTCACTTTTACAATAGAGTGGAGGATCTGTTGTTTCGTAAACGCAGTGATGAACATTCAAGTATGGCTAACTCCTTGGCTCAAAACATTTCTGAGCTCTCTAGTAAAGTTGTCTGGGTCTGCGAGTGGAAGGAGTGACTACGCTGCCCCATTAAACGGTCAATACGGAAGAGGAATCGAACAAGTCGTCAGATAGTGGGGAATCAGGTGAGCAACAGCGAGCTTCTGCCCCATCAGAACCAATTGCAAACCCTGTCTGCAATCCCCAACATCTTCCACTCCTCCGTATTAGTAATGCTGCGTTCGCCCCTTCTCAACCCCCAGCGGATTATCCGTTAATAACCCCAGGCTTTACCAGCTTACCCCATCCTTTATCCATATTGCTTAAAGGGATTATTAAATTTTCCGTTAATTCCACCAATGACGTCATCATTTCCTAAAGTTTATTGTCGAATTCCAAGACCATGCCTTAGTGTTTGCCCTGTCGAGCTCACAAATTTGACCTACACTGTTGGCGTTCTATCAGACAAAATTTTTAAGGCGATATCGGAAAGTAATTCAATCGAAATATTGCATGCTCACTTTTTGGCAAACTTTATTCCCGCGAGAGCTCTATCGTCTTTGATTCAGTAATATTATTTCCGAGTCCAAAGGTTACATGAAAACATAGCTGATTTAATTCAGGATATTAAGTTTTACACTAGAATTTTGGCCTTGCATTATTCTGAATGCCAAATTGTAGAAACGATCATTTAAGCGATCTCACCATCCTATAGATCATATTTGTGTTTTGCTTCCGTTCTTAAACGTTTAGGGAACTTGAGGCAATGTCCGTATCTTCTGACGGAGTAAGATATGCAGATAATCTGTGAGTCGCTCGTAAACCTCCACCTTCTACTAATATTTCTCGGCGACCATCTCGCCGAACTTTCACTCCCAGAAAATATTTTGCGTGTGTGTCTACTGACCATTTACAGAATAAGTGTCCTCTATGAAATAACAAAGGACCTAAGAAAGGATCATCGTCTTCTGCAGGCTGCTTCAAGAGTGCATCATTTACACACCTCGCTAAGAACTGCAGTTCCTCAAGTAGTACACCTTCTTGTTCTACCTCGGGTCCTACCTCTGGTACCTAAAGCAACAGAATATGACTACAGTGACCCGCTGAGTCCTCTCACCTATCTGTTCCTCAAGGCTCATCCCAGTTTAATTCTCGCATGGAATATCCTAAAGAATGCCTCAAAATTGCCCCCGATACGCCACGAATCATGCCCTTCCTCAAAAATGGCATCAGCAACGAAACGGTCACGGGCTTTTCAGATTCCGGAAGTAGTGTATCCATCATTTTGGTAGAATGGTATTCCAAGCTGAAGTACTGTTGTAAATTTCCTGAATATGTTTCTTCTTTTGTATAAAGTGTTTCGGCTAACTCTTCTCCACTAGATATTTTAGGAGTTATCCATACCAAAATTCCCACTTCAAAATTTACGTGGAAATTTAAGTTATTTGCTGCTAAAAATTTGTCATGCCCCGTGATATTAGGGGCAGATTTCACGGCACACTCCGGTATCGTGCCCTATTTTCATAGTAAAGCCTGCACATTCTAATTTAGGAATAATTTCCACATGCCTCTTTTGAGATGTAATTCTGTAGCATCATCTATTATTTCGCCTAGCCAGAGTGAGATATCGTTAGACATTAGGCACCTACCTGAGAGTCAGGCTGGTTGCATTCGTAAATTATGTCAGTCATTTCCCGACGTGTTTTCGGAAAATCTAGGTGTGACTGACTTAACTGAATACCAGATTGACGTTACGGATTCGAGCCCCGTAAGATTATCTCCCCACAGGTTATTTCCGCCAAAACTGAAGGCCCTCAAGGAAATCATTGATCAAATGTTGAGGGATGGTATCATACGACATTCCAAGCCGGCGTATTCTTCACCCAGTTTATGGTCCAAAACCGCAAGGCGGCTTCAGGCCAATAGTCAGTACCCCTTCCCGACTTACACTCATGTGTTCCTTTGTTTCGTAAGGCTAAATTTTTCACCATCCTAGATCTAAACAAAGCATGTAATCAGATAACTCTTGCGGAAAAATCGAAACATCCGACTGCATTCATTACTGACTGAAACCTGCATTAATACAACCGCGTGCTATTCCGACTCCCCGCAGGTGCAGAGGTTCTCTCTAGGCGGTTAGATGCAGTTTCTCTTATAGTAAATTTGAATACCTTTACCACTATTTAGATGATGATGTTATTTTCTGTGAGAATTTCGAAGAACATTTAGCTCATCTAGAGGAAGCCCTAAAATGCCTTAGTAACGCAGGTTTGGCGGTTAAGCTGTCAATGGTATCTTTTACTAAACCATCTATTTCTTTCTTGGGGCATATTGTTTCTCCTAATGGAGTTTCGGTCGATCATTCCAGAACTCAAGCCATTCGTAATTTCGGGCCTCCAAGGATGTTAAAAGTGTTGCTTGATTCATCGGCATAGTGAATTTCTTTAGGAAATTCATCCCCAACTTCGCTAAAAGGGCGGCAGCCTTGAAACTTCTTCGTAGGAAAGGTGTAAAATTCGAACTGGCCCGTCTCAACAAGCCGCGATCGAGGATCTGAAATTGGCTCTATGTAACGCCCCGGTCTTGGCTATGCCAGATTTTTTCAGCAAATTTATTGTACAGACCAACACCTCATCATCTACGATCGCTGCAGGTCTTCTTCAGAAATCCGAATTCGGAAGGCGGGCCATTGGCTATACGTACCGGACCTTGTCACCTGAAAGGCTCAAATACACTATATACGAGTTAGAGGGATTGGCCTTGTTCTCTGCCTTAGGAAAATTTCGCCTTTACCTTCAACATATTAAATTTGAATTAGATACCAACAATCATGGTTTTCGCTAGGCCCCGTCGTACCAGGCGCATCGCCCGTTGGGCGATTCGGATTTCAGCTTTTCAATTTCACGTGCGACACATTCGGGGATCAGCGAATTTTTTCGCAGATGGATTAAGACGAATGTTTTCCGGCGATTCTGTTCTGTTCATTCGGAAGAAAGCCCTTCGCCGATTACTTCCACACCTCCTACTATAAGTGCTATTCTAACTGACGCCCCTATGCTATATAATGAGTTCATGACATAGCGAAATACCAACGTGAAGATCCCATTGTGGAAACCCTTTCTTCTGTGGAACATGGTGTCGCTTATGTTTTGATGAATGGAATCCTGTGTTGACCTTCTAGGTACGATCAGAAGATGAAAATTATCGTTCCAGGAGTGATAGTACCTATGATTTTCATGTATTACCATGAGACCCCATTAGAGGGACATCTGGACATCTTAATAACCAGATAGAAGATAAGGGAAATGTTTATACGGAAGTTTATGGACGGCGAAA
This sequence comes from Anabrus simplex, assembly GCF_040414725.1. Lineage (NCBI taxonomy): Eukaryota > Metazoa > Arthropoda > Insecta > Orthoptera > Tettigoniidae > Anabrus > Anabrus simplex. The sequence goes on from NC_090266.1 coordinate 597,149,807, forward strand.
TTAAGGAACTGGTTAAAACATGTACGACTTGTTTTGATTAGCAAGCCAACGTTGTCCACCAAAGTAGGGCTATTGTTATCACACCAAGCCTCCCGCCCTATGGAGCGATTTTATTTCAATTATGTCGGATCTTTACCTCAATCTAAACGGAATGAGAATATATTCATTCTTGTGTGTTTGGATGGTTTCACACGGTTCTGGTAGCTGTTTCCCACTAGCCTTGCCTCTGCACAGCCTACTATTCCCTGTATCAATCCTATTTTTGCATTTTTTGTATACATAATGTAGGCGTTCTCTTCAAATTTATTCCGTAAGTTCTGTTTCGAGCTCTCCTTTTCACATGTCACTACGTCGGGACATTACCCACAGCCATCTCTAGCTGAGCGGGTTAATCGAAATCTTGGATCTGCCCTTATTGCTTTCCACCACGAAGATCATTCTCGTTGCAGCACCTATTTACACTGGTTATCATTAGCCTGTAACTTGCTCCAAAGCTCTTATGTTTAAGTTCGTCCCAAACATTCCCTTGTCCAGTTTGTGGACAATAAACGAGCTCTTATCAGAGACAATAGACTCAGAGAATAACCCGGATCTATGGAGAAAAGATAGATATAATCTCCAATCAGAGAGAAAAAATTGAGGTATGTCCGTGGACGAAAACCCACCACTTTAAAAGTTGGGGATCAGGTCATGGTTGAAAATTGTGTTCCAGCAGGCAGGCTTGCCCGTAGATTTCATGGAACTTGAATCATCCTTGATTTCCTTACTCCTTTCACCCTCTTCGTGAGTAATCCTGAGAATGAAATGATTTTTCGTGTTCGCCTGTCTCAAGAAAAACATGTTTGAATCCCTTTGCTGTGTCATTATATACCACCAAGTGATGATGATGCTGAATTGATTATATTTATTTCCTTAGCATCCTGCCCCTGTTGGTTGTCAAAATTTGTATTTATTTGCAATGTTTCAGTTATATCGTATGTTAACATTGATTCGTTGTTAAAATCCTCTTGGGAAAACTCAACCTTCCAGGATTTCATTGCCATTCTTCCATTAAAGCCCCTGCTTCGAAACCCGACTTTGAAACTCCGTGTGCTCTTCCTCCAAACTTATCTACACATAATGTAGCACTGTCTGAGAAACAGTTACTGTTGCCCCAAAACTGAATTTCACTGTGCCCTATTTTCTTCCGAGGCCACGTCATGTCAGCCTGGCAGTATGAGCACGCCTCATTCCGGCATAGATTCCATATTAAACTGCCCCCTTTGGGATTGTCATCATTTGGAGATGCTGGGAGGCTTGTCGCAAACTCCTACTTTATCCTTGGATTGGGCCGTGCTACTTGGTCCTCGGGGGCTATCGCCTTAGCTGCACCCCTCAATATACCGGAAGGACGGTATCTCAGGGTACCTTGGGTGTCCGGGTGATCCCATCCTGCCATTAGCAGCGGCGGCCGCTCTTGCCGTCAACTCTGGGCGCAAGAGCCCGAACTTGGATTACTTCAGTAACACTACCTTATTTCACCAAACAAACAGGAATAGACTCTCAATCAAAATATTCTCCAACTTATATATTCTTTTCTCAAAATGCATGTATCGCAAGCTTCAAGATTTTAAGCTGCTCATACCGTTGTAAAAACTTAGGAGGTGGAGGTCTATGCCAGGGGTACACTTTATCCGGCCAGTTAAACTGCGCACCTTCTCAATCAATCAATCAATCAATCAATCAATCAATCAATCAATCAATCAATCAATCAATCAATCAATCAATCAATACTGATCTGCATTTAGGGCAGTCGTCCAGGTGGCAGATTTCCTATCTGTTGTATTCCTAGCCTTTTCTTAAATGATTTCAAATAAACTTGAAATTTATTGAACACCTCCCTTGGTAAGTTATTCCGCTCCCTAACTCCCTTTCCTATAAACGAATCTCTTATGAGGCCATCTATGTAATCTATCTTGAACTGATGGTATGCAAGATAATTGGGTTTTTCTGTCATCGGTTTTGTTGCTCCCTCTAGAGGGTCGTACTTTAATTAATTTATTAAGAAATGTGTATTGTGACAGGTGGCAAACTTTAAGTTTCGAAGTTTGTTTTGTTAATGTGTAAAAGTTTTCAACACATCTGCTGGTTCCTTCTTCAATAGTAGTCAACCAATCAGAAGTTTGTAAATATTTTCACTAGTCAATTAAAATAGGGGGTGTGTACAGGAAACAAGCCTATCTGAAAAGAGCTCTGGAAACTTACCCTCCAACTACTACAAAAGCTGCGCGCTTTAGGGCCGTTTTGTCATATTATATAGATATTATGGAATCTCTCGGCAGTTAATGAACATCAGTAGCCCCGAAGTACCTTCCAAGTTTTCCAGTGGCTATGAAGGGGAGGTGTGAGTGTGATCATGAGCTTACCGAAGTGGCTGGGTTAAAAAAGGAACATGCTAGGAATAAAGATGAAGAATCAAAGAATACTAAAACGTTGTGTGATGGCTCAAGTAAAAACGAATCTGAATGGAGTTTCGAGAAAATTACTTTCATTAAAGACGTGAGTATAAAGGCAGAGCCTGGGTTAAATGTTGCTGAAACGTGGGATGCAAATTCAAGGGAGAAGCTAGGTTATGGTTCTGCACCTTCTACCATCGACTGTGAAATTCAAGGACCCAGCTACCGAAAACGAGATTTTCCAGACTGTTGGAACGAGTCTCAGTACCGTTATTTCTTGTCAGAGAACAAGTGCTTATTTGCAGAAATTTAGGCTGCCATATACGTAAACAGGAAAGTAAATTAGGATTAGGAGTTTCTAAAGGGGAAGGACTTAAGCTAATGAATGTATGGGTAGAATGCAAGGTTCATTCCAACGTAAATAATATTAATCAACAACAAACAAGCCTTCGAAAAAAGTATTTGAATACAAAAATTCAGAATCTTACAAAAAAGCTATTACAAAAATCAGAATCTAATAAAAATATTTTTGAAAGTTGCTTGGACACTATGAATGTCAAACACCTAGAAACCACCGTTCGACCATTTCGAACAGTATATTCAATTACGAAAAGAAATAAATCCTTACTAGACCTACAGGCTTATGTTGAACTTCAACAATTAAATGATTTAGGTATGGGACGAGTTCTTCATACAAATTTTAATTGTGCTAATATTATTGAACACATTCCACAGGAAATGAGAAATAAAATAGCACAATCCATAACAGAAAATCAGAGGAGAATCAGCATTATGATTGACTAATCAACAACAGTTAGTGTAAAATCTGTTTTAGTGTTATTTTTGAGATGTACTTTTTCAGACATTTCTGAAGTTGTTTCCCTTTTCTGGGACTTGATAGATCTTGAATCAAGTACAGTAGATGTTATTACTCTCAAGAGATATTGAAGAATCTTTCTTCATATGGGATGAATGAAAACTTTCTGGCAGAACATTTAGTTGGTCTAGCCTTTGTAATGTTAGGTATAAAAAATGGAGTTGGAGCGCAGTTTTTAAAGTTATTTCCAGATATAGCAATCTGGCACTGTTTAAACCTTCGTTTGGAATTGGCCGTTTCTGATACAAGTAATGAAGTTACAGGTGTTAACCATTTCCATTCTTTTTTTTTTTTTTGACAAATTGTATTCTTTATACAGCATGTCTCCCAAAAATCAAAGGGAACTGAACATTTGTGCTGCTTCACTGGAACAAGAAGAAGACTGGGAAAATATTTATAATAAGATGGGTAGCATCAAGCCAGAGAACTTAAAAGCTGTCTGGGAAAACTATAGTGCACTAGTAAAACATTACAGTGAGGCCAAAAATGACCACCAGTGAGACTTTAAGGAAAGGGCAAAATTCCAATGTCTGAAAAATATGTTAACATGTGTAGAATTTATAGAAAATATTGGTATGATGCTCTTGTTGAGTTAGCTGATTTGTCATTAGAGTTGCTGAAAAGAGAGACAAGTCTGACAGAGGCTCAAAATGCAATCAAGCGCACTATAAAAGTGTTTGAAACTATGTGTAACTCACCTTCTGAAGAATACTACAGAAAAGTTCTTAAAGTAGCAGAAAATAAAAAGTTTAGAATAATAGGATCACATGATACTAAAAAATTGTAAAAATTGACAGAAAGCGGTTTTTCAGAAGTCGTGTGAACAATTTAAATAACAGGCTTATGGAAAATGTGTCCACATTAACTCATCTTGGTTCCAGTTCTAGTCAACAGAGACATGAGAGAATGACAAAAGTTATCAGTGATTCAAAGGTACTATAAAAAATAAGTGGCCCTCCATATCTCCTTTGGATATCTGCTATGGCGATGAGAGTGTTGGCAACCTTTGTGACTTTTTCCACATGTCAGACAAGAGGAGGTACATTAATGATTTTAGAAAGTATGTCGAGACCAAGGAAATTCCAGTGGAGCTGATGCCTTTCATCAAGACTGTACAGACCAGTCCCATCTCTTCAGCAGAAACTGAAAGAGCTTTCAGCACCATGAATGAGATCCACACCGAAAAGAGAAATAGGCTGCTGGTTGCAAGATCAAGCGGACTTATTTTCATAAGCAGCGTTGGACCTCCTGTGCATATATTTACCCCACAACCATATGTCAAGTCATTGCTACGAAAGGGGAGACGTTCAGCTGACGAAACAACTTGTCGGAAACATGAGACCGCTGATTTTGACACCCAATACGAGTCCATTTGGAAATTGCTGAATTAATAAGGTGAGTTCCTTTAAATATTTTGTTCCAACTAAAGCACTGATCAGGATATACAACGGAGGTTAACCGCGAAAAATCAGTCAGTAGTTTGACTGGCTGACGTCAGTGTTCCACCGGTGTCAAGGTATCGTCGTGTACTGAGGGGAGTGCCTTGTAGTACTCTCTCTCGGTGTGTGTGTGTGTGTGTGTGTGTGTGTGTGTGTGTGTGTGTGTGTGTGTGTGTGTGCTACCGTGGACTGTAGATCGACTTGGTCTCGGTATGTGGAACAGCTGGTGTGAGTAGAGTGGTGCAGTTACGTTGCTGTGAGGAATGCAGTATTGTTATATTGTTTCTGTTGTTTGGCCATTGGTTAGTTGTCAGTGTTAAGTAGTTCACTGTGTTGATTTTTTCTCAGGATTCAAGCCAAGGAACGGTGGTGCGTTACAGTGGCCAATAGCGAAATGTTCGTATCTGTCCGCCTACAGCTGCTGTGCGGGGTGACTTGACTTGCAAGGTGAAGTGAAAGTAAGGACAGCTGTCAATCAGGATTGTCGTTCTTCTCAGGTAATACCAACGAAACGTACTGCCAGCTGTGTGAGCATTCATCATCATCATCATCATCATCAGTCGGTTTACTCATGGCTGAGCGTCGTGACCTAATTTCTTCACTTCATTGGTAACTGCATCCTTAACGAGATTTTTCCATCCTGAGCGGTCTTCAGCTCTTCTTAAGATATTGTGAAGAGGTAGACCGGTGATCTTCTTTGCTTGATCTAACCATCTACATGTTGTTCTGCCTTTTGGTCTGGCGCCTTCAATTTTTCCCTTCCAGAATGGTCTTTTTCTAAATTGTCTCCTTCTCCCCTCAAAATGTGTCCCAGGAACTGGAGGTAACTTTAACTAACGCGGGAAGATAAACGTTTTGTGATGCTCAGTTCTTCTATAATGAAGGCATTTGTTCTTCTTTCTGTCCGTGGTATACGGAGCATTCTCCACCAATACCACATCTCAAAGGCATCTATTCGGTTCTTGTCACTAGCCTTCACAGTCCATATCTCAGAACCGTACAAGAAAACAGAGAACACCAGTGATTCCACCAATCGTATTTTCACTGTTTTGGATAATGCCCGGTTCTGCCAGATCTTTGTGAGTTTAACCATTACGGCACGACCTAAGACAATCCGTCGTTTTATTTCTTTATCACAATTTCCCGTGTTTCTGATTATGGAGCCCAGATATACACAATCATTCACCATCTCCAGATCTTTCAGACATCCTGTTATTTGGATTGGGATTTGACTTTGTCGGTTAATAACCATTAGTTTGGTCTTTTCCATGTTCATTTCTAGACCAAAATCCGAACTAATGACTGTCACTCTGGAGAGCAATTCATCAAGTTCTTGTCCACTTCCTGCAATGAGTGTAGTATCATCAGCGAAGCGTAAATTGTTGTTTTTCCTACCACCGATTGAAATTCCACTATCCCAGCCATCCAGTGCTCTTCTCATTACATACTTTGCGTAGATATTGTAGAATTGGAGTGACAGTATGCAACCTTGTCTGACTCCATTTGTCACATTGAAAAATTCTGAGCATTCACCATACACCCTTATGTGAGCATTAGACACTTGTAAAAAGACAGCAATTAGCGAAGTGTGGCATCCAAGTTTGAATATAATTTTGTGTTTGTATATTAACTGAGGCCATAATAGAATTAAATTAGATCGATAAAACAGACAATGTTTTACACAAAACGAAAGTGATGTCAGAAGACGGAATAGACTACATGTGTGATACAACATTGTTAAGAGCGTGAATCAGCGGACCCGTTATTGCATATTTCGACCGCCGTTGGGAGTATTCTAATACAACCTGGTATACTGAATATGCACAGATATAAATCCTCGGTGTTCATCTTGTGGTAATTTAATTAAGCCAGTTTAGATCGGAAGACACAAGAAAATGGAGGCTGATTTAAATGTACTCTACGATATGGTGGAGAGGACAGTGCACTGTATAGGATGATAAAGGAGATGGAAGATGGCTATAAGAAGGTTGATGATAGCCAGGAGTAGAAAGCTATGAGATGGGGAAGTCCAGAAGAAACCCGTAGACTGTCAGAAGATTATGGAAAACGGCAAGAAAATGTTGGAAGGCGGCCAGAAGAAGATGGATGACGGCCAAAAGTTGATGGAGAACGGCCGTATGAAGACGGAAGACGACCATAAGCAGACGGGAAACGGCCAGAAGAATACGGAAGATGACCAAAAGCTGGTGGAAACGAACTGAAAAAGATGGAAGGCGACCAGCAAACGATAGAAAACGACCGGACATTAAAGGACGGCTACAAAATGATGGAAAATGACCGGAGGAAGAAGGAAAACGAGCAGAAAAAGAGGGAATATGGCTAGTTGAAGATGGAAAAAAGCCAGAAGAATACGGAAATAAATCCAGAGGATAACGGAGGCGGAGACATAAGCTCTGAAGGAGGTAGAAAACTGACAGAAGAAAGTCGAAAATGGTCCCCACGAGATAAAGCGAATTTTCCACGTCAACACTCTGTCCTGTAGACTGTAAGATCTTCTTCCAGGAGGGAGGGCGAGCACGAAGTTCCCTGCCGAAGGATCACCGCGAAGTTCGAGGGAAACTGGAGCCGTGACGCCCGAGCAGGAACGCAGAGGGATGGGGATGGCACCTTCCCTCTTTCACCTGGCTTACCGGTCGGTCTACATTGCAAGAGGACACAAGCTCTGCAGCAGCATGGACACCGTTTGGAAGAGGGCTGCACATCCCGGTGGATTTAGCGTTCGGAAGACCTGAGAACCATATTACCGGGATCAATTGGCATTGCCTGGATCCGACAAGAAGACCGTAAGAGTTCGAGCATAGAGAGCGACCGATTGACGGCATGGTACGACGAACGACAGGACACCGCCGAAAATCATAAGAACGGCCTAGGAGGCTGCTTAACGCCATAAGGAAGAGGGGTCGGTCCCTTAAACTCCACAAGGCGTGGAAAGGCCCGTACCGCATGCTGATGGGATTAAGTGACGTCATTCGTTGGGTACGATGGACGTATATCTCGACCGATTACAAACATACCAAGAAATAACTGAGAAGATGATTCATCGGGACGATCTGCTCCCGAAGCGGGGTTGCGATGTTACGTACCAGCTTTGTCGTAGCTCCTCTCGGTCTTTCCTGGAGGTGATAACGAAGCCAGCCCGGGGATCTCCCAGCCAACCTGAGGACATTCCGGGGTCCCTTCTCTATTGTTCCCTTCCTCTGGTCTATTCTTACGCCTTCTGGAAGGTGCATGAGAATGTCCTGTCTCTAGCAGAACTCCACTATTTCTAGTACTCCATCAACAGGATATAAAAAGGAGGCTAGACAAGGACAGTCAGTCAATGTTGAAGTTTAGTAGTTAGACTGGGGCGGCAAATAGTGCAGGCTACCTACCATCAGTGTCTAACCGATATCACGAGTATCGTCGTTTACTGTGCGGAGTACTTTCTGTGTATTGCCTAAAATTACTGACTGGAGTACTGTGGGTGTACGAGTGGAGTGAGTGATTGAAGCTGGACGCAAGTAGTGCTATTTCTCATCAGTGTCCCACAGGAGTCTAGATATCGTCGTGTCCTGAGAGGAGTACTGCCTGTTTTCTGCCTTGGCGTACTTTGTGTGTGCTACCGTGGAATGAAGATCAACATGGAGCCTGTACGTGGAACTTTTTTCTTTGCAATTTGCTTTACGTCACAGCGACACAGATAGGTCTTACGGCGACGATGGAATAGGACAAGTCTAGGAGTGGAAAGGAAGCGGCCGTGACCTTCACTGTGAAAATGAGAAACCACGGAAACCCATCTTCAGGGCTGCCGACAGTGGGGTTCGAACCCACCATCTCCCGGATGCAAGCTCACAGCCGCGCGCCCCTAACCCCACAGCCAACTCGCCCGGTTTACGTGGAACAGGTGATGTGCGTAGAGTGGTGCAGTTACGTTGTTGTGAAGAAAATTGTAGTGCTGGCTAGTACTGTTCAGTTGTTGCTGTTGTATGGCCATTGGCTAGGTTGCAATGTTAAGTAGTTGACTGTGTTCATCGTGAGAGTGGTGAACTTTCTCTGGATTTGAGCCAAGGAGAAGTCGAGCTTTGCGATGCCCAGTAGCTCTGTGTTCGTATCTGTCCGCCTTCAGCTGCTGTGCGGGGTAACTTGACTTGGAAGACATAGTGAAAGTAAGGACAGCTGTCAGTTAGGATTATCGTCCATCTCAGGTGATACCAACGGACCGAAATTCCACTCGTGTGAGTAATAGATATTTGTAAATAGACAGCAATTAGCGGAGTGTTCCCATTCATGATTGAATACATTGCACGCGAGTATATGTGCGTGAATTCATTTAGACCATTGCGGAATGTATTTGGATCGATGAAACATACAGTGTTTGATTTATAACTATAATACTATTGCACCAAAATGAGCAGGTCGGATATGCACCGTGACCCTGAACTGCCGTCACATTTGTTGGAATAGCAACCAAAATGACAGCTTAATGGGTGGACAAAGCCGCTGGTGCAAAACCTTTACTATTTTACCACTACATTAAGTGGGACTACTCATTTCTATTTATGTTATTTAAAATGGCTTTCTGATATAGCTGACAGCGTCGCTGCACGTGAGGCAGTTTATTTGGTATACTTACGTTTAGTTTTGTTTGTCACATCGATCTAAGGAATTATGTATGTATGTATGTATGTATGTATGTATGTATGTATGTATGTATGTATGTATGTATGTATGTATGTTACCAATTAGAGATTTTTAAACCTGTTATCAGAGGCACCCATGCGCTCTCGCTGTTTGGGGTAGCACGGTTTAGCAGTGCCAGTTCGTCGTCATGACACTTTAAGCGTTACGCGCAACTCATAGCGGCGAGTTGAGCTCCTGCTCGTCGAGTTGGGATATATCGTATGATGGCATCAGCGCGCCACGTATTTATTGGACCGTGCGGTAGCCGCGCAGCCACTACCAGTTCAGTTCAGTGCTTTCAAAACAAAGTACATTACGTCAAAGCCACCAAATTTTAGCAATCTATTCAAGGAATGTTTGTGCCGAAAGAAGCTTCAGCAAGGTAGGACTAACCATTACAGAAAAGGATAGTCAGTTAGCCATCAGACATAAAAACCTACTGTGGCATGCCAAAAGCCGCGAGATAGGAATACTTAAATGTAAATTTTGATGGCACCACCGTAGCGCGCCGTCTAGGAAGCGCCCAGTCCTGCATCAGGTGTGATCTCTCATCTCGAGAATGAGGGTAAACACCGTCTGTGTTGGTCGTGGCGAAGTGAGGTGAGTTAGAGTCTTCTGAACGGGGCATGGTAGGGGGTCTGTCTGAACGTAACAATGCATTGTCGAAGTTGTGCGAAGATTAAGCATTCCCCAACGACAGTGTCACGTGTGTATGGGGAATATCGCATGAAAGGCACTATCACCTACAGTGAAGAGCACAGTGGCCGACCACAAATGGTTAATAATCGCGATTAACGGCATCTGGCCAGAACTATCCCTGGTAACAAACGAGCCACTCTGGCTCAAATACAACCACATTCAATGCAGGGGGTACCAGACACATATCGAGCAGTTCATTCCAGCGTTCTTTAACGTCAGTGGGATATGGAAGCAGAAGACCAGCCAGAGTAACCTTCTTAAAAGCATGACACTGGGCATAGCGTCACATGTGCGCGCGTGACGTTGCTACTTGTACTCTGGAGGACTGGCGACATGTAGCTTTGTCCGATGAGTCACTGTGCCAGTTGTTTCGAGCTGATGGTAGGGTTCGGATATGGCGCAGGCCCAGTGAAGCCACCCCAGTTGTTGACAAGACACCGTAGAGGCTGCTGGTAGCTCCATAACGGTGTGTGGTGTGTTGTCATGGTGTGGGCTGAATCCGCTGATCCAGCGTACTCCTACAACGATAATATGTTCCAGAAGGATAAATCATAGTGGCATCGGGACCAAGTTGTCCAGGATTGGTTCGAGTAGCGTTCTGGAGAGTTTCAACGACTCTTGTAAGTCCTCTCGTTTGCCTGTTATGAACTCTGTCGAGCATTTATAGGACGTGGTGGTGAGGTCCATTCGCAACAAAAATCCTGCACCTCTAAATAGCCGGAACTGTGGGTATTTGTCCAAACGGCATCGGTGGGAATGTTTCTGGAGGTTTTCATTCCACTTTTGGAATCGGTACTACGACGAGTTACTGCTCCTGGCCGAGCTGTATGAGGGCCTGCACGATACTGGACCCCTATCCTATGGCGTTTGACATGTCAGTGTATTAGTGCACAACATTTTTTTCTAAGGCTTAGAGTTCTGCACTAAGACAACTGGCCGTTTTTTTGTCAGATCTGATTTTACGTCGGATAGGCCAACTCTCCCCACCAGACCACCTCTTCAACCCGACCTGGTTCACGCTAGTTGAGTAGGGTAATTTGAGGTATATTGACTTAAGTGCGCAGGCACAGGAGACTTTCTGGATCATGATGACACCGTTGTATTCCAGGCAAGTAGCTGTCCACAGCCAGTGAAACCAGGTATTAAAAATATCCTCTCCATACAGAGTGCTTCAATTGATGTTAAACGTTATTGACACATACGTATGTTAACAGTCCTTTCACTCAAAAGTAGATGGAAACATTGACTTTCAAGCAATATTCAGTCTGAAGGGCCATTTAAAGTCACTAATTAAAACAAATCATTTGCCTCTTAATGTGTAAATTTCGTTTAAGAAAATAGATTTCCTTGACTGCAGAACTCGAACAGGCCATATGTAGCAGTTTCAAAAACGAAGTTCCCGAAAGTAATGAAAATAGGATCCATTTCCCTGAGAATGAAGTCCAAAGTAAATTGGCTCGCTAAAAATGTTATACATTTTACTTATATCATCAGAAAAAAGAAAAAATCCTCTGTTAATAAAATACTAACGTGTATTTTTAAGAAATGAACTTCACATTCACAGACTGTCATGAATGAAAAGCAACAAAGATGTACACAATATGAGAATATTTGTGAGTGTCTGGAGTAACATATTAAAATATAACGTTATCATTAGAACAATTTGTCTCACGACATTTCAGAATTATCATCCCACATTATGTTCTACTTCAAATGTTAATAGTTGGATCGCGTTTATCCTACTTTGGCATACAAGCAGAAAAATTACTTCCAGTATATTTACCCTTACCCTTAACAAACTGTGCTGCTTAAATGTACATCAAATCACTTTATGAGTACGTAAGTAAACCATTTACGTATCGCACAGTCCACAGTCTTCTCCGAATCCTTTTAGTAAATAAATGAAATGGCGTACGGCTCTTAGTGCCGGGAGTGTCCGAAGATATGTTCGGCTCGCCAGGTGCAGGTCTTTTGATTTGACACCCGCAGGCGACCTGCGCGTCTTGCTGAGGATGAAATGATGATGACGACGACACATGCACCCAGCCCCCGTGCCGGCGAAATTAACAATTGACGGTTAAAATTCCCGACCATGCCGGGAATCGAACCCGGGATCCCTGTGACCAAAGGCCAGCACGCTAACCATTTAGCCTTGGTAAATGGCTCTAATCTTATTTCAATGTTAGACATAAATAATACAGCGGAGCTGTATATGAGGTGTCTTGAATACTTGATAAATGCTTATATTCTGGACCGGTAAACATATTTTGAATAAAATGTGATCTTCCTTTTCCTATTTTGCTTTACGTCGCACCGACACAGATAGGTCTTATGGCGACGATGGGATAGGAAAGGCCTATGCATGGGAATGCAGCGGCCGTGGCCTTAATTAAGGTACAGCCTGGTGTGAAAATGGGAAACCACGGAAAATCATCTTCAGGGCTGCCGACAGTGGGATTCGAACCCATTGTCTCCCGGATGCAAGCTGTACATAGCGATTGCGTTCATGGCTCAGCTAAGCTCACATTTTGTGATGTGACGTCGTACCATGAACTAGCACTAGCTGGCGTGGGCTGTTACTGTTGCTGCTGTGCTGGGTCATCTCTGAAAGAGTAAGGGAAATGGCAAACATGGAATGAAGATTCTGAATCACAGTGAGCTATCATGTAGAACTCTGGCAAGGCTATAGATTTCACTTTAGTACTCATTCGTGCTGTGAATAATTGACGTGCCCCTGTGATCTTATATTACTGAGATTTATTCACTGGTCATTTTCAGGGATGGATCCAGTAAATGTACTACAACCTCCAGCTCACCCTAGTTATGTTGTATCATCCTACAGTATGTCCGACTCGTTGGCTGAACGGTCAGCGTACTGGCCTTCGGTTCAGAGGGTCCCGGGTTCGATTCCCGACCGGGTCGGGGATTTTAACATTAATTGGTTAATTTCAATGGCACGGGGCTGGGTGTATGTGTTCTGGGATATCCCGGCTCTAAAAGCCATACGACATTTCATTCATCCTACAGTATGTATGTATGTATGTATGTTCAGTCCGTCAGATATTCCGCTGGTGTGATCCTCAACAGCTCTGCCATCAGCTGTCATAGATGGCCTAGGCATCACTGAAGAGGCGTACTATGGAAATGAGGAGTGAGGTAGTTTCCCGTTGCTTTCCTCACCATCATCCGGTCAAAAATATAAGCATTTATCAAGTATTCAAGACACCTAATACACCGCTCCGCGGTATTATTTATGTCAAAGCTTGAAAATGAATGTGTATTACAACAAACATTAACATCTTAGTCATATAAATACAATAATGACATTAAATATGGACACGTTTATTAAAATATTAATCATTTTAAAATCTTACAATGTATACTGTGGGAAGGTTGTGTTACGCAAAATAAACATATGTTTTATTTTGTCAACGATATTTCTATACCACATATATTACCTTTCAGAAAGGCGGAACATGCTGTATTCTGCATAGAAATATTAACCAAGTTTAAAATCATGACATAGATCAGTAGGGTAACTTCAATAATTTCATCTTAGTGCAGCACAGTAGTCTGATTTTACTGTCATTTTCAACCAGCGGAACACTCGGTCGCGATTGAATTATTCTCTATGTACCCAGGTCAAACGTGATAACCATTGTTGTACAGCAGTTTACAGCTGGCGTTTGTAAAGTGAACATCTTATAGAGCGAGTTTAAAAGTTATACTGTGACTGGAAATAATGGCTCCGAACACGACAAACGTGCAGACAGGTCACCAGGTAAAATGAGTAAAGCAACAACACTTCGTGAAGGAGGTTATTTTTATGAATAAATAGCGAATAGTTTGGGCGGTAGTGCTACGAAGTCAGGCGTTAGGAAAATTTTCAAGCAGAATGAAGCAACTGGGAGCACCAGGACTTCTCCAAGAAGTGGCATTGTACCAAAACTAACTGCTTAAGACTATCCTAGAATCTGCCGCATTTCTCTACAAGATACCTGGAGTACGGCTAAAGATGTTTATGCCATCATAAAAACTCCCGGGCTAGAAATTTCTGACCGATGAATCAGACAAGAAAATGCGGAAATGGTTTACGAGTGAGGGTTCCAAGAAAGAATCCCTATAAAACTAAATTCAGAGGTAAAAGCATGTGGAGTGGCTTAAGATTGGAGTAAAGTCATTTGGAGCAATGTAAGCACGATCAGCATGTTTCAAAGTGATGGCAACTGGTTTGCTTGTTGTTGTTGCTAGTTGCTTTACGTCGCACCAACACAGATAGGTCTTATGGCGACGATGGGACAGGAAAGGGCTAGGAGTGGGAAGGAAGCGGCCGTGGTCTTAATTAAGGTACAGCCCCAGCATTTGCCTGGTGTGAAAATGGGAAACCACGGAAAACCATTTTCAGGGCTGCCGATAGTGGGGTTCGAACCTACTATCTCCCGAATACTGGGTACTGGCCGCACTTAAGCGACTGCAGCTATCGAGCTCGGTGAACTGATTTGCGAAGCACCAGACAGGTGAAGACATGTAACCTGAGTGCAACACTGCCACTATGAAGCATCCTGTGTGGGTAAGCATGGCAAGTCAGCAGTGTCAGAAGGAAACATTAATATCGAGAAATGTCAAGAAGAGGTCTCAGACTTAAAACTGCTGCTCACTATTCGTGCTTTGTTTGCGTGTGTAGTTCAGCAGTTCATCTTTGAAAAAGACGGCGCGAAGTGTCACACCACTAAATTCAAGCAGCAATGGTTTAGGAACCATCGTGTTACTCTTCTGCCTTCGCCTGGGAACAGTTCCGATCTCAATCCGATTGAGAACTTGTGGCCAAAGCTAAATAGTTTTGCGTCGCATAGGAATCCCTGCAACAAGTGGGCCACCGTCCAGTCGTGATTTAGAGTGATAACGTCAGATGATCTGTGATATTTGATGGACTCAAGGCCACTAAGAATCGAGGCAGTAATGAAATTAAAGGAGAATTCAACAATATACTAATACAAATCTGTTATAACTAACCGTATGAATGTGTGCCAATATGTATGACTTATACTGGCGCTTTTATGCTAAGCAATGTAATTAACCCGAAATTAAAAATTAGTTTGCTCTCTTTTTGAAGCACTGAACTTTAAGACATGTCTGTCTAAATTTCCTGAAACATTTGACTTCAACAAAGTAATAAATTTAAATTAAGATAATGAGCTGAATCTAATTTTTAACAAAATTCTCAAAAAGTGTCCAGAATTGCTGCCGCTAATGTATACCGCATGTTCATAAACATGTGGGGAAAAAAGTGGGGTGTATAGTAAAACAACCCCTAAACAACACACAAAGTCTCCCATGAACAAATGCTCTACGGTCGATCGTTTACGAGTTACACCTCCAAACTTCGTACGGGAAGTATCGATAATAGCCTTTCCTGAACATCCCATGTCAAGCAGTTGTTGCCATGTTGGTGTTCTAGCTGGGCTGCTGCATTCTAATGCTCAAAATATCCACTAAGAGCCTGAACGAACGCCTGAACACGCCACCTCATTGATTGTTGGACGAATTCCAACACTCCAGGCATTGCGTATATTCGACAGCAACGTTGTTTCACACGCTGGCGAAGTACTGCGATATCCGTAACGGGATATCTGGCATAATAATCCCAAATACTAGCTATCTCCTGAATTCCAGCTGATAGCCAATTCAGAATTAGCTCTAAACGAACGACAGCGGGGCGTATGTTCATAGGGACGCTTTGTTTTGTTTTGGGGTGTACTACTATCCACCACCCGATTACTTCCCACATGTACGTTATTCAGACTTTATACGCTAGCCAAGGGCAGCACGCTAATTCGCCGTTTTATTCCAGATCGGTAATCTGCGCTCTGCGCGATGGCGGGGTTATATTAACTCAGACGATATGACGACCTTCCAGCTCGCCGGGTATGAGTCAACTCGCGGGAAAGGGAAATACATGGATTACAATAGAAGAATTTAAATGGATCTTAGATTGAAAATATTGCCTTTGAAAGTAATATTGTTATAATATGATTTTGGCTCTAAACCATGCACACTGCTTTCCCCATGCCAGTAAAATTTACTTATAAGTAAGTAATAATTTCTGGGCGATTCGGGAAACATTGTCTTATTAGTCTAAAAGAATGCGTTTGCATAATATTCCCGTCCTGCATAAAATCGACGGTTTTCTCGTACGAGAGCGTCTTACAGTAGTAACGTAACATAGGTATACACATGCGAAGACTGCACAGTGATGGTACAAACGTTTCTGCTACACTAGAAGTAAGCAGAAAACAGAGGCTTGTGCAACATTTTAAAATGATTTATTCTTACGAGAAAATCGCAACACATCGGACTTATGACAGTTAAGCAACATTGGCGAGAATCTTTGTGGATGGGAGACCGGTTCACTACACGTGAGTTTTGAGAGAACTCTCAACCACATAAAATTAGGTGACCGGGCGAGTTGGCCGTGCGTGTAGAGGCGCGCGGCTGTGAGCTTGCATCCGGGAGATAGTAGGTTCGAATCCCACTATCGGCAGCCCTGAAAATGGTTTTCCGTGGTTTCCCATTTTCACACCAGGCAAATGCTGGGGCTGTACCTTAATTAAGGCCACGGCCGCTTCCTTCCAACTCCTAGGCCTTTCCTATCCCATCGTCGCCATAAGACCTATTTGTGTCGGTGCGACGTAAAGCCCCTAGCAAAAAAAATAAAATAAAAATTAGGTGACGATGTGAGCGTCCCAAAGTCACATCAACGTTGGTACAGTGCAACAATACAACTACACACAGTGAGCAACGCTGGGCGTGGTCACTTATTGGATGGGAACACACACACACATATATATATATATGTGTGTGTGTGTGTGTATATATATATATATATATATATATACGAGTACGTCGAGAACATCTCATTTCGAATCAATAACACGCATGTATTTAATGTAAGTTATAAATGAATCGGACAATACTGAAAGTGTTGACCTCGAATTTCATTAACAATGGCACGTTGCCATTAGAATTTCCTCTGTATTACGCTGTCTGGAACAAAAATTACTTGTCACCTATACTCAAAATAATGCATTCACGCAGATCCTACAGCGTGCATACTCTGAAATGTTCGGCTGCAGGAAATCACAAATTCTTACACTCAAACGCCGCAAGAGGAACACGTGATTACTCCGTGTGCGGAAAGTAACCTCCTCCCCCTCCTCCTTGTTTCTAACTTATAGGGAAAAGGCAGAAGAGGGGAAACAAAGATCGCATAGAAGACCTATTTCAATATCCCAGATACACGACTTCGGTGCAAGGAGATTCGTATAATGCCATTAGCAAGAAGCAGCCTCTTTTAGTACCTGAATTTCATGTTTTGGATATTAAAAACTAGAACAAAAAGTAAACGTTTATGATATGACTTGAGTTAATTCTTTCGAATGCCGCTATACTGAAAAACCATTTGCAATGCCTGTAGTATTTACCAAAGTCACTGAATTCGATGAAACTGAACGTGTCTTCATAAGTCGTATTCGGGATCATCACAACTTATTTTGACGACCAAACAGCACTGCACAATAACCACAACTTGTAAATGAGTATCATTGTTACCACCACTGGAATCTATGTAGTACACAACCAACATTACCGGCGCGCCATTCACAACTGCGATTAGTGATGGGAAGTGAGAGCGCATGTCTCGAGAAGCTCGAGAAGTTATCGATGACTTGCTCACGAGACATCTTATGAGTCCCTCGAGAATAGCAAGTATGCTTCTGACGTCACGCGGTATACGAAGAGCGAGAACATGTTGTATCACGTCAAACCGGGTGACTCAGGTATTGGTTTTCCCTTCTCTTCAGAGCCAAGACGTATGCAATGCAAGGTCTGATTTACTCCAGTCAACACACGAGGCGGATAACACAGTGTCATTTCAATTGAGCCTGAGCCTTCGATTTATGGTGGATAGGAAGGATTCATGCCCCTCTTCTCATAATTTATTGAATTTAATATGGTGCTCAGTGATGGTTACCAAAATATATACCGTAATAATAATGTTATTGGTTTTACATTCCACTAAATACTTTTACGGTCTTCAGAGACGCCAAGTTACCGGAAATTAGTCCCGCACTAGTTCTTTTATATGCCAGTCAATCTACCGACGCTAGGATGACATATTTGAGTACCTTCAGATACCACTGTGGTGAGCCAGGATCGAAGCTGCAAAGTTGGGGTCAGAAGGCTAGCACCTCAACCATCGAAGTCACTCAGCCCGGCGTTACCAAAAGAAAATCGTACTTCTTGTAGTATTTCTCTAATGTTCCTGAAATGAGGTCCATTTTAATATTTGTTTTCGGCGTATTAATTACAGAAACGAAAATACATCGAACACGATTCGTCTTTTGGAGAGTCACGAGATATTTCATGGCAGGCAAGCATCGGCCAAAAACAAGAGCACGTCTAATTTACAGGCTGAGTTTGTAGCTTAAACAAGGTTCTCTTCGTTCCTTTTTTCGGCAATAAGTAAGCTCTTCCCGCGGAATCAACGTGATGCTCCCTCTCTCACACCATTCCTTTCACGCTGAGTAATAATTGGACAGCAAGCTATGGGCGATGCCTGCAGAGAAGGATTGTTTTCTTGGTGTCACTTCACAGACTCAGTGAAAGGATTTCAGTTACAATTTTACAGTTAAATACAAAGATTTAAGAAAAAATGAAGTATAATTCAAAGTAATAACTACACTGAATATTTAATTGCTAGAAATATTTCGTCAGCATTTTAAGGCGTATAAAATTTGGTTTTGTTCTGTTTCATTTCTTTTGGCAAATACGCAGTTACGTTAATACTGACAAAGAAGATCCAGTTTTCTGTACTCCAGGCGCACGTTATTTCAAAAAGGTGTTTGGTATGTATTACGACATACTTAACTAAATATGTGATAGTGTTTATCTTCATCTTCTTCTTATACCGGGCGAGTTGGCAGTGCGGTTTGGGGCGCGCGGCTGTGAGCTTGCATCCGGGAGATAGTGGGTTCGAATCCTACTGTCGGCAGCCCTGAAGATGGTTTTCCGTGATTTTCCATTTCTACACGACGTAAATGCTGGGGCTGTACCTTAATTAAGGCCACAACCGCTTCCTTCCAACTCCTAGGTCTTTTCAAACCCATCGTCGCCATAAGACCTGTTTTGGTGCGACGTAAAGCCAATAGCAAAAAAATCTGCTTCTTCCTCTTCTTCTTATCTCCCTAAACTTCACAGAGTGATACGTCTATTCGCTACTACTATTACTACTGTTAATTTGAAGGCATTTTATTGCATTTGTATTGTAACGGGTTGGCGGGGTAGATAAATAAATAAATAAATGAGTACAGCACCTGGTAGCAACCTATTTCTAAGATTTATTATCTAAGCACTACAATTACAGATTTACACACACACACAGACAATAGCCGAGCTTACAACTTACACACGTACACGGTCATACACTTACAGACGTTTCGCGCTCTCTCACTTTAGTTTCTCTTGGGTTCCATCTACAATGACACACACACACATAGTTATCGATTATTTACAGTACACTCTCTCAGCCACTCAGTTAAACTCGTTAGCGCTGTCACGGTCCACAGCCTACACGTCAGCCTCGCAGGTCGGGATAGTATCCGCTGTTCACTCAACCCGTTGAACTCCGCAGTCTTCACACGTCGTCTCCTAGTGTTCCCTTCTACGCCGCACCAGAACACTCCAGGTTCTCCTCCAGCAGCCAGCCTCAAGGGACACACACACACACACGACATCAGGAAAACAGGAACGAGTCCTCGGCTCCACAGGCAGATACTTCATCAGGCTGCACACTCCCAGGCCATCACTGAGTGCGCTCCAGCGAACTCAATCTCGCTCCCACTCACTCACTAACTAACTCTCACTCTCCAATTCTCACTGACTCCAGGCAGGTCGTTCCTCTCTTATATACCTGCGCTGGTTCTTCTAGAATCGTCCGGATGTTCGATGGATCGAGGAACCTCGCGAAACAGAAGACTCCAGATTAATCTTCCAGTCGTTTCCGTAGTCTTCTGCGGCGCGACCACGGATAGAAGTGAGAAGGGCCGGCTCAGCGCTTGAGTGTTGCTCGCGGATTGGCGCGCTCGAGCGTAAGGGGGGTGGGGCGATGGGAGACGCCCCCGGCGCGTAGCGAGTTAGCATGGCGGACTCTGCAACCATTACAGTATTACTTGTGGATGACAGTAGACTTAGCTGTTTTTAAGCGAAACATTTATTAGGGTAATGTTAATCGCTAGACTTACGACTATTTTAATAAAAAGAGCCCGAATCCCGCACTGTGCAAGTCACAAGACGCTGCAGTTCGCATATGCACACGGCGAGTGCAGCACTATTGAGTTTTAGACACACTGATCTCCCTACGAGCTTATACCACCGAAGTAATTACTAGAATCAATGCTCACCGGGCGAGTTGGCCGTGCGCATAGAGGCGCGCGGCTGTGAGCTTGCATCCGGGAGATAGTAGGTTCGAATCCCACTATCGGCAGCCCTGAAGATGGTTTTCCGTGGTTTCCCATTTTCACACCAGGAAAATGCTGGGGCTGTACCTTAATTAAAGCCACGGCCGCTTCCTTCCAACTCCCAGGCCTTTCCTATCCCATCGTCGCCATAAGACCTATCTATCTCGGTGCGACGTAAAGCCCCTAGCAAAAGAAGAAAAAAGAATCAATGCTTCAAATGGCAAAATCAAGTAAGTAGGTGGATTCGAATGTCAGAGCGTGAAATAAGACCACAGTGTAGCTAAGATTTATATACATAATATACCCCACAGTGACAAAAAATGAATACAAGCAGATATGACTTCAAACCCATTTATATTTTTCAGTACATCTATATTATCATTCTTCCTCCTTTTTTACATAACATTTTCAGTGTAAATCATTAAGCGACCTTTTTTAACATTTACATGACCTGAAAGTAATATAGGTATCAAGTAGCTGTGGGGCCCTTAAAGTCGAGTGCAAATAGTCATTGGCTTCTCATGACGGCCACAATTCGTATCCAAGACAATTTTTGGGAGATTTTTTAAATTAGAAGTCACGTACATGAAGTTCGGATTCCACGTAAAACTGGAGGTCCCATGTCTATGATCAGAATATTCACGTAAACCTACACTCTTGATTGCTTATGAAGTAACAGTGAAAATGGACCATGCTTTATGCAGACGTCCCAAAAAATTATGCACTCGCTCTTTGATTGGCTATAACCCAGTGTCATTTTGTTTATTTGATATTTTTCTCGACCTCACGCCAATGAGTTTTTATTTGGTAGGTGTAACTTAAAGATAAAGTCCTTGGTGCCAAACCAGATACAGTCGAAGTTTTGATGGGGACAATTGAAAGGCAATGTTTCACAATTCCAAATAAAATGGTTCGTAGTAACGTTTTAAAGCAATTCGCCTAAGTTGTCACCTGTGTCTTGAAAATGACGATCGTCACTTTGAACATGTGCACACACGTAGGGAACATACCGTAGTACTTTTCTTTCCAAAACTTGCTTACTTTAATTTGATACATGATTGTACTGTTGTAGTTATATTTCATTTTTACCACAAGACTTGCATCTATGATATGAATTCAATATTGATTTCCATTCAAAGTGTAAGTACTTATTTGGACAACCTATATGTAAAACAACGCCGCAGTACAAGACTGACAGCACACGCCCTTGATGATTTCATTCAGTTTGTCAGGAACAGGTATGGACAAATGTGATTATGGAACAAAGAGTGAGCAAGTTCACTTTTCTATAACGTGATAGTGAATATTGATCCAAGTGTAATGGACTAATATAACTTGTAAATAATTCTCTAAACCCATGGGCAAATAGTAGAGCACGATTACTAGGTGTTATTATTATTATTATTATTATTATTATTATTATTATTATGACATATGAAGTGTGGCTATGAAGTTGTTTACGTCTATTATTATTATTATTATTATTATTATTATTATTATTATTATTATTATTATTCTTTACGTAGTTATGTAAGGAATTTATTTGGTATAAATCGTGGTCTTATCATTTATTATTTGTGTGTTGTATGATCTGTCCTGTGTAACAAAACATGTGAGGTTATGTCACGACAAGTCTGCTGTATGTATATTAATACAAGAATATAAGAATATAAGAATGCGTAATTAATAGAATATGTTGTATTATTACCTGTAACTATTATGTATAAATCCTATGTAAAGTTGTGCAACACAGTGTAATAGTCCCGAACAACGCATTTTTGTCACTAGAGGTTCATTGAATGTTCGATTCATTTGTATATATGTTATTGGAGACTCGAGAGGATTCGAGAAAAACACCTTGGGTCATAATTTTGTAGAAGCTTGTCCAGGCAATGTATATAAAAAGGCAGTCTTGGGAGACGGTGTAGAGTTGTTAATTGACTTCTTAGTGAAAGTCGTTACTCGAGTGTGAGAACTCACATTGAGATTTAGTTGTGTTGGTAATAGGTTGGCATGCTAATGTAGTAGTCAAGTGTTTGTCATTAATATGCATGTATAATGGGTATATAATTTGTAAATAAAATAGTGTACACAATTGACAGCGTCCCGTGTGTGCATCTTTGTGATTACGATAACTGGCGACCGTGACAAGGCGAGAGAATAATTTTCCGTAGTGAATAAGAGTGTAGAGGGAATCACAACAAAATGCAAGTGATACTGGAAAATATGTCTGTACATCAACGTCAAGACGAACTCGCAAAACGAAATATTCCGACGAACGGTAATAAGAAATCACTGAAGCCACGGCTACAAGAAGACGTCATTAAAAACGGCGAAGATCCAGAACGGTTTTTTTATCGACGTAGACGAACAACCGGATTCTTCATCGGAAGACGAGGTAAATATAAACAAAACATGTTCTAACTTAACAGAACAAATTTCAAAAGTAAATGACAAGTTCTCAGATGCTGATTCACGAGTTAATTCCAACTTAACAGAACAGATTTCCGACAACATTTCGATAATAAATTACAAAATTTCAGACGCCAATTCCGCCTTAACAGAACAGATTTCCGAACTGATTTCGAAGGTAGATGACAAGATTCCTGAAGCTAATACAGTTTCAAATAGAGAAATTGATCAAGTGTACACGCAGGTTTACAAAGTAGAACAGTGCCTAGAATCGAAAATTTCAACCGTAGCTGATAAAAGTTCGTCCCAAATTAGTGACGTCACCAATCAATTAACACAGCAGATATTGAACATCAGGTCAAAACTGGGACAGGTTGAGCAGATCGATAGTAGGGCAAGCCAGTCGGAAGGAGACATCTTCAACGTCAAGGAGGAAAGAGAAATCCAGGTTTTCGGCATCAAACAACAGGTTGAGGGGAGAATTTCCACCGCCGAGGGAAATTTTGGGAGCCTTACTTCTGCCCTGGAATCCGGATTTCGACCATCAAGGGAGATGTGCAGAATATGAGAGAGATCATCCCTCACGCGGTAGACGATAGATTAACTCGAAGAGGACCTATCACCACACCTCCGTCCGACTCGTTGGCTGAATGGTCATCGTACTGGCCTTCGGTTCAGAGGGTCCCGGGTTCGATTCCCGGCCGGGTTGGGGATTTTAACCTTAATTGGTTAATTCCAATGGCCCGGGGGCTGGGTGTTTGTGCTGTCCCCAACATCCCTGCAACTCACACCACACATAACACTATCCTCCACCACAATAACACGCAGTTACCTACGCATGGCAGATGCCGCCCACCCTCATCGGAGGGTCTGCCTTACAAGGGCTGCACCCGGCTAGAAATAGCCATACGAAATTATTAACCACACCTCCAACCCCCTCAAACCTAACCGGAAATTCGGGACACGTAGACCCGAAGGTGATTATAGAGAGCGACTATAAGAGAACCCGACTAGCTTCTTCTAGGGATCGGTCAATCTACTAGGAAGGACTAATCTACCGGAGGACATCTTCGTTCAACTCGTCACACTACCGTTAAAGGGGAAACCCGCTACTTGGTGGAATAACTTGAAGGGCTTAAACTAAAACTGGACTGATTTCGAGAGGGAATTCCTTGCCAGGTTTAATTCCGAAGGAGTGAAGAGCTCTGTGGAAAGGAAGCTACTGACTGATGCTCAACCCATCGGCATGAGAACCAGCGCGTTCGTCTTCCAGAATTATCAGCTATTCAAGCGGCTGCATACTGAAGGAAGCGAGAGCGAGATCCAACCAGACATCGTAGAACTACTTCACAAGAAGATTATACCCATACTGAAGGTATCGCAACCGAGATCCTTTGATGATCTGCGTAGAATCATCACCCAGTTGCAAAAAGAACACAACAGTAAACCCACGGAAGAGACCAGCTCGGTTAGCAAATGCTACCAGTGTGGAAGAACGGGACATCTGAAGAACAAATCCCAAACTTTGGCGTCGGAGAAAACAAGTCCAGCCCATTTTGGATTAAGGGGGGGGGGACCAGGAACAGGAAGGAGCCTCAAGACCCGACAGACAAGCATCCCTGGACAAGTAGGAAAGTGATTGGTCAGACTGTGAGCAGAAGAGGCCAACGTCGCTCAGCAATCACCTGTAGGATAGACAACGAGGAGTTTTCAGCCATACTCGACAGCCAAGCAAATCACTCATTTGTAAATGGGACACTTGCCAGATTACTACCGCCTATTAAGTCTCACCATTTCGGAAGAGCAGTGGGAGCGGCGGACTGGGTAACCAATTCCATCCAAGGACAGGCTAACCTAACCGTTAATGCGTGAACCTACATATTGTAATTAACGTCGCAGTGATTCAGAACCCAATACCTGACATTATATTAAGTATGGACTTTTGGGTAGAATACAAGTTGATCATAGACTATGCAGCTCACGAAGTATTTTTGGGAAAAGACAGACGTCTGAGGGTCGCCTGGCATGATGGAAGTCTCGGGACTCGCAATAATGGTGGCAGTCGATGTAAACCAGGGAGATATCTAGTTAAAGCATCTTCAACCAAGTGAAGAAGATGAGCTGAGACACGCCTTAAGGGACTTTCCAGAAGTTACCACCAATAAAATAGGCCGGACTACCACTGTAACGTACCCGCTGAATGCAGCATTTCCTCACCAATCATGCAACGCCCATATCCAATCAACCAGGATAAGCGCAACTTCGTCATTCAGAAGATTCAAGAGATGGAAAGGCAAGGTCTCATTCAACCCCCTATTTCCTGTTGGGCTTCGCCTATGGTCCTACCGAAGAAGAAGAATGGGAAGTATCGCCTGTGTGTGGACTTCCCCAAGTTGAACGAGAAGACCGTTAGTAACGCCTACCCCATGCCTGACCTGAAGGACTCACTGTAACAAGTAGGTGGATCTAGGATTTTTAGCACACGGGATCTCAACTCCAGATACAAGAAAATGGATGACGAGGAAGGTTCTAGGCCACTGACCACCTTTATTGACACAAAGAGTATTGTACCCTTTTACAGTAATGTCTTTTGGATTGGAGAATACTCCTTCAACGTTCATGCGACTGATGGATAAGGTATTGCCAGGAAATGGAGATATCTGCCAAGTGTATCTCGACGACATCTTGAACCACAGTAAGAATTTTCAAGAATACCTTGTACATAAGAAGAAAGTGCTGGAGCGAATGAAAATTCACGGACTGACTAGCTAACTGCAGAAGTGCCACTTCGCCCAGTCCCGCGTAGAATATCTTGGCCATGCCCTAACATCTCAAGGTTTAGAAAGGCAAAATGAGGAGAACCGAGCTGTCGAGGAAGATGAACGCCCGCGGACCAAGCGACAAGCACGTCAGTTCCTTGGCTTGTGTGTATGGTATAGCAGCTTCGTACCACACTTTGAAGATAAGGCAATACCACTCACCGATGTACTTCAGAACAACCGCCCGTTCCGATGGACCAGAAAGGAAGAGGCGGCATTCCAAGGCTTTAAGGTTGCGAAATGCAACGCTCCCGGTCTAGCCCGACCCGACCCTCAATGGAAGATGTGCCTGCAGACAGACGCCAGCGACTCCAGCTTAGGAGCAGTGTTATTCCAGGAAGTAGTGACGGCGGAAGGGACATAATCGAGTATGTCATCAGAAAGCTATCTCCCACCGAACAACGCTACTGCACTGTCGAGAAGGAAGCATTAGGCGTGGTATGGGGCATGGGCGAAGTCAGAGGCTACTTGGAGGGAAATAAGTTAAAGCTGTACACCGATAACGCAGCTCTCAAATGGTTGAACTCGGTCTCTGGCTCAAAATCTAAAACTGATGTGATGGGCTGTGTTAATAGCAGAATTTGATTTCGATGTGTGTCACGTCCCAGGATCGACGAACATTGGAGAGACAGTTTATATAGGCTCCCGGCGATGGAACCTGAATCTAGGAGCACCATTGTCGACAGGGAGTCCCAACAAAAACACCAAAGCGAACCCAATGAACATTCCCTTACCATCATCAGGAATGAACTTGATCTGGTAGTAATCAATCAATGACAAGACCAAGACAAGCTCTGTAGGACCATGACGCAGTGGATTAGGAGACCGAACACCAATATTCGACTCGTCCCACGGGAATTTAAGGACGGACATCCCCGATAAGTTCCACGACAGCACTGAAGCCGGACGTCCAGGAGCCGAAGAGACATACCAGTTTATTCGACAAAGATTATCCTGGGTTAACATACGGAATGATATCCTTGACTATGTGAAAGGCGAGCAACAGGAAGGCAGATACCAGTCAGCGAGGAAGACAGCCGTAACGCCCTTGGGAGGTCATAGCCCTGGACTTGATGTTTTCATTACCTTAGAATACCAAGGGGTAAAAAGGACTCTTAGTAAACATCGACCTCTTCACAAGATGGATTGAAGCCTTTCCGATACCAGAAGCCACGACGGGACGCATCTCCAGTCTTCTACAGGATGAGGTCTACAGCCGCTACGGTTATCCACGGCGCATTCTATCAGAAAACGGGAGTCAGTTCACGCCAAGGAAGTGGCAGCAAATGATGACTGAGTGGAGTGTGTAACACTTGACCACCCCTATCCACAACCCAAAGACCAATCCAACGGAATGACGGAACCAGAAGCTGAAAATGATGCTACGGGTCCACCTAATAGACAACGAACATCGACTGTGGGACCGTCAGATGCCGCAGTCACTCTTGGCCCTGCGACGACGCATCAAGCGTGTCACTGGCTATTCCCCAGCGGAGCTGTTCCTTGGTCGACAGCAATACGGCACCGGGGATTGGGAAATTCGTCCACCACCCACTTCTGGTCAAGATTATGCGCATGTTTCCCTAGCAGAGTGGCATCATAATCAGCAGCAGGACATCAAGGAAAAGCAAGCATTGGCCGAGAAGAGATCCGTTAACCAGGCCAAGGCTCAAGATGTCGAAGAGACACAGACCTTCCTACCAGGACAACAAATACTGCGACATAACCACCCAGTCAATAATAAGATTGGAGGGTTTCACGCAGGTCTCGCACCTAAGTGCTTTGGTCCCGTCGAGGTCGATAAGCAGCTGGGCCATGGGGTTTACTTACTAAAGACCAACCCTCCTGTGAAGGTCCACGCATCGGATTTGCGGCGAGCCACCCATCCGCTCCACATACTGAGTAGGCCTGGTACTGCCACGGGTTCAGCTGGAGGAGAGGCTACTAATGACACGGAAGAATCTGGTCACGAGAAGGAGAACGCATCGACTACCACCTAAGGAGGAGGCTGGCAGCGAGGCGACACCGATGACTGACACAGCAGGGTCGGGTCAAGAGGAGGAGTGCTCATCCAGCTACGTCGAGGAAGAGAGAAGATATAATCTACGACCAAGGCAAAGTCGACGAGTGTGATACTGTAGAAATTGTTTCAAGTTATAGTGGGAATATTGATGCAAGTGTAATGGACTAGTATAACTTGGAAAAAAATTCTCTAAACTCATGGGTAAATAGTAGAAATATCGAGCACGATTATTATTATTATTATTATTATTATTATTATTATTATTATTACTATTATTATTGTACCGGGCGGTACACCTCCACGCCGCTTATTTAAAATTTGCGCCAGTTGAAACTCCTCTGCTGGAGGAAGTCTGAACTTTATCTACGGTATTAATTTTCTACTTTCTCAGAAGATGTCACTACCTGGAAATTTTGGAGTTTTTGAACTGTGTCATTTTCGACGTATTTTTGTTTTGCTTGTAGTAAGAAGTGTGAACTTTCTCTTCTAGAGGACACTACTGAAGATCAACAATAGTGCACCCTAGTGCGGAGTGAAAGAACTGGTTTTTTTTTGTTTTTTGTTTTTGAGAAAATTTAATTTCAAAAGTTTGTTCTTTGCTAAATTTCCTTCAGTCATTGTTTAAGTTGGCAATATTAACCCTTTCTTTCCCCTTGTTTTGAATTTAGCCAATCCCGAATTTCTTAAATTAATTTTCCACCAATGATGTGTTTCTTCTTCATCTTGTGTAGGGGTTTTCTTTAACCACCAATAAAAGATTGTGGGTGGGTGTTTTCCTTCCTAAAACGCCTCGAACTTTCCGCGAGAGTATATAAACTGCTGATTTTAGGGTCTCTGCGCCACTTCTGTTCCATCTTTTCGTGTGTAAAGTACATAGCAGGGGGCGGGAAGCGCCTCTTTCTTCGGCGGCAGTCAACAACCAGGTAATGGCCGATTAATTACTTCTTTTCTTGCTTGCTCAGCAGTTTAACTCTCGGGGCGGGTCCGAAGTTTTTCCATTATGTAACCTTCCTTAAAATGTAAAGAAACTTGTATCTATTCTATCTTTTAAACTACATATTGGGATAGAGAGTGCTTAACCCTCTCGAGCTCCCACTCATATTGTTTTGAGGTGAACTTATTTTCTCAACCTATTCTTCCTTAACATTATGTAAATTTGTTTCTTTCTAAAGTCACCTCGTTAGTATGGGATTAGCCCTTGCATCAGTGGCCTAGAGCCAAATTAGGTTTTGAAACAAATACATTAGGAGTGCAGATCGCCTCCTCTCAAATTGTTATTTTAGAGGTCATGTAATTATCCTTTTATCGCTTAATAGACCTCAGTAGGTTGGGTATTTTACCCCTGTGCTTACGTCCTTAGAGGACAGCTTGAAAGTAGAGTTAGGTGTGGCCTTGTGATAGGCTTAAAACTTTGAGAGCGGATCGCTCTTTTGCAATTTGTTTCTGCGTGCCTCTAGGAGGTATTCCTGTGTAATTCGGAGCAAGTGCTCCTGGGCATGATTGGGGTTTTCTGCCCCTTTGCTAAACCTTATGTACATGTAAATTCGGGCTAACTGCTCGAGAATTGGAAGTTCGGGGCCCGAAGCCCAAAACCTGTAAATACTATTGTTGCTCTTTGTTGCCTTACTACTCTGTACCTGCCATTCTTGTTATTTCTGAGTTTGAAAAGAAAATATAACCTTGTTAAATTTTAAATTAATTTTACTTTCGTAGCTTGAGACCTGTTCACCACCCCGCACCTTCTTTCACCTCTAACTACCACAAAAACACGGTAACAAGTGGTAGCAGAGCGTGGTTGAATGGGTCTCAATTTAGCCCCTTTTGACGGCTAAACATTGTTTTGTTCCGAACTCTAACCATTTTCACAGTTGCTGGAATTTTTTGAGTTTTTCAAAATTGTTCTGCCATCATGCCCGGCCCTCGCGATGTTCTCCATCTTAACTATTTGCGCAAAGAGGAGTTGATCTATGAGTTAACTATCAGAAATGTGCAATCTGGAGGCACGGTTGCAGTAGACACAAATAAGCTTAGAGAGTCCCTTGATTTGCCCATTTCCATCCCCACCTTGGGAGAGAAAGAAATTGACGACTCTCTTTCCACGATCGTCGAGAATATTACTGGGCTAGCATCTGTAGTTAGTTTTTTTGATGAAAATGATCCTTCTCCTAATCAAATTAAGCGTGTGCAAGCCAGGCTGTTTCATTTTTCAAATAGAATTAACGATCTGTTGTCTCTAAAGTTGAATGACGTTCAGAAGAAGGAAGCTAGTACGCTGCTTGAAAATATTTCTTAATTATCTAGCAAGGTCACTCAATTGTTAACTGGGGAGGTTCCTCCCAAAAGCGATCTACCCACCACAGTGAATGTAGGTAGCGAGGAAGAGCCTCCTAAGGGAGAAGTAAATAGGAAAACCATCGCTGCTCAAACAACCTCTGCCCCATTGGACGAGTCTGAACGCCGTAACTCATTAAATAATGTACGTTCTGAATTAACTTCCTTGCCACTGGAACCTTTACCTACTATGTCACCCGGGTTCAGCAGTTTGCCTCATCCATTGGCAATGTTGCTCAGAGGTATCTCTAAGCTTTCCGTTAATACCACCAGTGAAGTAATTTCCTTTTTAAGATTTTTAGTTGAATTTCAGGATCATGCCCTTGTGTTTTCTCTTTCTCCATGTCAAATTTTGCAAATCATCTATCCTTATGCAATTGG
Source organism: Anabrus simplex (assembly GCF_040414725.1). Lineage (NCBI taxonomy): Eukaryota > Metazoa > Arthropoda > Insecta > Orthoptera > Tettigoniidae > Anabrus > Anabrus simplex. Next base: position 597,180,417 of record NC_090266.1, read on the forward strand.
TATTCTCTCTGACAAAATAGTAAGAGCCATTGCCGAGCAATCATCTATTGAGGATTTCCACGCCCACTTGCTAGCTAACTTCATCCCGGCTAGGGCCAGGTCCTCCCTTATTCAGAAGTACTATTATCGTGTACAGCGTTTGGATGAAAACTTGGCAGACTTCATCCAAGATATTAAATTCTATACTAGGGTGTTTGCTCTTCATTTTCCTGAAGATCAGATTGTACAGGCTATTGTAGAAGGAATTTCACCATCCTATAGGTCATATTTGTGTTTCGCGGCGTGTCCGCAACCCTTCTCGGAACTTGAAGCATTGGCCGTTTCAGCGGAAGGGGTTAGATACGCCGATTCCTTGCGTGTCGCGAAAGAACCCCCGCCTTCCTTTAGTAATACTCGGCCTCCACCTCGCCGATCAGTCACTCCTCGTAAATGTTACGCTTGCGGGTCGCCTGACCATCTGCGGAACAAGTGTCCATTGATCAAATCTAGTAGGGCAAATAATGGAGCCGGTTCATCACAAGGCTGTTTTAAATGTGGGGCTTTCTCACATATCGCCAAGAATTGCCCAAATTCAAATAGCACCCCCTCCTGCTCAACTTCCGGTGTAAATTCCACCAATGCCAATAATAAAATACGACTAGTGGCTTCGGCTGAGTCGACTAATCCTTCTTCCCGAGGCTCAGCCCCTGGTAAACAGGTCGAAAATTCAGGGAACGATCAGTCTTCAAATTCATCTTTTGAATGCCCTAAAGAGTGTCTTAGGATTGCGGCGGATACCACCGCACCGGTCCCCTTTCTCAAAATTGAGGTAAATAACGAACCTATAACAGCTCTATTAGATTCAGGCAGTGTTTGTTCTATTTTTTCGGCCGAATGGTATGCAAAATTGAAATCTGTTTGTAAACTACCTGACTATGACTCATCTCCTGTTCAATATGTTTCGGCTAATTCATCCCCATTAGAAATTCTAGGTTCTTTACAGGTCAAAATTCGTATTTTTAAATTTACATGGAAAATCAAATTGTTCGTGGCCAAGCACTCGTCTTTCCCCATTATATTGGGAGCTGACTTCATTTCCTACACTGGTCTTGTGCTCGATCTCCAGAGTAGGTCGTGCTCTTTCAAATTTGCGTTTAATTGTAAAATCCCATTATTGAAATGTAATTCTGTATCATGTTCATCTATTTCGCCTACCCAGGATGAGATGTTGTTAGACCTTAGACATCTACCTGAGGAGCAGGCTGATAGTATTCGTAAGTTGTGTCAGTCGTTTCCAGAGGTGTTCTCTGATACTCTTGGTGTTACTGACCTTATCGAATACAAAATTGAGGTCACGGATTCGATTCCTGTCCGTTTTCCACCTTATAGGCTATCTCCACCTAAAATGAAGGCTCTGAAAGAAATCATCGATCAGATGTCGAAGGATGGTATTATTAGGCCCTCTAAGTCGGCGTATTCGTCGCCTATTTTTCTAGTCCCGAAACCCCAGGGGGGCTTCAGGCCTGTTATTGATTATAGGGCTCTCAATCGGAAGGTGGTGTTACAATCTGTGCCCCTTCCCGACCTTCATTCTTGTTTCTCATGGTTCTGTAAGGCCAAGTTCTTCACCATCTTGGACTTGAATCAGGCCTACAATCAAATTCCTCTAGCCGAAGAGTCTAAACATCTTACAGCGTTTGCCACGGACTGGAATTTATACGAATACAACCGCGTGCCTTTCGTGCTCCCCACGGGAGCAGCTGTACTCACTAGGCTGCTAGATAGGGTCTTCTCCGACATCAAATTTGAGTACTTGTACCACTACTTGGATGATGTCGTCGTATTTTCAGAGACTTTTGAAGAACATCTAGATCATCTGCGAGAAGTTCTCGATCGCCTTCGTAAGGCTGGGTTAACTGTCAAGTTGTCCAAGGTTGCCTTTGCTAAGCCCTCTATGTCATTCCTAGGGCATATTGTGTCACCTGATGGTGTTGCAGTCGATCATTCGAGAACACAGGCCATCCGTGATTTTAAACCCCCTAAGGACATCAAAGGTATCGCCAGGTTCATTGGAATGGTGAATTTCTTCAGGAAGTTCATTCCTAACTTTGCTAATAGAGCGGCGCCCTTGAACCTTCTTCGTAGGAAAGGCATCAAATTCGAGTGGGGACCTTCTCAACAAGCCGCTTTTGAAGATCTTAAATTAGCTCTCTGTAATGCCCCTGTCCTTGCTATGCCTGATTTCTCGAAGAAATTCATTGTCCAAACCGACGCGTCGTCGTCAGCAGTAGCTGCAGTCCTTTTTCACGAGACTGAACTAGGGAGGCGACCCATCACCTATGCATCTAGGACCTTGTCGGCTCAAGAAGCCAAGTATTCTATCTATGAGCTCGAAGGGTTGGCAGTCTTATTTGCCTTACAAAAGTTCCGTCTCTATCTTGAACATGTCAAATTCGACCTGGAGACAGATAATCAAGCCTTAATCTGGGTCTTAGGTAGGCCGCGTCGTACTGGCCGTATAGCCCGTTGGGCCATCCGTATTTCTGCCTTCCAATTCGATGACAGGCATATCCGAGGCACCGAAAATGTTGCTGATGGACTCAGCCGTATGTTTTCCAACGACGTCGAGACCCATGAACCGGTCGACAGTTCATCACCTTCCGAGTCCATACTATCTGATGTTAATGCCATCTTAACAGATGCTCCCATGCTCTTTAGGGATATCGAGATATACCAACGTGAAGATCCGACGCTGGCTCCGATAATGGAAACCCTTTCTTCTGGGGAACATGTGGTCCCTTATGTTCTGAGGAATGGTGTTTTATGTTGCCCATCGAGGCATGATAAGATGATGAAAGTTGTCGTTCCAGCTGTTCTTGTACCTATGATCTTCAAGTATTATCATGAGACCCCATTAGGAGGGCATCTTGGTATCTTTAAAACTCGTGAGAAGATTCGTGAAATGTTCGTCTGGAAAGGTATGGACGGTGAAATCCGTGAACTAGTGAAGGCTTGTAAATCCTGTTTGCTTAGTAAACCAACCATGTCCACCAAGGCAGGCCTTTTGTCTTCTCATCAAGCGTCGCGCCCCATGGAACGCCTGTATATTGATTATGTAGGACCCTTCCCCCAGTCTAAGGGAAATACTAACAAGTTTATCTTTGTAAGCGTAGATGGCTTTACTAGATTTTCCTGGTTATTTCCGACTAAGCTGGCTACCGCTCAGTCCACCATTACTTGCCTAAATTCTATTTTTGCTTCTTTTGGTCCGTGCCAATATATCGTGTCTGATAATGTAAAGGCGTTCACATCAAATCATTTTCGTAAATTCTGTTTTGATTTGTCCATCTCTCATGTAACTACTTCTGCTTATTACCCTCAACCATCTCTGGCTGAACGGGTTAATCGTAATCTCAGGTCCGCGCTTATTGCCTATCATCATGAAGATCATTCCAGGTGGGACACGTCCCTGCATTGGTTAGCTTTTGCTTTGAATTCGGCGGTTCATGAATCTCACAAGTTTACTCCAGCTTCTTTGATGTTCAAGTTCGTTCCCAACACGCCGCTCTCTAACCTCTGGTCTCTGAGTGACATTCTACCCGAGACAATAGATCCGGATAATATTAAAGATCTTTGGAAGAAGGCTAAAGCCAATCTTGAAGTCTCTCATGAAAAGGTTAGGGAAAGATATGATCGTGGACGGAGACCCACCCATTTGAAGGTAGGTGACCAGGTGATGGTCAAGAATTTTGTTCCCGCGGGCAAGCTTGCCCCCAGATTCCAGGGGCCGTGTGTCATTCTCGATTTCCTTACGCCGGTCACATTATTATTAAGCAATCCAGCCACCGACCGGATATTTAGGGTTCACCTGTCACAGGTGAAACCGGTGTAATTTCTGGGTTAACTTGCTTCATATAATCGTGAAAGGAATATGAAGATTATATTTTTTTTTTTTTTTTTGAGTTTTCACTTTTAAGGCATTCTGCCCCTTCTATAATATTTTGTTTCATATGTAAGTTTTTTGTAAACCTTCCCCGCACGGTTAAACTGCCATCCTATCCTTGCCACGGCCATTACCACGCTCCCGTCTCCTGCTCCACTACACACAGTGGCTCGCATCTGAAATGAATTTCTGCACGCCGCTGGCCCCTCAACCTCTCCACAAAGCCTGTGCCCTCAAAAAATGATGATGGTCCAACAATTCTGCCGCCTAGCTTTAATGTTTCAGTGCCCCCGCAGCCGCGCGGCGCCGTGCTGCGACTGGGATAGAGGAAGGGCCCCCTCTTCCCCAGCGAGGACGACATGTGCACGGCTAGCCGGAGCCCTCCTCCCGGCCAAGGCTGATGTGCGGCGCACGACCTGCTACTGGCCCGCAGCCTGTATATGTTCACCGCGGCCCCTCTCATAGTGCGGGCGAGCGGTATCTCAGGGTACTTGAGGGGTCCGAGCGGCCTCCTCTGGACACAAGCTGCAGCGGCCGGTCTGGCCATCCAATTTAATTAACTACATGGACAATTACTATCAGCAATTACTACACCTGAGAATTCAACAACAATATCTGGTGGACTTAGAAAATTTTTCCTCAACTTTAAAACTAAAGTTTTCCTTCTCAATTCAACTTTCGACAAACATTAAGACAGTACTTCCGCTGTTACTACAAGAATTTTTGAAACTGAATCAAACTAAATTTCAACCATTTCGATAAATGCTTCTGCAATCAATCTTCATATCCACATCATAACTTGGACCTGGTTTTCAAACAAATTTCATGTGTCACCCCTGGAGGAACCTTTGGGGGGGGGGGAGGTCTGTACCGGGCGGTACACCTCCACGCCACTTATTTAAAATTTGCGCCAGTTGAAACTCCTCTGCTGGAGGAAGTCTGAACTTTATCTACGGTATTAATTTTCTACTTTCTCAGAAGATGTCACTACCTGGAAATTTTGGAGTTTTTGAACTGTGTCATTTTCGACGTATTTTTGTTTTACTTGTAGTAAGAAGTGTGAACTTTCTCTTCTAGAGGACACTACTGAAGATCAACAATAGTGCACCCTAGTGCGGAGTGAAAGAACTGGTTTTTTTTTGTTTTTTGTTTTTGAGAAAATTTAATTTCAAAAGTTTGTTCTTTGCTAAATTTCCTTCAGTCATTGTTTAAGTTGGCAATATTAACCCTTTCTTACCCCTTGTTTTGAATTTAGCCAATCCCGAATTTCTTAAATTAATTTTCCACCAATGATGTGTTTCTTCTTCATCTTGTGTAGGGGTTTCTTTAACCACCAATAAAAGATTGTGGGCGGGTGTTTTCCTTAATAAAACGCCTCGAACTTTCCGCGAGAGTATATAAACTGCTGATTTTAGGGTCTCTGCGCCACTTCTGTTCCATCTTTTCGTGTGTAAAGTACATAGCAGGGGGCGGGAAGCGCCTCTTTCTTCGGCGGCAGTCAACAACCAGGTAATGGCCGATTAATTACTTCTTTTCTTGCTTGCTCAGCAGTTTAACTCTCGGGGCGGGTCCGAAGTTTTTCCATTATGTAACCTTCCTTAAAATGTAAAGAAACTTGTATCTATTCTATCTTTTAAACTACATATTGGGATAGAGAGTGCTTAACCCTCTCGAGCTCCCACTCATATTGTTTTGAGGTGAACTTATTTTCTCAACCTATTCTTCCTTAACATTATGTAAATTTGTTTCTTTCTAAAGTCACCTCGTTAGTATGGGATTAGCCCTTGCATCAGTGGCCTAGAGCCAATTTAGGTTTTGAAACAAATACATTAGGAGTGCAGATCGCCTCCTCTCAAATTGTTATTTTAGAGGTCATGTAATTATCCTTTTATCGCTTAATAGACCTCAGTAGGTTGGGTATTTTACCCCTGTGCTTACGTCCTTAGAGGACAGCTTGAAAGTAGAGTTAGGTGTGGCCTTGTGATAGGCTTAAAACTTTGAGAGCGGATCGCTCTTTTGCAATTTGTTTCTGCGTGCCTCTAGGCGGTATTCCTGTGTAATTCGGAGCAAGTGCTCCTGGGCATGATTGGGGTTTTCTGCCCCTTTGCTAAACCTTATGTACATGTAAATTCGGGCTAACTGCTCGAGAATTGGAAGTTCGGGGCCCGAAGCCCAAAACCTGTAAATACTATTGTTGCTCTTTGTTGCCTTACTACTCTGTACCTGCCATTCTTGTTATTTCTGAGTTTGAAAAGAAAATATAACCTTGTTAAATTTTAAATTAATTTTACTTTCGTAGCTTGAGACCTGTTCACCACCCCGCACCTTCTTTCACCTCTATCTACCACAAAAACACGGTAACAATTATTATTATTTACGTAGTTATGTACGGACTTTATTTGGTATCAATCGTGCTCGTATCATTTATTATCTGTCCGCTGCATGACCTGTCTTGTATATAATAGAACATGTGAGATTATGTCACAACACGTCTGCTATATGTATATTAATATAATTTTACTTAATGTAAGAACGCGTAACTAATAGTATATGATTTATTATTACCTGTGAATTCTTCTTCTTCCTCTTCTTCTTTTCCTACCGCTTTTTCCCACACCTGTGGGGTCGCGGGTGCGAACTGTGTCGCACATGTGGATTTGGCCCTGTTTTACGGTCGGATGCCCTTCCTGACGCCAACCCTACATGGAGGGATGTAATTGCTATTGCGTTGCGTGTTTCTGTGGTGGTTGGTAGTGTAGTGGGTTGTGTGAATATGAAGAGGAGAGTGTTGGGACGGACACAGACACCCAGTCCCCGAGCCAGAAGAATTAACCAGAAGCGATTAAAATCCCCGACCCGGCCGGGAATAGAACCCGGGACCCTCTAACCGAAGGCCAGAACGCTGACCATTCAGCCAACGAGTTGGACTTATTATTACCTGTGAATATGATGTATAAATCCAATGTAATGTTATGCAACACAGGGTAATAGTCCAGAAGAACGCATCTTTGTCACTAGAGGTTTATTGAATGTTCGATCCATTTGTACATAGGTTATTGGAGACTCGAGAGTATTTGAGAAAAATATGTTGGGTCCTAATTTTCTAGAAGCCTGGCCAGGCAATGTGTATAAAGAGGCAGTCGTGGGAGACGGTGTAGAGTTGTTAGTTGACTTGTTAGTGAAAGTCGTTAGTCAATTATGTGAACTGATGTTGTGACTTTGTTGTGTTAGTGATTGTTTGACAAGCTAATGTTGCAGTCTTCTTCTTCTTCTTCTTCTTCTTCTTTCTTCTCCTCCTCCTCCTCCTCCTCCTCCTCCTCTTCTTCGAGTTAGCTCAAGATGGCGGTTTATTACTCTGTGTGTGTGCATAATGTATACATAATTTGTAAATATAATAGTGTACGCACCTGACAGCATCGCGTGTGTGAGTCTTTGCGATTACTATAACATCCTAGGCAAATTTACTCGAGCGTTTGGTGGATACTAACTAGAATTTCGGAGTATTAATAATAGCATTACAGTGCCCTGTGATAATCATGACAAATTGTACTTTTCGCGACACTTTTGGCTCATGAATCAACATATAGCTTTAGAAAACTGAGAATAATGTTTCTCTCAAATCACAAAGTAATAGTTCAGTAAAATCTCATTAAGTACGAAAAGGGGGAGATCAATAACTTAAAAATAAGTGGCCCACTATCAAAATAAATATATAGCACTGAACATAAAAGTATGTAGTATTTCGATAATATGCACTGATATAAGTTAACAAACTAAAATGCCCCAGAATATTGTATAATAAATAATGTGTGAGTACGTACCAATTCCCAATGATCAAACTTTTATCATCTCAAAAGAACAGATACATTTTCCCCAGTTTTCCAGTTCAGCCCTTGCATGCAATGCATATCACAAGACCAAGAAATAACCTTCACCATTATTGAAGAAATATCTTTATTCACAAGTTCACGTAATTTAACCGAAATTATTTACATAAATATTTTGTTCAAGTAGCACATCTTTGAAACAATCTTGCCCAATCGCACACACTGGGTAGCCATCCATATTCTTCGTCCACATACAGTAATGAAGCTTTACTCTCGAAATAAGAGCAGAGGAGAAAATACATTCGACAGTTTCGTTCTGTAATTATCAAGTTTCCGATTATTACAAAATTCTATAATTAAGACATACACATTATTTCCTGAAGAGAGAAGATGGCCCAGTAAAGTAGTGTAAAATCAAATCAGGAAGACCAGCTTACCAAGATAAGAACTCCCAAGAAGCAACAGCTGAATTGTGTACACAAATCAACTCCATTCTTTTATGTAAGTCAGGTTGGAAACTCCTGTCACTGGCGATTGTTTGGTATTTGATGTAATTATGTTCGTACCCGATAACTCGTTCTTCCTTAAAACTATTTGTTTTATTTGGACTTATAATCTATTTAAGTTACTGGCGTAAACAAACTACTATCTTAGAGATCATTGTTAAATGATATGAGGAATTTACATCTTGGTTCTGGTATAGTTTCAAAAACAACAATCCGAAGTGCAATGTTGCGTTACACACTGAACATTCAAATAACTGTATCTACCTGGATGCCACTCATTACATGAATTGAGGCACAATTAGCGTTCATTTATCTATAGATAGTACGAACAATAATTTGAGGCGTGATGAAAGTTTACAATTTGATCATTGTGGTAGAACTAGGCCAAGACTACGGTGATACTAGTGTCTACGAAGGAACGGTGTGGATCAGGATGCACAGAATTATAAACGATGTTAGCAACTCACAGCTTTGTGTGACAATTACAGAACGAAGCTATTTATGTGTAAAGTTTGAGATTATAATGGACATACAGTGATTACATAATACATAACATACTTTATTTTATAGCACAGATGAGACTTAGAACATATATTATAGTCAGGATCTCCTATTGTGAATGTATTTTAGGACTAGAATGACTGGCAACACGTTTACACAAAGTACAACTGGAATATAAGACAAACAAATAAAGGAGGTGTAAGATCTTGAAACAGTTGCAGATTACTCCAAATTCTCGCACGACTTCGATTTTGAAGACCTGAAACACGGAAAATAGTTAATTTATTAGAATGATATGAAATGGGAGTCAATTAAAATTAAATGGAACATTTCAATGTATTTCCCAACATTATATAATGATTAGCCCAGTTCTAAAGCTAACGAGAAGCCAAGGAATAAAAATAAATTGCTGGAGCTCGGTATTTGACAATTTCCAGGGAAGAAGTGTGGAATTAAAAGAAGTAAATAGAACTTATAAGCTTTTCAGTCCGTCGAAACACGAAATACATACCTGTAAGAAATGAACATTAGTATGCGGAATGACATGTTTCGTTCTACAACATCCTTAGATTCTATCAAATTATCCTTAACAATACATATATACAATATTGTTTACGTTGTTTAAACCATTGTTAATTAATATAAATGATTCAGAAATCGTGGTATTATGAATATGTGAGATACATTATGAATAGATATACGCTGTCAGAATTTTAGTAACCTCAGAAACTTTTTGTATGTATCTGACCAGCCTCTGCGCTGCTTAGTGTTTGACTGAGTCCAGTTTAGTTGCTTCTGTTTGTGGTTTGTTAACATGTATGTGAAAAGCTGAAGCTGAGAAGTGCATAACTTCTATCCACTGTGCCGGCACTGAAAAAGAATGTCTTCCTCCGTAACAACTTATATGAAGTTACAATGCTAGCTATGAAAAGTGTGTAGTGGACCATTGGGTTCGATCACAATGGCCTGCAAACTTACACAGATAATATAATAATCTATTAATAAAATATATGCACACACTATACAAAACATAATATGTAGATAACCACCTCAAAACTTTTCCCATCCCACGTTCGGAAGAACGCTTCCGAGAACACTGGTATTTTCTCACTCCCCTGTCGAGTAGAATAATTTGACTCACGAAGCACACATATTATTTTCCTATTATCATCCTGTGTGATGAATGTTTTTTCCACATTAATATTCCACATTGACAACAACCTGTCTGCGGGCAGAAAAACTACACAAAAATCAACGTCACGTTTCAAGAGTATTTTCCACTCTCTTCATGAATATCCAAGTCTATCACGGATACATTTATTATTACGTCACCCCGAAATCACTGTACTAAGGACGGAAACGAAGCACTTTTTGACTGAAATTTTGAAAATTTATCTCAGTCAAGTAAAAATATACTAGTTGGAATCACCCAATATTAAAATGCATTACAATGCTGTATGTAGCACGCAGATAAGTTATATCTAGTATGTTTCACTTATCGAGCCTCCGTGGCTCAGACGGCAGAGCGTCGGCCTCTCACCGCGGGATACCGTGCTTCAAATCCCGGTCACTCCATTTGAGATTTGTGCTCGACACTACAGAGGCAGGATAGGTTTTTCTCCAGGTACTCCGGTTTTCCCTGCCATATTTCATTCCAGCAACACTCTCCATTCTCATTTCATAGCATCCATCAGTCATTAATAAATCACTTTGGGAGGACCCCATCGTACTAACAGCCGATATATGATTCATTCATTACATCCCTGACCCTATCAATGACTGGAAAACTGGCTGTAGGTTTTCATTTCATGTTTCACTCATCGTTGACCACGCTGGACAGAAATGAATGTTATTGTTATGTTATTGGTTAATGTCACGTCGATCCTTACAGACGTTTAAGGGCCAGCAATATGTCAGACGGTTGTCCCGCTAGAGTTAATTAACGTGATTAATATGCTGGATCTAATCCACACGCAATTGTCGCATTTAAACTCTCAAATATTAAGGACATCAACCAATATCGAAGTTCCTACCTTGTGTAAAAAAGGACAACTAAAAGGGCAACACGTGATGAACATCATTCGATGAAATACAGTAAGAATAGTAGTTTTTACGGGAAGACATTAGCAGGAAGAGAATGTTGTTACTTCGATCTAGATCTAGTGTTGCCAGTACTTCATGGCGAAACCTCACCATAAATGATTACCAAAATTGCCAGAAATGGCTAAATATGTGAAAATCATAAGACAGGGTAGGTTTACTCATACACACACATCCTTTTAAGTGCAAGAGCTGAAGTAGAATAAAAATTTACCAACTGAAACACGTCAAAACATGACGGTCAATGGAGTAAATATTTATTGAAGGATTTCCTTATATTCGACATTCTTCGTACTTGTTTTACAATTTTCTTTACGTCGCACCGACGCACAGATTGGTCTTATGACGACGATGGGATCAGAAATGGCTAGAAATGGAAGTGAAAATGGATCACCAAGGAAAACCAACCTCAGGGCTGCCGACAGTAGAGTTCTAACCCCCTATCTTCCGAATGCAAGCTGATAGTTACCTGACCCAAACCACGCAGCCGCTTGCTCACGCAATCCCTTTAAAATTACCTTTTGGCAATATTGTAACTTTAAAATATCGCTCTCTTGATGATTCACACACATTAATGAATGACTGTTTCCCATTGGGACTTGATCCCATCTTGAGCTGTGCTTATCGAATGTCGTCAGCTGCTTTGGAGTATAATTTTTATCCATACATCGAACTCTCATTTAAATTAAGGGGAAATTTGAATATAATATGCACAGTTCAACTGATGGGAAGCAAAACAGCGACTATTCCTGTCCATGAAGTACGGCTGACCGGTAAGACGTCTGAATATGCATGCGTGCCTACCCCTTTCAACCTCCCCCATCCTGCCAATTGCTCAGTGCTCTCACGGTTCAGGCGGCCTAGAAGTAGGCTTACTGGCGAGCGCATTGATCAATGAGAATGCTACATTATTCTCTACTAATTTAAAAATACACGGCTAGTATACTTATTCTTTAAAGGTACCCTGCAAACCTACAGGCCAAGAGCTTCCGTCAGAATACTTTGCGACGTCAATCGGTCCAGCCGTTCTCTCAAAACCGATGTGACAAAAAGTCAGCCTAGTGTTTTAAATATATAGATTATTATGATTTTATTACTATTATTATTATTATTATTATTATTATTATTATTATTATTATTATTATTATTGCTCTTGTTATTAATATTATAAATTGAGGGATCCTATGGTGACGTCTGTTGCTCATTTACCTGAATTTTCGGCAAATTACAAATTATTATTATTATTATTATTATTATTACTATTATTATTATTATTATTATTATTATTATTAATTACAAGGCCTATTATTATTATCATCATCGTCATTTATTTACTTATTCACTTATTTTAATTTGTATAGCATTCGAAGCCGCCAAGTAATAGTTAAGTTACATTCAATTATGGTACGAAACTTACTATTTTATAATTAACATAATATTTTGTTACAACTAACGCCCACGCGCGAGGCAAAGTATTTATGCAGATTACAATTGTCACCCAAGAACTGTGCAATGGTTAGTGGTATATTACAACTGGTGCCCAACCGTAAGGCATATTTTATTTACATTACAGTAAAAAGCAATAATCACAAACAGTCCGACATGGAGGCCTTGCAAGATGTCCACACCGATTTCATCCATTTTCAATATACATGCAGGTCATGGCGAGGACTTTAACTGGCTAAAATCACAATGTGAAATTCTTACCGAGTTTCGAAGGAATAGAACTTGAATATCTTGGGAGTGTTTCACAAAAACAGCATGTGGCACATTCCAACAACGAACGCGCAGTGCAACGAGTTAGCTGTCCGCTTCACAAGCTCGGTCTCGCCTCCGGAGTGTCTAGGTGGGTATGCTCTAACGTTCATTGTGTGCATTATATGCATTAACAAGCGAATTAATGATCTACATAGAAATACGTGTTGATCTACGTAGTAATACGTGTTTATTTACTGTACTTTGGCAATAGATCTTTGAGACGGACATCCCGGACATAAACAGCTTACATTGTGGCTTGAACTTCCGAATTTCTTCCAAGGGTATACCAGAAATCCCCAGTGTAAATGCTTTTCTGTTCGTGAAGTAAGAATCAGATACAGCGTTGAACCTCAAAAAAAAAGGCCAGGTCTAGGTCAAACTTACGAGAGAGCAGAGAAAGTTAATCAGTGACCAGACTTTGAAAAGGATGTCCGCTCCTCTGAATGAGAATTTATTGGTTGCTACCCTTGAGGAAACTCCGCCCTGAAATACAGTTCATCAAAATTATTTTATTACCCATTTCCCTGGCTGTCTGTAGACAGACCACAACCAACAGCGAGACGCTGACCACGGAGCCTGAAGGGTTCTTGACGTACACGCTTTCTCTAATAATTACAAGCTTTACTGGCATACATTTACTGTATTGAAGTGGGGACTGATGTTTATAAGTTAACATATAATCGATGTCTATAATCTTCCCTTCCCTCCAATTTCTTCCGGGAGAGGTTTATATTCTCTTGTTGTTTTTTTTTGTCTATTTCAAACAACAGCCACAACCATCTGAATTCGTGATGTCCAATATGACTTTTTTCAGGTGATACTATGCCCATCTTAGCAATACAGTACGTATTGGATTTGCCCCGGAGCAGGAACAGATTAAGTAGGTGTTCCCAGATGTGTAGAAGGGATATCTGAAGAGTCTTACTCGTCACGTCACATTAACCTGTGTAGTTCTTTAGGGAGCATTGTGTTTCATCTTACAATAGAACAGAATTTGTGAACAAAATTTTGAATAACTTAGTTTTCTGATACGTGTACTCCTTACAATACTTGTTGGCATCATTCCTTCTATAAAATACAGTGGTGTGTAGAAATCTACACATGCTCAATTCTCTCACGCACTGAATTCTCCTTACTTCTTAGTTCACAGTAACCGGTAACTAAATAATATTATCTCACACATACGAGTATGTAATCTATAGAACGCAACATGTGCAAGGCAGTATTTTTTGGAATGTCATAATATACGGGCACAAACCTGTGGCCCTGGCGGCGTCTTGCTAATCGTAGAGCAACCTGGCCTGTCCTGATCCTCTTGAAGACACCGATGGCCTCTGCATGGGACAAACTGTGCATGGGCTCACCATTCACGGCCAAGATCTCGTCCCCTGAAACATGACAGTGTCTCTGTTTGATACAATCGACACCTGTTACAACAGTACAGACAAAATAATTGAATCGCTGAATGCAGAAAAGACCCCACTCACTTCAGTTATTAACAAAAACTCAAAATTTTTAACTTTATTGTCAAAACAAACTCCTTTAATATACAGCTGTGCCCGAAATTCATAACCGATGGATGAGGTCCCTTCTGCAATTAACACGGCCATAACATAAAATATAATAATAAATCACCTCAAATATCACAGTGAATGTTAATGAAAACAAATTCAAGTAAGCCTCACACCATTAGTATGACATAAATAAATGAATATTTGTATTAAACCACTGTTCAATGCATTGAAATAATATTAATTGTGGTCTTATTGTTGTTAATACCTGCTGATATTCTTCACGTTTTGCACATAAACGGAAAACATTAACATTAAACAAGATTGTCCGTAAGACAGTATTTGGTAGCTCTTCTAGAATGTTCAAATCTTCCTATTTTCATTTCGCAATTGGCCATTGGAAGATACCATTCCAGGAATATTTATTTTCAACTATTTCTGACACACAGGTAGCCGATTTCTTAAAATCAGGCATTTTCTTATTGATGAGAACTGCACTGTCTGGATATGTCAGGCACACAGACACTTTTTATGGTTCTGCAACATAGAAAGTTGGAATGTGCTGAATTTCAGGCCATTGATATACCGATATAATCGTTATCCTTATTTTTCACTGTCGTAGACAAACTGGTTAAATGTTGACACACAGAATTAAACCTTCCGGTCTCTTGCTACAGAACGATGATAAGTTTCTACTGAGATGAAGTGGGATGTCGAGGAACGTAGTCAATATACCTAACTGGACGTTCACACAAATTCCTTTAAAGCATTTCATTGGACATAGCCTATGCATGGTAGTCTGGTTACTCTCGTCGGTACATCTTTCCCAGCATAGATGTGTTACTGCCCTTTCACTTTTGCTACCTTTATTTCGTTAGCACTATTTCAGACTCCTTTTTGGGTTTATTTGGTGATGATGTTATTGGCTTTACGTCCCACTAACTACATTTACGGTTTTAGAAGATGTCGAGGTGGCGAAATTTTCTCCCTCAAGAGTTCTTTTACGTGCCAGTAAATCTACTGAAAGGAGGCTGAATTATTTGAGGACCTTCAAATACAACCGGACTGAGCCAGGATCGAACCTGCAAGGTTGACGTCAGAAGGTCGGTGCCTCAACAGTCCGAGCCACTCACTTTGGTTTTTCACTACCTATTCCATCGCCTGATTCTATTCTGATGTTTACAAATAGAACAACATTAGACCACTTCATCACAAAACAATATGCGCTATTATCACGTTGCAGCACGCGGGAGAGGGAAACACTTGCTGACAACAAACCACCAGTCAAGCGCAGATGGAACCACAGCCCTGGCAACGGGCTTTCCTGCCCTCAACGACTAATTCAATCCCCTGATGACGACGCTATACATGCGTGGTCTAGGGTCCTTTCTACACAAAGAGATGCGTCTAAGTTAAGAGATTCAGAATCTGATCATAGCACAATATTGTCAAAAATGTGACGGCAGGTCCTTCGGCAATCATCGGTTAAACTGGTTATCTATATAAGCACATCAAAGATATTTACAAACTGAGGATGAAAAATATAATTTATAAATAGTAGAAACGAATGATCATTTATTAAAGCAACGATAATTACATCTGAGCTCAACGATGTGATATATATCAATTCCTTGCTCTGTTCTGCTAGTGGTTTAATGTCGTCCCAACACTGACAAGATGGTTGTGCCTCTGGGGTGTGAGATGTCCATGGTATTTGCCTTGTGTGAATGCGGAAAACCATAGAAACGAATCTTCAAGTCTGCCGACGCGAAGGTAGGATTCGAACTTGCCACCTTCCGAAATCAAGCTCACAGCCACACGTCCTATACTAGGTAACCAAATCGTTTGGCATGAATGTCAAGTGAACACAATTTCATAAAAATGTTCTGCAGAGAGTAGTCTGACGTAACATTCGCATTGTCTACCAGGTTAATCCCCATTCAAAAACGTCGTGGAGACCAGAGATATATTTTATTTATTTGATGGTTAATATTAATGTAACGAATACTGTAACGAGGGATGAATATGTTGACTAAGTAGAGTACAATAAGCAAAACCATGAACGACTTCTGTGCCACATACAGCTCATTTTATGCCTTAATCTGTCAAGACAACAACCCAGCCAAACGATTTGCATGTATTAGTGTCACGTCGTCCAGACAACGACATCCTCAGTTGTATTGCTAGGCCTTCTTGACCGCGTCCGCTGCCTCTGATACGAGAATAATCCTCGTTTGTTACCACGAGTCTGAGTCATCTCCGTTCCAGCTCTCAGTTGAGGATTAAAATCCTTGGACAAACTATCCATCGAATCTGAGACGTTCGAGCAAGATGTACATACGCTACCCTTATACCATGGGGCTGTCTCCAGGTACAACGTAATGTGCTATTACAAGTATTCTGGAAGGACAATACTTTACATCTCAGTATTTTGAAACCGTTTGGCACAGAATGACATATGCTCATTTAATTTTTGTAATGATACTGTGAGCCACACAGTTCATGAAGTTGTTTGTCACGCTCGAAAACTCACAAATCTGCTTCATAAGATGACCATTCATGCTGATGACAAGTGGAAGACATGGGCGAAGAAAGGCAGTGTATGTTGAAATAATGAGAAGAAGAATAAATCGTAGTTTTCATACTCTATCAATAATGGCGTCCTTCCCCAAAAACGACTTCTTTGGAAATCTTCAAACGACTCAGCGGTAAACCCTTGGATGATATCCTATACGAAGTTCCGAGGCATTCATTAAAGCAATTTAACCTTACCGTTTTACATGGTGCTGACATCAGGATCATAGCCACAGACGCACCAGTTTTTTAATAATGTTATTGGGTTTACATCCGTCTAACTACTTAGCCGGGCTGAGTGGCTCAGACGGTTGAGGCGCTGGCCTTCTGACCCGAACTTGGCGGGTTCGATCCTGGCTCAGTACGTTGATATTTGAAAGTGCTCAAATACGTCAGCCTCCTTTCAGTAGATTTACTGGCACGTAAAAGAACTCTTGAGGGAGTAAATTTCGCCACCTCGACATCTGTTTACTGTTAGATATGAAACGCCGAAGCCAGGAGGCAATGGCCAATCTGAAAGAGAGTTTAAAACAAGAACTTAAGGATACCCAAGCTAGTTTGAAACAGGACGTACCGAGGCACTAAATGAAAATCAGGCTAAGCTGAAACAGGACCTCAAACTTGCGTTAGAGGAAATTCAGAGTAGGGCTGATGAAAAGGGAGGCTGCACATGGATGTTAAATTGTTTAGCGGAAAACTTGCGTCTGTTCAGAGCGAGCTAGTGTCCGTTCAACAAAAGTTCTCCAACCTGAAAGGCGAAATTCAAGCGGGCATAACCAAATCCATGTCGACAATGTCCAATGAATTTAGTGAGAGGCTAGCTACGGTGCAGACAGGTATTCTACAAGTGCTCGACCGATACAACGAGGAGGTAGAGAAAAACTTCCACAGCATCGAGGAGAAAATTGAGGATAATACAGCTGACCTCGCGGCTACTAAATCAGCCTGGGGTAAGAAATTCACTTACAGTTAGATCTTATGGCGACGATGGGATAGGAAAGGGCTGGGAGTGGGAAGGAAGCGGCCGTGGCCTTAATTAAAGTACAGCCCCAGCATTTGCCTGGTGTGAAAATAGCTTAGTGTCGGTAGATTCACTGGCACGTAAAATAACTCCTGAGGGACTAAATTCCGGCACCTCGGAGTCTCTGAAAAAGTAGTCAGTGGGACGTAAAAAGAATAATTAATTTTCGGAGACGCCCAGATGCCGTCCATTTGTTCCGCGGGAGTTTTTTCGCAACGTATCGTCGGACACCGCGTTAGCCGCTTCGAGACCCATTGGTGGAAAAAATGTTCAATCCGAATGTTGGCCGGCAGGATAGGAGAGGTGGTCTTATGCAATTTCTAATCACTTGATTACGAGTCATAAAGCTTGGAATCAATTCAAACCTCTCCGCAGCGTTCACGTGAAGCATATGACGCTGTCTACGATGATTCGTCAACCTGATGTCACGTGAAGCCTTTGTGTAATTCGACAGGGGTAGTCTATGAGCAGGCACCGAGTTTCACCCCCTCCTTACAACATCATCATCATCATCTCATACACAGGCGCTCAGGTCAAATAGGAAAATCTGCACCAGGCGAGCCGAATATGCCGTCGGACACTCCCGGCGCTAAATAAATATTTTACATACCGGAAAATCTACCGACGTGAAGCTAGAGTATAAGAACGCCATCAAATACAAACAGACTGAGCCGGAATCGAATCTGGCAAGTTAAATAATTCAGAAACGTAGCGTTCTACAGTCAAAGCCACACATCCTACTTTCCGGATTTTCGTAGAGTCCAGGGATGTGACTTCTTATTCTTTAAATCCCTCGCGCATTGACCGGGATTCGAACGTCTGGCTTCTTGGCTTAATGGTCAAAGTAGTGTCCGTCCATAGGACCCGGATTTTCATTTCCGAGCAGCGGGATATTTTACCTTCTTCCTTGCCAATAGTCAAGTAGAAATGATAATGGAAAAGGATGTATTCTCTGTAGCATGTTCCTACAGTGGTTGGTAATGCAGTGGCTTACATGCATGTACTGTAGAAGAACAAGTTGTTTTTTTGCTAGGGGCTTTACGTCGCACCGACACAGATAGGTCTTATGGCGACGATGGGATAGGAAAGGCCTAGGAGTTGGAAGGAAGCGGCCGTGGCCTTAATTAAGGTACAGCCCCAGCATTTGCCTGGTGTGAAAATGGGAAACTACGGAAAACCATTTTCAGGGCTGCCGATAGTGGGACTCGAACCTACTATCTCCCGGATGCAAGCTCACAGCCGCGCGCCTCTACACGCACGGCCAACTCGCCCGGTAGAACAAGTTGTGTATTAAGAAGCGCATAAATACCCAGTCACCGAGTCAAAGAAATTAGCAGCACACAATTAAAGTATTCAACCCGGCCGGAAATCGTACCAGAAGTCCGCTGAAACGAACGCCACTACGCTCAGCATTCAGCCATCGAGCCGGACTCGGGCCGGGGATTTTAACTGGTTAAAGTAAATTACTCTTGCTCGGGAATTGGGTGTTTGTGTTCGTCTTAATAGTGTACATACCCGTCAACCACTTACATCAGAGCACACTACCAACCACCACAGAAACACGCAATGGTGAATGCAGTCCTTTATAGCGTTGACGTCATGACGAGAATCCAGCAATGAAGCGAGGCCAGATACATGCCAAGTGCCGACCCCAACAAATTAAGGTAAAGCCCAGGAAAACGAAGATTGACCGAGTTTCAAACCGCGGCCACGTTCTACTCCCTGGATGAATGGTCAGAGGGTTCGTAGGGCTCCGGGTTCGATTTCGGCCTGGCCAAGAGTTTTAAACGTGTATGCTTAATTTCCCTGACTCTGGGACTGGGTGATTTCGTTAGTCTCATGTGTATAAGTTCATATCACCACGTCGTTTCACATTATTACATACAGTTAATAAACGTACACAGCAGGCTGCATGGTCTAAGAGATCGAATGCCAACCCTGTAATAATAATAATAATAATAATAATAATAATAATAATAATAATAATAATAATAATAATAATAATAATAATAACTGCGGCCACCGTGGTAAGATGCCAATGACAATATTATTCTGCTACCAGGCGCCCGCGCAGATTTGGCAGTAATGCTGGGGCGGTCGCTTCCTTCCAACTCCTAGGCCTTTCCTATCCCATCGTCGCCATAAGACCTATCTGTGTCGGTGCGACGTAAGGCAACTAGCAAGCAAGATATGGCAGTCATGGGTGAATATTATAGATAATCTCACGGAATAATTGAACACTATTTATATAATAAGTAAGGTCCCAAAAATTAAACCAAAAAACAACCCGATGAAGAGTGGATCGAAAAGCAGTATAACGTCAGGGCACCATCCAAAGTGGCCGTCCAATTCATCTTCTGAGGAGTGCCTGCGACACGAGGCTCTCCGGCAGCATATCGAACGCCGCTGAACAAGTGGGATGCTCCGTATTAATTAATAACGTTATTAATTTGGTTACATGTAAGACCACTTGTTAGCGTGCGGTTTTGATTCTAGCCCCGGACATGTGTACCGAACACACCCCATAAAGCAGGCATGCATGTAGCTCGTTGACACCACCGTGGACAATAAAACACGTGTTCCCCGTCCCACTGTGACATATCGCAGCGAGTTGTTACGTGTGAACATTCATTTGTCACTTGCTTGTGGCGCGGACTGCCGGACAAAACTAACAGCTTTAACGACATGACCAGTGGTTGAAACATTAACACACTCATTTGTTTCCGGACCATTTCTACCCTTGAAGGCAATGATGAAGGGGTGTTGTACAGGGACAATTAGCATTGTACATTGCGGAACAATTATCCCACGTATACCATATGCTTTATTTGTTTGAAGCTAACACAAATCTGTAGTAATGAAGTGCCTTATATGATTTTTTTCCAGTATGAGTTATGGATTCTGTAAATCAAATATATTTTGAGCTCATTTCTCACTGCAAGTGCACATACTCCCGGTTTCTCACAGCTCAGGAACGGGTCTGTCAGCAGATATTTTTATTATCTAGCTTGGTGGTAGTTGTGGTGGTTGTAGTGGTAACTCGGACATTGCAACAATGCGGTAATCAGTTCGTAAAATAAATCTGTGTAATGAAATATCGAATGACTTTTGTTGCCGGGAGTGTCCGAGGACATGTTCGACTCGCCGGGTGCAGGTCTTTTGATTTGACTCCCGTAGGCGACTTGCGCGTCGTGATGAGGATGAAATGATGATTAAGACGATACATACACCCAGCCCCCGTGCCAGCGAAATTAACCAATGATGGTTAAAATTCCCGACCTTCCCGGGAATCGAACCCGGGACCCATGTGACCAAAGGCCAGCACGCTAACCATTTAGCCATAGAGTCGGACATTGTAATGAAAAAGTATAACAACCCACATCATTGTGGTGTACGCATCTGCCTTTAGTTATATTTCGGACTGAGGTATGTATAGTATACGCACTTTTTAGAGATAGATTTTTGTACTCGTTGGAAAAGTAAGAAGGGTTCCGTTAATACTGCCAACTGAATGGAAATGAAATCTGAATTGAATCGATAATATGATCGATCGATATGAATTTTATAAACCTTTATTATTTTAAGCAAACAACTGTGTCACACACACAATATATAATACTATATAACATTTCCCGTTGCGAAACGTGTTCCTATTATGAATTCTATAGTTTGGCTTTGCTGTGTAAACAACAACAGTACGAGTACTTAAAGTGTACGCCAGATGGCGCACAGTGATGATAAGCGATTCTTAGTTTGTGTTTCAAAGGTTGCCAATACGAATCTCGAAGATAACCGAAGTCGACCGCTTCAGCACTAGGGTGTAGGGGAGAAGGGGGCACATTTGAACAAATTTTGAGAATTTTTTTTTTCTTACTACCCAAATTATTTTATTCATCGAAATCACAACATTCTTGAAAGAGTAACATATTCTACATAGTTTCAAATTGAATGAACCACAAAATTAAGGCTCTGATGCACCCTATTAATAGAAAACGATAAGGATGTAACATGTTCATAACTACCCCACCCCTGGGGTACCTTTGAACTACACATGGGGCACTTATGAACATACATAAATCGGTACAAAATACATCAATTATGTAAGATTTATGTTGTTTGAAGGACACTTTTCACTTGATTACATAACTTTGTCCTTGCAAAAGTTGAAGTTCACACCAAAAGTTTTCAATGCTGCACTGCGTACAGTTCCACCTGAAGTATATGGCGGTGGAAGTTTGACAACAATATCATCTCTTTCAACTTCACTGATATCATCTATTTCCGGAAATAGAAATTTCCATGTCTCCCCGTACCTGCGCATGAATTTTATCTTATATGTAAGACTGTCGGATATTTCGATTACTTGACCTACAAACAACACCTTGTTCTTCTTTGTAGCGTATCGAATTAACAGAAAGTCACCTGTTAATATTTTTTCATTGTCTCCCATCTCAGGAGACCCCACGATTTCTTCAAATGTCTCAAAATCTGATTCATCGTGAACTGAAATATCCTCATCACTTTCACTGGACGATGAAAAAGTCAGTTGTTTCTTAGGTTTCTTCTGACTTCCTCGAAATTTGCTTTGATTGTTAGCCTCCCTGTCATATTTGTTCTTTAGAGCAGCCCTCGCTACAGTTTTCTCCTCAATGCAGTCTTTAACTGGGGTAGCTGTTAAAATGCGGGATTTGGCTTTCTTTCTCTGTCTTTTTTCGCAACTAGGTCCAGCTTTCGGAAAGGGTCGAACATCTTCTGGTGAAAGGTTCTCCATTTGTGATCTTTGAGTTTCCTCGCAAGGTTTTCCAGTAGGCCTAGGTGTCCCAGGCCTGGTAGCAGAAGGGACAGAGTTCTCTGAAACAGTGACTTCCTCACTGGTAACGCATGATGGCTCGAAATCGTCATCACTGAAAGCAAGCCTAGAAAAAGGCCATATTCCTGTCTTAGAAAAAGCAGCAGTTATGTTCTTCACAGTGAAGGAATCTTGAAAAGCAACATTCGTTAATGCTGCTAAGTCATGAATTGTAATTGTTTTACCAGGATTAGCAGTCATCCAGTCGTGCTGTGCGATTCGTAGCTTTCCTTTGAATGGCCCCATGACTCCTACATCTAGTGGCTGCAGCCGGTGTGTGCAGTGCGGGGGGAAAGTGACCAAAATGATACCATGCTCTCGGGCATACAGAATAGAATCTAGAGTGCAATGGGACTCGTGATTATCCATTAACAAAATGATAGGGTCTTCCTTCGAACACCTAGTCATTTTCTTGACATGCTCCAGTACCATTAAAAACAAAGGTCCTGTCATCCAGCTACTTCTAGGACTATTGACTAGGCCCAGGCTTCCAGGTGGTGCACCAAACATCAGTGAGTCAGCAAGTCTCGCCCTTGGAAAGACGAAAACAGGTGGTAAACTATTACCAACAGCATTGATTATCATACAAACTGTTATCATTGTTCCACGCTCTCCAGAAACTACTTGCCCAACCTGCTTCACCCCCACCTGTGCAACAACATTTGGAGACTGTACAACTGTAGATACCCCCGTTTCATCGAGATTCAAGATTCTGTCCGCACTGATCGGCACCAATTTAAGTGCTTGCTCATAATTGTCATAAAATTCCATTACATTTGGTTTGTTGAACGCAGTGGCTCTGGCGAGACTTGTATTTTCAGGCTTACGAAGAGCAAGTTTCTTATGTCGCTTCATAAATCCCTGTACCCAGTCAATTCCTGCAATGTTGTTTTCATCCCAGGTAGTTGGATATTTACAGCCTGATTTCTTAGCATAATCGTACGCGAACTGACGGATTTGCATGTAAGTCATTCCGTAACTAATTTTAGAGCACTTAACAATGTAATCTTGTAGCATTAGCTCTTGATTTTCACTGAACACTTGCCGACTTGTATACCGCGAAGGAAACACACGAGATTTGTTTAGGTCATTCTTCTCCTTTTTAACTCTGTAGTACAATGCAGTGTGAGTCATTCCATATTTTGAAGCAGCCTCCCTCAACGAAAGACTTCTCTCCATGACAGCTCTTACAGCCTCCCTTATAACTTCCTCCGGGACATCCGGTTTGTTTCTCTTCTTAATGTACGTACGAACCATAGTTTTCCTCAGTTCTAAAAGAAATTCAAACTAATCAGTAGGAGTTTTTTTGTTATATTTTGCTTCATAAACATGTGTACTTACAGTGGGGCACATTTGAACAGTGTTCAAATGTGCCCCCAAAGGCAGTGTTCAAATCTACCCCGCATGCAGCCATTAACCATAACCTTAAATTCTGCTGAACAGCAAGACCTTGCAACAGCTTTGTTCTACTGGCATGCTACACAACCCATTAATATGTAGTACTGCAGAAACAAACTTACCTTTTATGGAACAATACAGTCACAAACACCTTACAAAGTTCACTTGGCAAATTTACTTTCAATGCAGCGTAATACTTGTTCATTCACCCACACCAAACACAACAAATGAATGGCGGGAAAACAAATGTCAGCTGAAGAGCAGGGGTGCCACTCTCAAATAATGAAATTAGATATTAGGACTTTCAATTGTTTGGCGGATTATTCAAATTGTTCAAATGTGCCCCATGTTCAAATGTGCCCCCTTCTCCCCTAAATCTATCACTAAAAAGTGCGCAGATAGTATGTACCACTATCTAGTAAAGGAAGATGGGATTATTTTGGCTGGTACTAGAAAGTCAATGGTTTGTCGTCGTCCTTCTGTTCTGGAGAGTTCTATTGTCAGGGGACTGGATTTTGGTAGTACTGAAATGGCATTCGTCTTGAGGAGAAAAAATCACACACCCCAGAGACTCTTAAAGGCTATAGCAATTGACGAAAAATTATTATTACTACTACTACTACTATTATTGATATTAATGATTCTAAAAACAATTGATTTCATTTTATCTTACTCCAGGTTGTAGACACTGCAGACAATGTGGTTATATGATATGAACGGTTAACGATAAACTGGAATGAGGGAGGCGTGGCAGCCGAGTAACTACTCACTAAGCTGCTCGTGATTAAAATCCCGAATGGATGTGGACCTTTTTAAATGAAAGAAACCTGTTCCCGTGGTTCACATTCCACGTAAAACTGTAGGTCCCTTGACTATGATAGTGATTATTTATTTATTTATTTATTTATTTATTTATTTATTTATTTATTTATTTATTTATTTACTGCGCACTACAGGATATCTAATCCCAAATATAGTGGCAATTGTTTACACGTGTTTTTTCAATGTTTCGAACCAGTATAATAATCTAATATCTAAAATATTCTAATATTATATTTACACTGAGAAATAAATAATATTTCATATCAAATCCTTACAAGAAACAAGTAGATAAAAACAATTTCGTATCTAAACAAAAATAATAAGCTAATATGTAGACTATTCTAATATTATATTTACAGTGAGAAAGGAGCAGTATTTCATATCTAAATCTAATAATTTAATCCTAACCAGAAACATTAAAATACACAAAAAGAATCGTAATTTCATATCTGAACTATTATTTTCTTCTAGTTGTAGCATGTATGGGACAGGGCTTAATGTAGAATATTTAAATTAATTTTGTGGTTCAAATCAGCGTTACAAATTATTGAGAGAGATTTAACGGAGATTGTGAATTGTTGTAAAAGCAGGCCTAGAGGTACACATAAGTCTAAATAATGAAATGAAATGGCGTATGGCTTTTAGTGCCGGGAGTGTCCGAGGACATCTAAAGAATTATTTCTCTGAGCTGTACTATTGTAGACATTGCATAGCCTGTAGAGTGGGAAAATAATGTGAGCGGTTGTTCTGACATTTTTATTATGAACAGTTGCATTTGTCCTCGCATTAAAGCGGGGCTCGTGGAAGCTCAAGAGGCATAAAGAGTCAGTGTTGTCAATAACAGAATTTACAGTTTTGTACAGAAACATCATGTCATCCTTTTGTCTCCCCAGTTCCAAATCTTCTATTTCAAAATTCAGGAGACGTTCGTTGTATGATATGTGTGGATAATTACCTTCTTTTTTAAATGTAAGTATTTTAAGCATCACATTTGGATATTTTCGATCTGTGAAATATTTTTTTGCTGGATTCTATACAACGCTTGCGTATTTTACTTCCGGCCTGACGACAGAGTTATAGAGGTGTATGCAGGTTTTTAGGCGTTTAAAGGGTTTGACATTCTTCATCACAAATCCAAATTTATATATATAAAATAACTTGTCCTAACTAACTGACTGACTGACTGATTCATCATCGCCAAGCCAAAACTACTGGACATAAAGAAATGAAATTTTGAGGATGCATTTATATTCTAATGTAGGTGCTCGCTAAGGGAGGATTTTTGGATATTCCGACGCTAATGGGGTGAAAAAGCGGTGAATTTTTGAAATAAGTGTATCTATATCTCAAAACTAAAAAAGTTTACAGATCAAAAAATTGGTATTTAGAGTCTCTTCCAAAAATAAAGGAACACGTATTTTTTTTGTTTTCGGAAAATCCCAATAGGATGGGCGAAAAAGGGTGAAAAACGGGATGAATGCCTTTAATGAGGATACTTATATCTCAGAAACCGAAGACATTAAAGACCTGAAAATTTGTATTTGAGATCTCCTTTAAAAATAAAGAAACACGTACTTAATTGTTTTTGGAAAATCCAATTAATGGGGGTGGAAAGGGGAGTGAATTTTTAAAATGAGTGTGTCTATATCCCAAAACTTTGAATGCTTACAGATGTAAAAATTGGTATTTAGAATCTCCTTTAAAAATTAAGAACCACATATTTTGTTCTGTATTCGGAAAACCCAATAGGAGGGGTGAAAAGGGTGACAAAAGGGTTGAATGCCTTTAATCAGGATACTTACATCTCAGAAACTGAAGATATTACACACCTTAAAATTGGTATTTCGGATCTCATTTGAAAAACAAAGAAACACGTATTTTTTTTGTTTTCGGAAAATCCAATCAATGGGGGTTTAACGGGAACGACAAATTGGGGTGAATTTTTAGAAAGTTTATAACTACAGTGTACCTCAGAAACGTAAAATCTTACAGACGTAAAAATTGCTATTTGGAATCTCCTGTACAGCTAAAGAAATATAGGTGACTTCTTTTTGGAAATTTCACTTAAGGGGAACGAAAAGGGGGTGAAATTTTAAAAAGAGCATTTCTACAGTATACCTCAAACACGTAATATATTACAGAAATGAAAAATGGTATATTTATCTCTATTACAAATAAAGAAACATGTATTTCTTTTGGAAAAAACCTTGTGTGGGGGTGTAAGATTGAATGAAAAAGGGGTTGAATTCTTTTAATTAGGATTCTGATATCTCGAAAACTGATGATTTTACAGACGTGAAATTTGGTATTTGTAATCTCCATTAAAATAAAGAAATACGTAGTTTTTGTTTTCGGAAATCCACTTAAAAGGGGGGGGGAGGGAAATTGAAAAATTAGTTGAAATATTTGTATGAAGATACAGTTATATCAAAAAAGAAATATTTTTTCAGACGTGAACATTGGTATTTGGAACCTGCTTTAAAAGTAAAGAAACACGTATTCTCGGAAAATCCAATGAAGGGGGGCGGAGGTGAAAGAATTGAAAAATTAATTGAATTAATTGTATGTGGTTACGTGCATCTAATAAAAGCTAAAGATGTTACAGACGTGAAAACTGGTATTTTTATCTGCTTTAAAAACAAAGAAAAGCGCGTTTATGGGGGGAAATCATCTTGGGAGGCGGGGGTGAAAAGGAGTTGAATTCCTTGTATGAGGACACATATCTCAAAAACTGAAGATGTTAGAGTCGTGATAATTGGTATTTAGAAGATCCTTTACTATTGAAGAAACAAGAATTTTTTTCCGGAAAATTCACTTGGAAGAGGGGAGTGCGAAAGGAGGTGACAAAAGTTAATTATTTGTATGGGGATACTCATATCTCAAAACTGAAGGTAACAGACGTGAACATTGGTATTTGGAATCTCCTTTAAACATAAAGAGACCCGCCTTTTGGGGGGGGGGGTATATCAACTTAACGGCAGTGGGGTGAAAAGGAGTTGAGATCAATTGATTTTACTGTTCATAATGTACTTATTCTAATCATACCGGGCGAGTTGGCCGTGCGCGTAGAGGCGCGCGGCTGTGAGCTTGCATCCGGGAGATAGTAGGTTCGAATCCCACTATCGGCAGCCCTGAAGATGGTTTTCCGTGGTTTCCCATTTTCACACCAGGCAAATGCTGGGGCTGTACCTTAATTAAGGCCACGGCTGCTTCCTTCCAACTCCTAGGCCTTTCCTATCCCATCGTCGCCATAAGACCTATCTGTGTCGGTGCGACGTAAAGCCCCTAGCAAAAAAAAAAAAAAAATCTAATCATAAACTGATCATTTTTAATCTTTCCTGGGTTCGTTTTCAAGAACCATATTTTGCTTTGGAGTACACAATGTTAGATTACAGTAGATTCTCCAGGCATAAGAATAAAAATTTAAACACATATGAAATAAACGATATGATTGATATTGACCGCGTAATTGTCCACCTCTATAATAAGGTCAATAATTCACGGAAGTATAACATTCGTGTCCCCAGAAATCACGCGCACTTGCCTACGCGCGACGATGGTGCTGGTCACATGACAATGGCAGAGGATGTAATTTACCGCCAAGTAGCGGTCTTGTATCTTGCTGTGCGTTCCAGACCATCAATAATAATAATAATAATAATAATAATAATAATAATAATAATAATGTTCTGGACCGTCGTCAAAATGTGCGGACCGCGCTGGAAACGGGTCCTCGCCGAGTAATGACTACGATTCAGTCCGGCCGCGGGTTCAGTACCGCCAAGGCATCCAAGACGTTACCACGCCGGATCTCCTCGAGGATTCGATCCATATTAAAAAGGCTTATATGGAAAGATGGCAAAGATTTAGGGACCCAGCTGACCGGGTGGAATACCTGGACCTAGCCCGGTAAGTACGAAATCGATTGCTGGAAAGAAAGATTGAAGAATGGGAGGAACTTTGCTGTAATCTCTCA
The DNA here is from genome assembly GCF_040414725.1 of Anabrus simplex. Taxonomy (NCBI): domain Eukaryota; kingdom Metazoa; phylum Arthropoda; class Insecta; order Orthoptera; family Tettigoniidae; genus Anabrus; species Anabrus simplex. Next base: position 597,209,182 of record NC_090266.1, read on the forward strand.
GAAAACGAGTCAGATCACGAATTTTGGCGGATTCTCTCAGAAAACGAGTTAGATCGCGAATTTCGGCGGATTATATATAAAACGTTAAGCATTCAATTATAAATTTCATTGTAATACCGTAGCGAAGCACGGGTATCTTGCTAGTGTCCTATATGACTCGGCAACCACCTTCTGTGTATGTGAGGTGAAGGCGTGTTCTAGACCTAATAATATTCCGAGGTCTTTAATCTCATTTACTGGTTTCAGGTCATCGTAACCTAGTTTATATTTGAAGGAAATACACGTTTTATTTCGGGTGAACGACATCGATACAAATTTCTCTACATTTGGATATAGTTGATTTTCAGTCGTCCATTGTAGTAAATTACTCAAGTCAGCCTGGACAAGTTCGCAATCGTTAATGGTGACAATGGATTTGAACACCTTAAATTCGTCGGCGTATAAGAGACAGTGCGATAATTTTATTCGTTCAGGTAAGTCACTGATTACTGCCAGGAATATCCACGTCCCTAGAGTAGAGCCCTGGACTATTCCTGAAATTACTGGGTATTCTGTGCATGAGGCATTTCTTAGGTAGAAGCTGAAAAGATATAATAGTGGATAAGATAATCCAAGCATATTTAATATTTTTAGGAATATGTCGTGGTGAAAGGCCTTTTTGAAGTCTGTAAATATTGCATCTACCTGACCAGCTCTCTCAAGTTCTGCGGGTATTGATTGCGTAAAATTTATGAGATTTGTTACTTTAGATCATCCTGAAATAAACCCATGTTTATTTTCTGATATTAAAGGTCTTGTATAGAATGTGAGTCTATGACATGATATAAATTCGAAAACCTTGGCAATAGCTGAAAGAATTGATATTGGTCGGTAGTATTTTATTAACACTGGATTACCCGATTTAAACACAGGACATACTCGGGACAGTTTTCATACTGTGGGAAATACGTATGTTTTAAGAATTAAGTTATAAATAAAGAGGAGAGGATATATCAGTACATCTTTGCAACCTTTTATAACAAACGGCGGTATTTGATCGGGTCCCGCAAAAGACTGGCTTGAACTTTTTTAACGCTAGTTCAACATAATCTACAGTAATGCTGTCAATGTGGATATTGCCAATGGTTCCCGATGGAGCCTTCGGAATGCTATATTGAGCTCTTTCTTGGGAATATACAAAGTACTTGCAAGCCCTTCCGTACTGTTCCTATCATTCTCTAATACTTTAGAGTCGTATTCATAGGTATTGCGATTATGGTATTTTTTCCTTTATTATTCACCCGCGTCCAAAAGGCTTTGGTGTTATCAGCGAAATCCTGCTCTACAATTTTTACATAATCGTTATACGATGATTTAACTGCAGACTTATTTACGTACCTGAACGTTTTAAATTTTATATTGCAATATTCTGAAAGATGCTTCCGTTTTCGGTAGTATTCTCTCTTTCAATTTTTGTTTTATGCTCCCTGTGAACCAAATTGGGTATGTCCTGACTCTGCGCGAGCCGATTTTAGGAACAGTCTCATTTTGTGCAAATTTTAGAATAAAGACCGGCCACTGCTTTGTCTACATCAGTGCATTCGAAAAGGTGTAGGTAGTAAGATTTCATAGTCCTTTTAACTAGTGTTAAAAATTATACCCTTTTAAGCTTGTTTATAATTATTTCGAAAGATTTCGGGAATGGCAACACGTAAGAAGGCGGAAGATAAGTGTCTCGTTCCCCAGCAAATACAATTTACACCATTTGCGCACGACGTACCGCAATCACTTGGGCACGTATAGTTAAAAGACTTAATCGTCCCTACCTCTAGAATACCCGGTCACTGTTTCGGCACAAAAGCACATGAACAGTCTAGGGAATTATGGTATAGTTAAACAATAACCCGTACTTATGAAACCTAGATCACCAAAATATAAGGTCACCTTAACTTTTTTTTTTTTTAGCTTTACGTCGCACCGACACAGATAGGTCTTATGGCGACGATGGGATAAAAAGGCCTGGGAGTTGGAAGGAAGCGTCCGTGGCCTTAATTAAGGTACAGCTCCAGCATTTGCCTGGTGTGAAAATGGGAAACCACGGAAAACCACCTTCTGAGCTGCCGACATTAGGGCGATTCGAACCCACCGCCTTCCAAACGCTTGCTTACAGCTACGTAACTCAAATCGCATGGCCAACTCACTCGGCGAAGCACATAAAATGTCCATCATTTTATTCCTATCACGCATCGAGTACGTTCAATATCTCTTCATATTTACACATCACAACTTCTCCACTATAATATAAAAATGTGATTTTTTTTTTCTAGGGGCTTTACGTCGCACCGACACAGATAGGTCTTATGGCGACGATGGGATAGGAAAGGCCTAGGAGTTGGAAGGAAGCGGCCGTGGCCTTAATTAAGGTACAGCCCCAGCATTTGCCTGGTGTGAAAATGGGAAACCACGGACCATTATTAGGGCTGCCAATAGTGGGATTCGAACCTACTATCTCCCGGATGCAAGCTCACAGCCGCGCGCCTCTACACGCACGGCCAACTCACCCGGTAAAATGTGATGTTGAGTTTTCAGTTCGCATATGAGTTGAAATGAAGAAAATTGAACGGTTAGTAACGGCGACCACCATATAAGTATTTAAAAAAACTTGAAGCGGGTGGTCACTGACGATAACCAAAATGCATCAATGGATCATTTTTAGATGGTTACGACTGTTAAATGCCGTGCTGCAAATTGTCCGTTAAATATTTGCAGTAGTAACTTTATACACTAGTTCGCAACTCTTGTAAATCTGACAACGTATCGCAAGACATAACCAAAGCGAGATATTCATAAACACAGAGATCATCTCATTCTCCTTTAAGTGGTTAAGATACAACTTTATAGGCTGTACATTATCATCGGTGTATGACATACTAAGCGCGTCTAGAATTTTATAACCCGCAATGTCGAGTTGGTAGCATTATTTCAACTCTGTATACTTGGAGATACACTAGGGATCAGCTTTGAGCGAGATTTCTGTTTCATAAACTATAAAACAAATTGGATATTAGCACGAAGCCTTCATAATATGAAGCTTTAATATGTGTGTGTGAATGTTCGTGTTATGAACAGAATTTGAGTAACATTCGTCCCTTAAGAGTAGAAATGTCTGACATTTGTTCGTTCGTTACGACACGTGTGTTACTAGTCTACATAACGAAGAGTGCTTTCACCTTTTTACATTACAGCAGTCAATACATAAAAGATAAATTAGTTAGAGGAACTGTGGGAAGAAAGCAACACTTTACGTCAGATTACCTGCCGGAATATATTACTTCTTGAATCCTTGTTTCTTATTCAAAGCTTAGGTATTATCTTCCAGTGCTCAATACTTAATAATGTAACCACATGGTGAATGTACCTCTTTCGTGCTGCTCTCATAGCGCTGAAATTTCCAAAATTTCCTCATACTCTGAATGTTAACAAGTCTATACTGAGAAGCATGGTTTCTAATGGATCATTTTTTATAACCGAACTCGAGTATCAGCCTGGAAAACTAGTCTTTCGCAAGCAATACCTAATGAACAGCAACAACATGGTAAATATACGATATGGAGGTAGTAGTGTGATTGATTGAAACTGCTGTTATCAAACGTATACCATGTGTTATATTATTCGTATGGTTGAAAGAGAACTACTAGTTGTAACATTTAAAACAATCATATATTTTTGTCTAGACGAGACAATTAGGTTATTAACCCCACTGAGACTTCAGTTTTTCTTGGAGACTACTATACAACCACGTGCCATAACGTTCCGCTGCACTGAGACACACGGTTTTCATACAAATGAGATTCAAGGCAACATTCTACTATATACCACACTGCTGTTGAGGGGCGACGAATGCCATTTATATGCAACCCAAGTTCGCATGTGAGACACTGATAACTCAACGGGCATGCAGACAGCTTATACTATGTAGTGTATTCAAGAAACATGTTTTGATGGATTCAAAGTTCATTCGTGTCAATAGTCCGAGAAGAGGACGTGCGTTTAATCACATCATTTTCATTCTTTCACTTTACCGTGATTATAAGTTTAACACCTTCTAAATGATTAATTTTTAAATCGCTCTCATACTGGTACTAATACTGTACTTGACGTAATAAAGTATAACGACAGATAATTGTTGAAGTAAGAAAGTTCAAAGGAAGAAATGGCATAATACAACAATAACTGTTATAGTGTATTATATTGCTACAAAAAACGTACAATGCAAGCCCCATCCCATGTGTATTTCACTTTCATATACTTCCCAAGCGCCGTTCATTAGATAGTAAGTGAGGAGTGAAGAGAATGTTCCTTGCTCCCAGAATGGTTAAATATCGTTCTACTATATTTTAAATAATAACAAACCGGGAGAGTTTGCCGTGCGGTTGTGAGCTTGCATCCGGGAGATAGCGTGTTCGAACCCCACTGTCGGCAGCCCTGAAGATGGTTTTCCGTGGTATCCCATTTTCACACCAGGCAAATGCTAGGGCTGTACCTTAATTAAGGTCACGGCCGCTTCCTTCCTATTCCTAGGCCTTTCCTATCCCATCGTCGCCATAAGACCTATCTGTCGGTGCGACGTAAAGCAAATACCAAGAAAAAGGATAATAATAACAATACTCTTTCTATTTGTCTGTGTGGGTAGGGTTACCTGCTACGGGATTGAGTGAACCGTACAGCCAGGGACGCAACGTCGACCGTTGAGCTGCGCTACATAACCCGAATACAAGGGCCAAGATGGCTGCTGGTACTCCAATGGAATATATGTCACGGAAATCCACGATGCAGTGACTGTTCTCCACGACAGAGGCGGCTTCGTTGAAACCCAGCCGTAGGTTGAGGGAGCACTCGACGACAGACGAAGTTACACGTCAGTTGAGTTACTTCGTCGCAACTTCTACCTTAATGTCTCGTCGGAAATTGGATCGTGCTAGGGCGTTCCCCCGAAGCGACGCACGCCACATTCACCGTAATGACACATTGTCACCTGCTATGCCCCACAGACAGGATGCATGGATGCTGAAAAGGAGGAATTCTGGGACAGTCGATTCCCTCAGAGGAGTGCGTCCTTCAAAGAAGAAATCTGAATTGCCATGGATATGTGCAGTGACAATGAGAGGATACTGTGCACGGCATGATGAATGGATTCCGTATTCTGGCATCTTCAGAGGGTTTTTGACCAACACTTTCATAAAGAAAAAGCACACGCATAAAATCACCTAAACCAGTTGCGGACACACAACCCAGATTGATTACTGGATGGCGCGACAAGGAGATCTAAAACTGGTGACTGATACCAAAGTTATTCCATACGATAGCGTTGCTCCCGACTACCGCTTGCTCCTGATAGATATTCGAATAAATAAGGCTAACCAAATCAAGCCCCCCACCCACCCACCAGAACCGGACCCAAGCGTACTAAACTACAGTATATAAATTCGAAATTCGCGAGAATTACTGAAAACAGCTCTGGCCAGTTTCACAGTCAACATCCCTAATCAAACTGCGTAAGAAATACGGAATGATGCAGTTCAGCGGATAAACTTGATGCCGAAATGATGTTGAGGAGAACCAAGGCAGATCGCAAGTACTGGCAAGGAGATGTCGTGGTGGGACGAAGGCGTACAACGATTGTTTAAGGAAAAGAAATCGTCACTTATAACACTTGGGTATTCGGGAGATAGTGGGTTCGAACCCCACTGTCGGCAGACCTGAAGATGGTTTTCCGTGGTTTCCCATTTTCACACCAGGCAAATGCTGGGGCTGTACATTAATTAAGGCCAAGGCCTCTTCGTTCCCACTCCTAGCTCCTTCCTGTTCCATCGTCGCAATAAAACCCATCTGTGTCGGTGCGACGTACAGCCACTAGCAAAAATATAACACTTGGTGACGCATACAACTTGATGACGACTTTGACCGATAACTTTCACTGTAAAAAGACTCCAAGAGAGCAGGGGCAGATGGTACAAAGTGTCACCACCAGGATCTAAATAACCATCTCAACAAGCCAGGAGGTTGCACCGTCCAGGCTAGTCCCGCAATAGCGCATTTCAAGACATTCGCCATGCCATGGATGTTAAGGGAACTCAAAACAAAATCCTTAGTGAACCACCATCTATCTATCAAAGATGGTTTGACTGATAAGCAAGCATCTGCAATGAAGAATTCCCATACCCACCACGACTAAGGCCCCAACCCAATCACAGGACAGTGCCACACATAACAGCAGGAGTGATGCTGGCCATCAACAAGAACTGAAAGGCAACTGGTCCAGATGATACAGCACCAGAAATCGGCAAAATGTTGGGAGGACGTGGTGCGGAATCGCTTCCTATCCTATTCCACAAAATTGTAACCACCAATAAACCTTTATACATACCAGCACAACATCGCCCATCTGTGAGGGAATAGGAGGCGTCACCGAATATTACAACTATAGACAAATACGTCTCGTTTGTCACACCACGAACACCTTTGTTCGGGTGAAGGATAGTGGGCACAGCGCAATCGTTTCCATATATCTTTACCAATGCCGATTTATTAAGGGCTGTGGTACTACAGACGTAAATCATGCCACACGTTTGATCATCATCGTCATCATCATCTGTTTACCCTCCAGGTTCGGCTTTTCCCTCGGACTCAGCGAGGGATCCCACCTCTACCGCCTCAAGGGCAGTGTCCTGGAGCTTCAGACTCTTGGTCGGGGGATACAACTGGGGAGAATGACCAGTACCTCGCCCAGGCGGCCTCACCTGCTATGCTGAACAGGGGCCTTGTGGAGGGATGGGAAGATTGGAAGGGATAGACAAGGAAGAGGGAAGGAAGCGACCGTGGCCTTAAGTTAGGTACCATCCCGGCATTCGCCTGGAGGAGAAGTGGGAAACCACGGAAAATCACTTCGAGGATGGCTGAGGTGGGAATCGAACCCACCTCTACTCAGTTGACCTCCCGAGGCTGAGTGGACCCCGTTCCAGCCCTCGTACCACTTTTCAAATTTTCGTGGCAGAGCCGGGAATCGAACCCGGACCTCCGGCGGTGGCAGCTAATCACGCTAACCACTACACCACAGAGGCGGACCACACGTTTGATACTGGATAAAATTGTAGAAAAGACTGCATATGGCATTCTGACCTTGATATGGTCCCACATGATCTGATCTGGTGAGCTCTCTGACACCATCGAGTACCGACCAAGCTGGATCCAAATTATCTTTCAAAATGCTTCAAGTATAATCCGGTATTCCGTTGGAACCTCTGAACCTTTCAAAATCTCTGTTAAGTGTGGAGTGTGCAACGCGTAACAAACAAGAAGTATTTCAATCGGTTATGTGGAAAATAATTACTAAAATCAATGTAGGCATAAAATTTGATCCACCGTGCAGGATTGCAGTTTATGTTTTACTTTAGCTACGGCTAAATCCCTGAATCCTCTTATAAAAATCTGGAAAGATTGCTTTTGGCATATAATGTCAGAAAGACAGACGCTTCTTAGAAAGTACCTTTATTCTCAAACTGGACGTGCCAAACGTATTATTATACCAAAATCATGACTGACTTCCGGTGTGGTTAAAGGAAACATTGAATTCATCAATAATAAAATATATTACAGATATACTCTATGGAACTGGTAAGGTTTGAGCAGTTTGCAAACACTATTATTCTAAACTACAAAGTAAATTTAAAAATATTCGCGGCTTTAAACATGTCTGGTCTCGTATTAGCAAACAAATTTCATTAGAGCATGGAAAAGAAAACCTAATTAACCATTCATGAGAAGTTCTACATGCGTCTTGTTATGAACGCTTCCAACAAGCTCCGAGAAACAGGAAATGGTAGGTAGTAAATTAAATTGCCTCATCTAATGTGCAATTATCTCTGTTCTGTGTTTGTGATTTTGAAATATAAGCTACTTTTCTGAAAAGCACCATACTCTTCGGAAGGGTTTTAGTTTTCACACCGTAATGAATTCCCACGTCTCAATCATGTCTGTCTATTTGTCAAAAGTACAGTCATGGACAACATATTATAGATCCAATATATCCACATCGTGTAAAAGTGAAACGTGATCGTCTGCTTTTAAATAGCAAGTGGCTGCCAAAATATTTTTATCCCTCATATGAAGTTATGCTAAAAGCCAGAAAACAAATACAATCATCTGTTTTTGATCAACAAAGGACATTGATCATTACTGAAAAAAATGTTTCGTTCATATTGTTCAAGAAAAGAAAAAATATAATTTTTCACTTTTCTACATGCATTTTTTTATACTTTTCTGATGATAGTGCGAATAATTTGTGCACATCATTGTCAAAATTATAAGATACCTCGCAACCAAGAAAGTTAAAATGTGAATATTTTAGGGAAATTAATAGAAGTATGGTCTCACTCCAAGATAACGGTTCCTTCGTCACCCCGGACGTACGCTGGCCGAGGCACGGAAGGGGAGCTGCATGGAGAGGAGGGATGGAAAATCTATATTAAAAGACCAGAAATCCCAATACTGCCGGGCTGAGTGGCTCAGACAGTTGAGGCGTTCGCCTTCTGACCCCATTCCGGTGGTATTTGAAGGTGCTCAAATACGTCAGTCTCGTGTCGGTAGATTTGCTGGCACGTAAAATAACTCCTACGGGACAAAATTCCGGCAACTCGGAGTCTCCGAAGACCTTTTAAAAAGTAGTTAGTAGGACGTAAAAATAATAACATTATTTAACATTATTAAATCCCGACACTGCAGAAAGGCGAATTTTCTTTGTGATGTTAAAACAATAACGCGCAGTTTCTCATACACGACACATGCCTACACCCTCGTCGGAGGGTCTGCCTTCACCAGGCTAGCAATAGCCACACGAAATATTTGTTAGTTCAGAGTGAAAATCATTAAGTAAATCTCCTTAATAGCAATAATTGTGTGAAAGTGTCAAAAAAGGAACCGGCTTATACTTTAACATTATGACAGAAATCAAATTACCGGGAGAATTGGCCGTGCGGTTAGGGGCGTGCAGCTGTGAGCTCGCACCCGAGAGATAGTGGGTTCAAAACCCACTGTCGGCAGCCCTGAAGATGGTTTTCCGTGGTTTCCCATTTTCACACCAGGCAAATGCTGGGGCTGTACCTTAATTAAGGCCACGGCCGCTTCCTTCCCTTCCTAGGCCTTTCATATCCCATCGTCGCCGTAAGACCTATCTGTGTCGGTACGACGTAAAGCAACTAGCAAAAAAAAAAAAAAAAATCAAATTTCTGGGAAGCATCCATGAACATTTCGGTGCGAATGAGATGGAAATAGAAACTCTCTTGCTGCAACTTTAAGCCGAATTATAGATTGGCTATCTTATCTTCAAACAGTATTTCGATGTATATTCTGTAGAAAACAATACCCTTTCACTCACAAAATTTTATCATTCAGTAATATAATTCATATTATTCAGGGCGACATTCTATGACTGCGCCCTAGTCCCCTCTTTCCGACAATGGTACATAAGCCACATAATAAAATAATGTTGTGTATTTTAAAATTTGAGGGGATGCCTAGCGTAGGTGGTAAAGGTGTGCTCGCTTCACCCGAAGGCCGTACCTTTGGCTCTTCATTAGGACGTCTGCAAATTTAAGAAACGAGATTTCCGCTTCTGGAGCGGTAAATGAACCTGGAGTCCACCTCAGCCCACAATAAAAACGAATACCACGTTAAGTCCTAAATGCATAGGCGGCCAGCCGAGGTTACGGACAGTGAAAGCCTTACCTTCCACATCACCAAGGCCCCCGAATTAAATATAATTTGTATTTCATTGGGATTTATATACACTGGTAATGAGTTTTCCATAAGACAAGTTAAAAAATGTCATTTAATTATCAGCACGAAGAGTTTTTGAAAGATATCAACGGGAGGAAAACGTCCCACCATGAAACACTTGCGGTGTACGTAGGCCTCACTACAGAGCACGTAATTTTCTATTGACTTGAATTTACATAAGAGTAGCCTACTTTCCGTTTTATGAAGCTAGTTAGGTTTTTTTTATACGAGCGCGTAGGTTACCTAGTACGAGTTTGTAGCCGATAACCATGTATGTAGGAGATGGTTGATTCGAACTACACCGTCGGCAGTATTCAATATGGTTTTCCATGATTTCCTCATTTTCATACCCGGCATACACCTAATTAAGGTCACGGTCTCCTCTTCCCCAGCCATAGTCTTTTCCTATTTCAGCGTCGCCAAATACCCACTTGTGTTAGAGCGACATCAAATAAATACCAAACCGGAAAGTAGGAACTTCGTATTACATGCCAGATGTGATATGATACATACTCTGTCCGAGAAAGCTCGGATCCATTTCTGGTGATATGCAATATATACAGTACATTTTTTATAAGTTGCTTTACGTCGCACCGACACAAATAGGACTTATGGCGACGACGGGGTAGGAAAGAGCGAGGAGTGGGAAAGATGCGGCCACGGCCTCAATTAAGGTACAGCGGTACTGCTGCACGCACCTAACCACACAGCCAACTCGCTCGGTATTTACAGTAGTGGTACTCTGCATTTTCTAATATGGGATGGAACAACTTTGTTGCTTTCATGAATCTGACTCAACTTAAGTCTTGGCAATTTGATAGTGATTGGAATTGAGTAATGCTAGTAACGACTTCCCATACGCATCCGTTCCCAGTGATGACTAGTGCGAAAGCTTTGTTTATACGGTAGAATAGCATACAGTATGCATACCATTGGACATGGCAGAGTGATATGTAATAGTACATTCTGACTCCATGAGGAAAGCAACGGGAACAACATTTCCCTAGTACGCTTCTTCAGTGACGCCTAGGCTATATTTTATACTTGATGATATAGCAGCTTTCGAGCTGACGACTGAACATAAACATCAGAAGAAACAGCAGTGTGCCGGGCTGGGTAGCTCAGATGGTATAGCGCTGGCCTCCTCAGCTCAAGTCGGCGAGTTCAATTCCGGTTCAGTCCCGAGGTATTTGAAGGTGCTGAAATACGTCAGCCTCGCGTCGGTAAGTTTACTGAAACGATAAATAACTCCTGTGGGACAACATTCTGGCACCCGGCGTCATTTAAAACCGTAAAAGTAGTTGGTTGGACGTAAATCCAATAGCATTATTATTATTATTATTATTATTATTATTATTATTATTATTATTATTATTATTATTATTATTATTACTAAAAGCAGTGCCTATCCATGACTGCCATTAGGAACGATACAGTGTCGTGTGTTATAAATAAGAGGCGGATTTTAATGACATGTCATATTTTTTATTAAAAAAGTAATATTTTCGACAAATTTAAGATATTGGTCATATTTCTGCTTGACGCGCAATAAAGTCATATTTCCTGTCATATTCTAAGGATTTTCATATGGAGTGAATTTATGTGGCCAGATATTCAGCGAGAGAATCTTGCTGTAATACACTCATAGGCATAAAAACCAGAACACATTGAAAGACTAGAGGTAGGAAGTTCATATTCACGGAACATGTGCACTAGTGTGTCATGAATAAATGATTAGCATTTGAACCATGTCGGCCCTCAGATTCACGGGCCACATCGATATATCTGCGCACCACCACCGACTGGTAAAATGTGCCTGCGGCTCTCGTTGGCGCTATAAGCCTAAGCTAATGGCTCCGTGTGACTTGAGCAGACCTGCAGGATGCCTCGCAGACGTATGCGAGAACCGTACCGTCAAATGGGTGAGTTTGAAAGAGGACGCATTATTGGCATGGGAGAACGTGGTGCATCCATCCGGAAAATTGCTGCTCGTGTGGGACGAAGTGTGTAGGCAGTGCAACGGGTGTGTACAGAATGGTTCAGAGAAACGACGAGATGTGCCTGGTCGCAAAACCCAGACCACCCCCCGAGAAGATAGACACCTCCTCCGAATGTCATTGTAGGACAGATCTGCGTCCTCCTCGGCTCTGAAGTAACATTGGAACAGTGCAGCACATCGTACACTATCAGGAGTGACAGTCCGTCGCCGGTTATTACGGTCTGGGTTACCGGAGCGTCGTCCAATTCTCCACCTACCTTTGACTAATGTGCATAGACATGCTAGTATGCAATGGTGTATGGAACGACGTCACTGTGGTCAGGAATAGCACCAAATAGTGTTTCCGGACGAATCCAGGTTTTGTTTGTTTGAAAATGATGGCCGCATTTTGTTTCGCCGCAGACTGGGGGAGAGGCATCGCATTGACTGCATTCGTACAAGACATACAGCACCAACCCAAGGCGTTATGGTGTGGGATGCTATTGGGTACAACCACAAATCACAGTTGGTGCGTGTCCAGGGCACTGTGACCAGTTCGACCTAGGTGAATGATATCCTGCTACCCGTAGCCATAACCTTTATGCAAGACATCCCAGACGCCGTATTTCAGCAGGACAATACACGACTACATGTTGCTGCACGAACACGTGCCTTCTTATTGTCACAGGATGTCAGACTTTTGCCCTGGCCCGCCCGATCCACGGACTTGTCGCCAATCGAAAATGTGTGGAATATGGAGAAACGACAGGTGCGGCGCTGTGACACAATGCCAACTACCAACTACTGTGGAACCAGGTGAATACAGTATGGGTGGTTATACCAGAGGACGTCATCGCGCCTTATACGCGTCGATGCCATCACGCATGGAACAAGTAATCAGTGCCCATTGAGGACCCAGTGGCTACTAGGCAACAGGACACATGTTGAACCTAAGTGACTGAAATGTTAATTGTTTCTATAGGATATACTATTGAACCTGTCCTGTGAATATGAAGTTTCTGTCTCGAGTCCTTCAAGGTGTTCTGTTTTCAATGAACATGAATGTAGTTAGGGAGTCTATTTGTGGACGGAATATTACTCTGTATGCGGGAATGGGCAAGTAGCATGTAACTGGAATTTTGAACAAGGGATCTTCCTGGAATTTCCTAATGAAAAGCACAAAGTGACTGACAATACTTCAGCAGAAAGGCAATTTGGTGTTCAAACGTAGGTAATGAACTGGTATTTCTGTTTCCTAGAAAATAGAGGACTGTCTTGTTTGTTGTTTTGAGACCACTTCTTCAGTGTAGTTTCAACATGCCTAAACCGAAGTGTTCATAGAGTGTGAAATTAAAGCAGTTTATTAAGGAACTTGGAGAGCAGAATTTTAGTAGTGATGGTGTTATTTTATATTGTAAACTATGAAAAGTGAGGGTATATGCTCAGAAACGTTTTAATGTGCAAAAACACTGCACTACAACTAAACATCAGAAGTACTGAATAAAATCTTCCGCGGCAGAGAATAGGCAGCGTTTGCTTTTTGAAAGGGTCTTATGTGCAGCTACTGCTCCGTCACACTGTAACCGTCCAGGCTTCTCCAGCCCTACTAATTTAATATAATATCATTTTACGCGATATCATTTGATATCAAGTTTATCCGCCATCGGCAATTATTTGTAATAACATATTTATTCAACGTCAATCATTTGTAATCAAGGCTTTTTGGAATCATATTGTATATATGATAACATCGTTTTATTATTTAAATTATTATATTATGCAGGATAAGAATTCATTATGTTGTAAATACGGTCAATATGTTGAGACATAGTTTTTTTCATTTCATCTCATGTTTGTGTATACGGAGGGTTATTCTTGAAGCTTGGGATTTTGCGTGAGTCATGGGTTTATTTTAAGACCAAGGCTAGTAAACAGCGACCCGTGCGCGAGGCTTGCAAGCTGGTCAGCTAAATCATCGCCACGCCTTCTGGACTTGTCGAGGAAGAAGAGAAGGGGAGTTGATACTTCGATCTATCGAATCAGATACTTCGTTGTATATGAGTTTTGAGATTGAACTGTTACCAAGAGTGGGGGTGAGCCCGGATATATACTGATTCTCAACACGAGAACGGGACCTTACGACCTTACGACATAACTACGGGTACTCCATCATTAGTACTTCTACTGTGAACATCTACTTTGAACGAGGTGATTTGATTTTTGAAACAGTGTGTGGTCGCTCCGCGACATAGTTACTTTTGTACTATGTGTTGTCGCTTCGGTTATGTTATCGGATCTACGAGAAACGAAACAAGCTTATGGCTTGTGTGATATTCAGTAAATATTGTGGACGAAGAACTATGTTTAGTTCAAGTCTACGGAATTTTGGTACAAGGCTGTACCGTATAAATAGCATAGCTCAGTTGGATTGAGATTTCTACTAATATGGAAAAAATCATATCTCTGAATTTTCTCCTCATACGATCAACGCTGATCAGTTTTTACAAGTATAGGGCCAATATCTAATTTAAAGACTAGGCAAGCAGGGAGTGTTAGTCCAGATAGCCCGTACCATATCAGAGAAGGAAGGAAGGATGTCCATGGAGCAAAGTCTACATCGCGAAGAAGAGAACGAGTAACCACGGAAACCAGATGACTTCAACGGAAGCTGCAATTGGTGAGCTTCAATTAGATAAAGCAAGCAATAGTAAATTCAGTAAATTATAAATTCCTCCACGCTTTAAGGAAACTTTTCCGATTCATCTCATTTTTTTGTATAATAAATTCATTTGTATTTTATATTGCGTTAATTTTCTTTCTTAAGCGATACTTAATGGTTAATTATTTAAAATCCTACCCCCGTGATATAAGTATAAGTCTCTATGCTAGTAAATATAAATTTTGGTTTACAGTTTTATTTAAAACTGTAACCATGGCGCCCAAACATTACATAGAGAAATGGGGAACCATGGAATGTTAATTGTTTCTATTTGCGTGGCAATTTGCGGGCAAGCCACAAATAGTTTATTTAATATTCATGTGTCCCAAGATAATAACTTTCATCTCCCCAAGTGTCTTGACGAGAGGAAACGGTTACAACACATCAGATCGGAATTCTGTAAGGATCTCTGCAGGATGATGGTTACTTCAAATATTCCCTTTAAAAACTGAACACTACCAGCTTCAGGGCCTTCTCAGAGAAGTATACCAGTCAACCTATTCCCAATGAATCAACGTTGAAAAAAATTTATACCTCGAGCCTCTGTGAAGGTGTTTTAAAGAAGATAAGATCTGAAGTTCTCATCCACAAGATATGGGTTTCATTGGACGAAACAACTGACGTAAATGGGAGGTACGTAGCTAACGTAATTATTGGCATTCTGAAAGATGACAAGTCCGGTAATGTGTTTCTCCTGACGTGTGCGGTTTTATACAATGTACATCATTCATCCATTACAGTGCTGTTTGATGAAGCTATGAAGTTACTGTGGCCAGATGGGGTAAAAAGAAACAACATACTACTTCGATTAACTAATGCCGCACCGGGCGAGTTGGCCGTGCGCGTAGAGGCGCGCGGCTGTGAGCTTGCATCCGGGAGATAGTAGGTTCGAATCCCACTATCGGCAGCCCTGAAAATGGTTTTCCGTGGTATCCCATTTTCACACCAGGCAAATGCTGGGGCTGTACCTTAATTAAGGCCACGGCCGCTTCCTTCCAACTCCTAGGCCTTTCCTATCCCATCGTCGCCAAAAGACCTATCTGTGTCGGTGCGACGTAAAGCCCATAGCAAAAAAATAAAAACTAATGCCGCCCCGTACATGAAGAAGGCAGCCAAAGAACTAAATCCACTTTATCCGAAAATGGTCCACGTAACGTGCCTTGCCAATGCTTTGCATAGAGAGGCCGAAGAGGTTTGGACCGACTGCCCTGAAATAGGTTAATTGCAAATAGCAAGAAAATATTCCTAAGGCTCCCCTTTGAGTTCTAAAATTGATACAGACTGCTCCTACTCTACCTATTCCACCTCAGCCTGTCCTTACTCGTTGGGGAACTTGGCTCTACGCTGTTTAATATTACTGCAGTGATTATGATTCCTTCAAGACGGTTGTTCAGGAATTTGATCCTTGGGATTCATCATCCGTCAGGATTGTGCAATTTTTTTTCTGCCAGCTTGGTCGGAAATTTGGCGTTCATATCATCGAATTTCTGTGTGATACCAAGAGCAATCACTCGTCTTGAAACTGTGGAACCTCCACTAAGCGACAGGTTGGATATTTTGAAGAACATTTAGTGTGATTTTAAGAAAAGGAAGGGTGAAGGGGCTGAGAAATTTTCTGAAAAACTGCGAAGAGGGGTCTCCTCAAATGAAGGTCATTCTATGCTTTGTAAGGTAATTGAAATTCTTCGTGGACACCAATTTGGGGATTTTCAGCAGCAGTTTTCTCCGGCGGACATAACCTTGTTCAATTTTGCCCCCAAGACATTGTGTGACATCGAGCGGAGTTTCTCCAGGTAGAGAAACATTCTGTATGACTACCGAAGGGGCATCGAGTTGGACAATTTGAAAATGCAAATGATCACCCAGTGCAATTTCACTGCCGGAAAGAAATACTAAGATCAGCTTTGGGTATTTGCATCGTCACTTTTATAGAAATTTGCCGATTCAGAACTAGTTAAATACTTTATCAGGTCATCATCCGTTGCTAATTATTTCTTGAATTTTCAGGATATGTGTGCTGCTATATCCGAAGATAAAAATCGAATTTTGTGATTATCAGAAAATGAATGTAACAAACTAAACTCGCAAATGTTCATTTAGAGGGCTAAATTAATCAATTATAATGTGAGGTTATATTTTTTCCCTTTTTTTTCGCTCATACTGTATATTACAGATTTTTGGGTCATTTTTGCTTTCATATTTCGAAGATTTTTTTAAGTCATTAAAATCTGCCCCTTACTTATAAAATATACCGAGCTCGATAGCTGCAGTCGCTTAAGTGCGGCCAGTATCCAGTATTCGGGAGATAGTAGGTTCGAACCCCACTGTCGGCAGCCCTGAAAATGTTTTTCCGTGGTTTTCCATTTTCACACCAGGCAAATGCTGGGACTGTACCTTAATTAAGGCCACGGCCGCTTCCTTCTCACTCCTGGCCCTTCCCTGTCCTATCGTCGCCATAAGACCTATCTGTGTTGGTGCGACGTAAAGCAATTAGCAAAGTTATAAAATACTAAGGAAGGATATTACCCAGATTCATCTCTGATGGCATATTCGTGCAGTAGGCCTATATCTTCGGATATGAGCGAAAACAACTTCGTTATATTCATCGATTTGTCTTAGCCCGACCTCCACCTTTGACATGATAAAACTACACAAGGTATGAGCGACGCTAGTAAAATCTCGTTTCTCAGCTAGTCCCTGTGATGAATGGTGTGAAAGTATCATTTTTAAGGTTTGTTGGTGCATACAACTCAGTGGGCTTGGCGGGCTCGCATGTAACATCAAATTCTGACACACACTGAAGAAAAAGACTGGGAACTATCCCATTCCTCATATCGTTAGTACGCCCCTTCAGTGCAGCCTCTGGGTGAAATTGTAGCAAATCCAACCAGTTTTCCGACTGAATTCTCAACCCGTAAGAAGTTTTGGAAGGAAATGTATTCCGAGCGAGTGGCTACGCGGCTTGATCACGTACTTATCAGCTTCCATGCAGGAAATAGTGTGTTCGAACCCCACTGTCGGTAGCCCTGAAGATGGTATTCCGTGGTTTCCCATATTCCGACCAGATAAATGCTGAAAATGCTGTAACTTCATTAAGGCCACAGTCGCTTCGTCTCAGTCCTAGCACTTTCGTATTCCATTGCCGCCTTAAGACCTGTCTGTGTCGGTGCGACGTAAAGGAAATATATGCCGTAATTTAATAATAATCATAATAATAATAATAATAATAATAATAATAATAATAATAATAATAATAATAATAATAACTTTAACGGTTTCGCGCTCTACTAACTACTAATAGGGTTCTTTTAAGCGCCTGTAAACCTACCGACAAGCGACGATGGGATAGGGAAGGCCTAGGAATTGGAAGGAAGCGGCCGTGGCCGTAATTACGGTACAGCCCCGGCATTTGCCTGGTGTGAAAATGGGAAAACACGGAAAACCATCTTCAGGGCTGCCGATAGTGGGGTTCGAACCCACTATCCCCCGATTACTGGATACTGGCCGCACTTAAGCGACTGCAGCTGTCGAGCTCGGTTTGAGAACTTTCAAATACGGCTGACGACTTGAGCTCACCGCCTACCGTCTGAGCCACTCAGCCTTCCGAGTCCAGATTTACAGAAAAATCAACCATTTTATGTTGGGGTTTCTTGCAAAATGCAGATAAGAATAGGCCCAAAATAGAGATATGCGTCAGTGCGACGTAAAGCAAATTGTAAAAATACAAAAAATCACAAATATACACACCCTCGAGAAGACTGCCGGTCTCTGCAGCCTGACCATTGGGAAAAATAGTTTTCACGAAGATTCCCATGTGTCCTCTTGGTGAGTCTCTGCCTCCAACAATGCTGAATCCCAAAGACTTCTTGCCAGGCCCCTTCTCGAACACTACGGTGTGGATGGTCATGGGAACAATTGCTGCAGAAAGAAATTGCTGTTGTGTAGGTCGCCCTGTTGGCATGAACCTACCGGGACTTGTGACCAACACATTTCTCTGATCTCTAGATGACAACTCGCTATTCAATTTGAGGAAAATGTCCTTGACTTGGGGGCTTTCTGACAAATCTTTGTGTTCAGTAAGGGGTGAAAGAACAGCCATGGCCGCCGTATGATCAAAGACGTCGTCAACAATTTCACCCATTGGTGACTTCGACTCTGCAGATTCACTATACGTTCTCTGCAATAAAGGAATATGCTCCTGCCTCGAAGCGTTTATGATAGCGCTGAAACTGTGTCTGCCAACGGAAACTCTATTTTCGTGTGGGTTAGGGTTAGCTGCACTTTGAAGCAGAGATATATCTTCCTTATTTGGAAGTACGGATGACAGTGTTGGTAGTACTGTGTGTCCTATGTTCTCAGATACTTTATCTTCATCCACGGTAGGTTGACAAGTAAAAGGAACACCCGTCATAACATGGTGGAGGGCTCGATTGATCTCGTGACTTTTTGAGCGTTCTCGCACGGGAATGGCAGGTATTGCATATAAGTTACGTTCTTCAAAAGACATAGCATTTCGAGGACCCCTGAGCAAAAGAGGAGACTTGGGAGTCACCACATCCGGACGTTCTTCATCACGTGCAATGACTAGTTCAACTTCAACTCCGTTGGCGGATGGAGATGACGGTACACATCGCCCGAGAAGCTTCTGTGCGTCCTCCAAAGTGGGTACACCGCGCAGAAGACGCCCATTCACGTTAACGATTTCGTCACCAACCAGGAGGCGGCCATCTCTGTAAACAAAAGGAAATAATAGTTAATGAATAATAATAATAATAATAATAATAATAATAATAATAATAATAATAATAATAATAATAATAATAATAATAATAATGGTAAGAGTTTTCCTTTTATGGTGATGAAATAAAATGGCGTATGGCTTTTAGTGCCGGAAGTGTCCGAGGACAAGTTGGGCTCGCCAGATGCAGGCCTTTTTATTTGACTCCCGTAGGCGACCTGCGCGTCGGGATGAGGATGAAATGATGAAGACGACGCGTACACCCAGCCCCCTTGCTAGCGAAATTAACCATTTATGGTTAAAATTCTTGACCCTGCTGGGAATCGAATCAGGGACCCCTGAGACCAAAGGCCAGCACGCTAACCATTTAGCCATGGAGCCGGACCATTTATGGTGATAAAAGTGGGTAATATACAGTAGTATAATTGTGTAAGTTATTAGCCAAAATTGAACCCTCCGTGGCTCAGGCGGCAGCCCGCCGACCTCACATCGCTCGTCACCGTGGTTCATATCTCGGTCACTCCATGTGAGATTTGTGCTCGATAAAGCGGAGACGGGACAGGTTTTCCTTCGATTACTCCGATTTTCCCCTGCCATCTGCCATTCCAGCAACACTCTCCATTAACACTTCATTTTATATGTCAGTCATTTATCATTGCCCCAGAGGGGTGCGACAGGCTTCGTCAGCCGGCACAATTCATATTCTCGCCGCTAGATGGGGGCTTCATTCATTTCATTTCTGACCCGGTCGAATGACTGGAAACAGGCTTTTTATTTTAATTAGCAAAAGGTAATTCGTCGCTATTCGGGCTAAAGGTCTTATCTCACAATGCTCTTCGTATCCATTATTTTCGTTAAGACGGGTCGCGCCTCCAAGCTACATATGGATATGCAGTCCATCGGAACAATTTACGTTGTGTTCATTTCCCCATGCTTACGTGGAAAGTAAAATGAGCCTTACCGTACCGCACTCTCGAAATGTATGTTTGCACGACTGATTTACGCACTCCTACTGAATAATATACTAAGGTTCATTTTCCTTTACACATTCGCATACGAAAATGAATACAACGAAAACTGTTCTGATGGACGGCAATGACATATCCATATGTGGCTGGGTGGCGTGTCCAGTCTTAAGGCAGATAACGGATAGGAAGAGCGTTGTGAGATATGACCTTCTGCCCGAATAACGCTACAAATTATTGAGGAAGTGATTTAGAAAATTATTGATGTAACTACCGATGAAGCTTATCCATTCCGGACAACATATTTTAAAGGTAATTGACATCAAATGCCTTTGGTGGTCATGTAATTGGAATGGAAACATTATTAACTACCTCAGTGGCAAATAAAATCAGCCCTAGAAGGTTTGGTATTGGTTGAATTCAAGGAGGCTGCCTAGCCGAGGTGGCAAAGTTGTGCTCGGTTCACCCAGAGGGACGTCGATTCGATTCCCGATAAGAAAGACGAAAAATTGAGGAACGAGACTTCCATTTATGGAGAGGCGTATGGTCCTGAGATCGCTCAACCTACATCAAAAATTAGTATCTGGCTAATTCCTGGGGATAAAAGCGACTGAGCATAGAGTTAAGCACGCTATCCACCTTAATGCCGAGGGTGTGGAAAGTGGAAGTCTTTACCTTACACTCCTCAAAGTGTCTTCAACAATAGTTTAATGGTAACAGGTAACAAACGAGGGTGAGAAATGTAGCTCCATTGAAGGGCAGACCGAATATTGGAAGATATAACAGTCTGTGTCTGTCTGTCAAATCGTGTAGTTTTACCTCAAGAGCTATAGAAGCATGACCACGTCTCTTGGACCAATTCGAAGCTTCGGTGGACAAGTACTCAGTGGTAACTGCGACAAACAAACATGTATTCCTTCGAGAATACAGCGACGGCGAACACAAACAAATGGTGGGCGGGATATTGTTAACGGTCGATACTTACGAAAACGTGAAGAAGATTCTGCAGTCCCGTTACGAGAATAAAGATAGGATTGTCTGTCCCACCTGGATTTCTTGGAGCATCTGCAATCTGCACATTCCGGCAGACTCCATATTCTAAATGCCACGTATATCGACTGCCACCGATGGGTTCAAGCGCTGACAGCACGAAGTGAAGATGTATAAATCTATGGAAGACTGTTAGCCCCTAAAATTATTCGCACATTCCCCGACGACCTCTGTCGCCGATGGATTCTTAACGCCAAGAGGTTGGGAATACCAGAAAGCAGAATCTCCGGTTTTATTGAACTTTCGAAAGAATTGGAGTGTGCCTTGACTACACCGAAGATACGATGTGATTGGCCGCTAACGACCAATATTCAACCGGCAGCCTTTTTCATGTTAATGCCGGACCTATCAAGCTGAAGGGGAGGAACACGAAACAAGTCACAAAACTGCATTGCGTTTTACGCGAGGATCGAGGTCACTGGGGTAAAGCCTGTCCAAGAATAACGAACCATAAGGCGGGAACTGAAAATTGAAGAATGCAAACAGATGGGTCCTTTTCCTTAGACGAGTCCATAGCTTTCGAGATTTTACAGAAAGAGACTTTACTCCAAGTGCAAGAATTCACACCAAATTTCTGTGTGTAGGAGACCAACGAGAAGCTGTATCGGTCGGTAAGATCAATGCAATCAACATATACGGTGTATTTTAGACGCTGGAAGTCATTCAATATTCATCAGAAAAAGCTTCGTGCAAAAGATCAAACTAAATGTCGTCGGAAAAAAATTGAAGTGTCCGTTGGATCTCAAGAATCAATAAGCTATCGCTCATAAACGTCACGAGATGGATTGGTATGTCCTAATCAGATATCAAAAGCTACGCATAACCATGTGATCCGTGATGCTTCTGACAGAGCACATGGAGCACACTGTAAAGTATAACGATCACTTGGAAGTATTCCTCATGAAAAAGATGATTTTTGAGAAATGTACGATTCGAAAATGATGGATTAGAGTGAGAAGGGACACTTGAAATGACTGCTGCGGAAGATGATCTAAGCGATGTTTTATACCTGCCATACCATGCCGTCAAGAGGGAGAGGAATAACCAATTGGAGGATTGTTTTCGACTTCGTCAAATGAGGGAGATTCACCATCCCTTAACGACGCTCAGGAAGAAGGTCCCGACCTCCTTCCTGAAATTATGCCAACGATAATCCGCTTTCGCACCTATCGAAAAGCAATAGTTGGGGAAGAAACCCAAGGTTACCTGTAATTACACCTACATGAGACAGACAGTGACTTAACTAGATGTTTCTGTTATCATGTCCATGGTAACAGGAAAATAGCAAATGACAGTGACTTCTGCAGTTTCACGCTTCTTCTGTTTGGCCCCACGTGCAGTCCGGTCATTCTGACACTCTACATGAATTCGAAACAACGTTCAGTAGCACGTTCTTCACAGATGCAGAACTCTTAGATCAGAGCACATTTATGGAGGCCTTTGTTGTTGATGCTAACTACGACAATGGGGCCATAAGCTTATATTACGAAGTGAACTCTCTGCTCAGACAGATACTACCAATGGCTAAATGAACAACGAACTCTGAAAAACTTAAAGAATATATGGCATTCATGGAGACGAGACGTAAGATAGTAATGTTATTGGTTTTACGCCCCAGTAACTACTTTTGACGGCTTTCGGAGACGCAAAGATGTTGGAATTTAGTCCCGAAGCAGTTCTTTTACGTGCCAGTAAATCTACAGACACGGGGCTGACACATTTGAGCACCTTCAAATACCACCGGACTGAGCCAGGATCAAACCTACCAAGTTGGGGTCAGAAGACCATCTTCTCAACCGTCTGAGTCACTCAGCCCGTATCAACCAAGAAACCGGAGTACTAGGCATAAGAGTGAATGAAGAGTAGGACTGTGTGTTTATCGATCATCGGGAAATTACTGAAAATCTACCTTGTGATCCTGCTACGAAACGTCAGCTCCTACAAGGAACAGCAAGATTTTACGACCCTCATGGTTTACTCTCCCCCATCTCAATTGTTGGACAATTTATCCTTCAGAATACTTGGTGTCGAGGTATATTGTAGGATGCGATTCGTCCCCAGAAGAGATTCTTGAAATGACAGCTTTGGATCTCAAGCATCAACAAGCTATCACTTATAAAAGTCATGAGATGGACTGGTATGTCCTAATCAGATATGAAAGGCTAAGAACACCCGTATGTTCCGTATTGCTTCAGAGAGAGCACCTGGTGCCGCATTCTGAAGTAACCGACGATAACACATAAATAAATTTCATCTGCAGCGAAAGCAGATTGATTGCAGTCAAAACGATTCCAGTATCTCGACCAGATTTTCTGGTCACTTTGATAGGTCCTGCCTCTTGAAATATTTCTGCCAATCGACAAGATTTGACAGCACTCGAGCTACTCAATGGACCGATTCTATTGTTGCCCTCGTCAGTATAGGGAGTGATCCAAAACGCTGGTAGAGATTAGTCTGCAACTGCGTGAAGGAAATCCAAGATAATCTGATGCAGGTCCAATGTCGATGTTGACCCAGTGAAGACAACCCCGCGGACCTCTTGATGCGTCAAATCAAGCGACAGATCTGAATTTGTATGATGGACCACAATGGCTTGCCGCACCAACTCCTTGGCCACAGAAACCTCGGGTCAGGAAGTATCACTACCAGAATCCAAGAAGACAACCACTCAAGTCCTTATAATCGGTGCTAGTCTATCACTGATACATATTGCACTATACATTCCCTATTAGAAGCTGATACATATCACTTGAAAAATTCTGCGTTTCGTCGAAGTGACACGGATAAGGGTGCAGTACTCGAAGCATTCGACAACCACAGAAGTAGACGTTGCTTGGCTCTACTGGATACGCCAAAATCGGGAGGCATTTTCAGTACTTAGTTTACAGCCCCGATACGAAAGGAATCCGTACAGACTACATCTAAGATTGCATGATTCCATCCACTCCTAGAAGACAACCTGATTCGACGTGGTGAAAGACTTCAATTGCAGATCTCTCCGAGAACGACAGAAAAACCCTACTTCTTAATGTCTTCAAAGATATCAATGAACTATTGATATAAGAAATATACGTGAGACGTCATTATATGGGATTTCGTGCTGTCGTATCAAAATTACGTTTTGAATTCTGGATTTTGAAGGGTACGCAAGGAATTAAGGTCATTTGCTCATGCCATCCCTGTAGGATAATACATCCAAGGGATGTGAAAAGATAGAAGCTCCTTTAAAATGCATCTTTCTTCACACCAGGCAAATGCTGGGGCTGTTTCTTTATCAAGGACACGGCCGCTTCCTTTCCACTCCTAGCCCTATCCTCTCCCATCGTCGCCGTAACACCTATCTGTGTCGGTGCGACGTAAAGCAGATTGTAAATATATCAAACGGATCTTGTAAAGTTTCGACGACCATTCACAGTTTCTTGAGTAGATTATGCAGACGCATTGCTCGTAAGGGTCAGAGCTGTTCAGAAACGATGCTGCATCGTGCTGTTTACCAGTACCACAACGAGAGCCATCCTTCTTGCGCTTACAACTATCTTGTCAATTGATAAATTCCTACTGGCCTTTCAGCGCTTCGTAGGAAGACGTGACCTTCCGTACATCATGTCCTCAAACAATGCTTGAGCGTTTAAGGCCGCCAACTGTGAAGTATCCTAACTCCAAAAACTGCTAGAAGATTAAAGAGTAAAAACTCAAATGTCACAGTACGTGGAAATTTAGCGTACCGTTCCACTAAGATGTGCCTCAGGAAGACACTCGGGACGAGCTCATGTAGACGAGGAAGGACTAAATACTATTTTGGTCGTCATCGAGGCCACTAAAAATACGCACCCCATTAGTGTAGGTGACAGTAACTCCGAGTTCTTAACACCTTCACACTTCCTGAAAGGAGAAAGTTTGACATACTTTTCAAGTAAACTAGAACCTGACACCAACCAATATTCGACTAAGTTATACAGAGAGAGATGGAAGTTCATCGAACATTTTTTAGCAAAAATGGAAATGGTAATACCTTCTTCAATTAAGGAGTTATCACGAAGTGAAGCAGATCAGAAAAGGAACTGAACCAAGGACAGACGACATACTATTTTACTAGAGGACTTGAAACCCGGACTGGTATGGAAACGAGGCCGAGTTTGTGAACTACGTCGAGGACGAAATGACAGTATCCGAACAGTCACTCTTCAACTCCTTACTACTCCATGGTCACAAGCCCAGTACAACTGGTCGTTTCCTTACAAACTGACCGACACGGGCGGGGAGGATGTTGAAGATTGAGATTGTGATGCAGCAGGTAGAGAACTTGAGTTTTATATGTTGATAGTGATCAAAAAGAGTTTACTCTAGAGTATTGTAATGGTGATGATGGAAAATAAAATCACAATCTTCTGGGTTTTGTATCATGCACGTGTATTATTCAATACCGGTAAAACACAATCTAGAATCGCTTCAAGGTATTTCATGAAAGAAGAATCCCAATGGAATTTGGGAATTTCCATGCTAGTTAAAGTAACAGACAACGCAATAGGAATATTTTAAAAGGAAAGCAAGGAACTGCCACTGATGTAACAGTCCATTAGTTATTTTAAATGTCAAGACGAGTGCTGTAGGTAACTAAGTGTCAAGTGGTCAGCTTGACGACATTCTCAACCGTATTCCTTGGGCTTCTCGACCAGATCCACTGCCACTCCTTTCACACTTCCCCCTCAGTTGGTCTTGCGAAGCCGATTGAACACCTTTTCAATCGTCGGACCACGTTTAAAATATCCGGTTCATTCTGGGGCCTGCGGGTAATAGGTACGCACAATAGCGCAATACCACTGGCCTTGCACTTCTACAAATTATGATCTTCAAAATCACTACATACGTAATCCGAACACGTGAGGGACGAGCATATATCAAGAAGGATTAATGGAGATTTATCAAGGAGTATGAACTTGCCGAGCGATGAAAATCAAGAATATTGAAGTTATTAATAAACTGACATTTGAAAATCGTAATAACTGGCTACTAGAGAAGCAGGAAAGGCTAATGAGCGTGAAATAGATTACAATATTTATAGGTCCATAGGATCAATCAATCAATCAATCAATCAATCAATCAATCAATCAATCAATCAATCTCCTGTACCGTATTTTTTCATACAAGTTATTCCAGTCAGCAGTAAAACTGTCTGAATATTTTCTTGAATGTGATGCAGATATACTTTTACTTCCTCGGCATATAGTTTTTCTCAACAGCGAAATGTGTTTCTCCCATTGAAAGACCTACAGCCGTGTACATGTCTACATAGAGAGAAAAAGTATTTAAATGTCCTGAAAACACATTGGACTTTCATATTATACAATTTTAATCACAATCATTAGTTTTCCCGTGCAGTGTATGTATGACCTGTGACATTCACTTACCCTCGCCCTCCTGTAAGCTCTGAATTGGTTTTGGAAGGAACTACGTCTCGCTACTGGACACTTCGCTCCAGCCGTCCACCTGCTAACTCGTCACGCATCACACCGACTTTTCTCGCTTCTCAGCTGGTGTGCATACTTCACGTCATCACTGCCTGTTCTACTCCTACTTCTTGAGTCTGCCTTGTACTAGAACAATCCAGCGTACAGTCTCGCCTTTCCTCTCTCTTCGCTCCTCCAGTAGAATAAGTACGAAGAAAGACGTTTGAGGAGGACCAGTCTTCATTAAAACCGGCAAGCCTCTCACCCTCAAGCAACCGTAGTTAAAACGCGGACTGATGAGAGCTTGCATAAGCTTGTATTTATATACGGACGTAAAGGCGAGAGACTACACTGGAAATCTCGAGTGTAAGGTAAAATCAAGTGGGAGTAGAACACGCAGTGATGACGTCAGTTATTCACCACCTGAGGAGCGAGGACAGTCATTGTGATGCGTGACGAGTTGCTGGGTGTACGGCTGGAGCGAAGTTACGCATCGCGAGGTGTAGATTCTTCCAAATGCCAGGTCGGAGTTGACAGGAGGGCGAGGATAAGTGAATGTCACAGACCAGATGTACATATCCTAAACGAGTACCAAGCTGTGCAAGTTCCCAAACAGTCACCTGTCATTCTGCCCCCGACTCGATCATCCACGCGCAATGAAAGACATCTTTCAACAACTGCACGTTAGCTGCTAATTCTTTGAAATTTTTAGTTTGATTGGACAGGGTACGTATATATGTAAGTAAGCATAATGTGGGGCAACCCAAAGAGGCACTAGCATCAGCATTCCTCGTTACTGACTAATTTACCTACATGAATGAACTAAGAAAGTATAGTAATATGTTACCTTTCGGCGATTCCACCTGGCTCTATGTTGGCGATGACGTAGCGGATATTTGGACATATCACTCCCCTCTGATGGTGTAGTTGTAGAGGTTCTGGGGTTTGTTGCTCAAGGTGAATACCTAAACTGTCATCCATCCCATTCTTTATGATTCGAATAAGCCTAAACCTTCTTCTGCAGGGATCTCGCTGTCTCAGATCCCTCATTGGTGAGGTTACGGGAGATCTGCAACTACTCCTCCTCGAATAACTTGTATTAATATTAACGGAAATTGTTTCACTTTGTGGACTGTTAGCAAGCATACTATTCAGGCTTTCAGATGAGTTGTCGAGTATAGATGGAGTTGGTGAACAACGTTCTCTCAAATAAGAGTCATTGCAACTGAGACTGTCACGTTTAGACGACTGATCTTCAGCAGTGTCTTTAACAGCTTCATCATTGTCTTCACGGACAGTAACCGGTCTTGCAGAACATGTCTGAACTTCTAGTAACTGAGACGTTAAGAACTGATGTCGCTTTGTTTGATAGATGTCGTCACATGAAGAATTCATATCTTGAAAGTAGTGGCGAGGTGGCTTTGGTAGAAGTCTACCTCCAGATCCTTTTCGTTCCCAAGTGACACTGTCATCAGCCACGCTTCTGTTCGACTCTTTAGAAGCTCCCGGAATTTGAAGGGAAGACGCACTCGATGACCTAGCATACCTGCTGCGACGTACCCACGTTGATGATTTGGGAGGAGATTCTTCGATTGTTGGCGTCGAGGAGCGTACGGGTAATGGAGTGATATCATTCATTTCGGATAAAATTTTGTTTGTAGTCTCGATGTGTCCTAAATCGGATTCGTGAATAGAACCTGAGTCAGAACTTTCATTCGCCATGATACCACTGTCACCATCCTGGTCTGTTGCAGTGGAACATCGTTCTCCTGCCTCAGCTTTGGTATTTGAATGATCCTCCCCATGTCGCGGGCCATCACTGTCGTATCCGGATTCATTTGAACTCACATAATAATTACTAACTGGCAGCAGGGACTTATCGCCTTCCGTGTTCGAAACATTGCTTTGGTAAGAAACTGTAGTAAATGACTGACTCATATTTGGTTGATATGGGTAACTACGTCTAAATACGCGAATGTCTGCAGGTTCCTTCCGTCTACGTCCTAAAGTACTAGTTCCTTCAAGAACAGGTGACAATATATCTTCCGCCATTCTCGCAGACGGTACATACTCTTCAGAATTTGCACGTAATCGAAATGCTCTTTCATTCGCTGAACTGTTCATAGATGAATCTGTGTTTTGATCAGAAAAACTTTCTCTGTTAGACCTTATCCTTCTCCTATAATGCTGGTTCATTACACTGCCACCATTTTCTTCTGGAAGTACGGAAAGCTTCGATCGAAGAAACGCATATGGAAAATGACCTCGTCTGTTTGTTCCTGATATTATAGGCGAAGAGCTTGTTCCTAAACTCGCAATGTTGTCACAGCTCATAGCCTTTGCTGGTAAATAATCTTGCTCAGTGTTAATCGTTGGCCTTTGAGCTTTTGAATCGGTGGCGTCACTCACTTTGATACAATTGGAGACCATATATTTACCATTACTCTGTGGAAGAGGGAAATCTTCGCCTTCTCCTCGTCGCATATGGGCCGTAGCAAGTTGGGATGTGGAACAGCTCTTGAAGAGCACGTTTCCCCCTGGTAGAGTAGACTCCAACGCAGCTATATTTTCCTTAATATTTCGGTACGGCCCTACCTGGTTCTTGGTTGAATTTAACATTCCTGTGGAACCCATACGGAAGAAGAAATTCTTCAGTGGTGATGGTGATTGCTCACGTGAATGGCATGCGTTTGGTTCGGAGTCTCTTCGACTGTTCGATTCCGCCGTACTGCGTCCTAGGCGCCAAGGTGGCTTCTTCCGTATGCTTTCACCTGTTTGTGGAGCAATTGTGGTATTGAGAGACTCTTTTGCTTCACCTCGGCGGAACTGATCCAATTTTCGTCCCATTCTTCGGCCCCACGTTGACAACACTGCAAAAAGAACATAAAAACCAAATTAGCAATATGTTGCCTTTCTAAGGTATGAACAGACCTAAATGTAATACAATGATTCCTTTCAGATTTATGGAAAATATATTTCCTACATTAAGTCATAACTAAGCTATCTACTTTTGAGTCTCTGAAAATCAGCATGATTGGATATGAATTCTGTTCTTAAAATTAAATCCCAACACCAAGAAGCAGTGTTCGGAAGGCGTGTTTGCACATCCAAAATATGACACCTGTTCAAATTTGCACGATATTCGACGAAGAGTGGTGCTTGTAGTGTCATTATGACCTTGCGAAACAAGTTAGCTTCAAATATGCGATGTGCACTTCGTGTGCGTTAGTCATCGTCCGGTGTAGACGTGAGGTAGGTGTGATTCAAACATGCCTTTAAGGAGACAACGAAGGCAATAGTATTATGGCGTATGGCCTCTGGGGAGGCCCGGTGCAGGTCTTTTTCTAGTAGACGACCTATAGGCGACGTGTATGACTGTGAAGTTCGGGCCCTTCCTAAGATCACCTTTAATGTTGAAGATGTCACAAACACCCACCCCAGAGCCAGATGAATTAAGCAATTAAGTTTGAAAACCCTGAACCGGCCGGAAATTGAACCCTGGACCCCTCATGACCAAAGGACAGCATACTAACTATTGTCATGCAACTGGGCATAACATGCAGTGACAGCAGGTTACTGAGTTTGAACGAGGCCGTGTTAATAGGGCTACGGAAAGGTGGATGTTCTATCCACGATGTTGTAGAAAGACTTGGCAGGGTTGTATCCACAGTGCATCGGTGTTGGCAACAAGAAGACCAGGATCCGGCCGTACACGGGCCATTATGGAAAGGGAAGACCGCTGTGTTAACCGCATAGCTGTGGTGGAGCGTAGCGCATCTGCAACAGCCGTTAGAGGTTCAGTTACAGCGAATTGTAACAAATCGATTACTTCACGGCAGCTCCGAGCCAGATGTCCTGTAGCGTTCAGGTCAGTAACTCCGATTCAATGCCATCTGCTACTTCAGTGGTGTCAAGTTAGTGATCATTTGACGGCGGAGTGGAGATAGGTTGTGTTCTCAGGCGGTAGTCGTTTCTGTCTTGGTACCAGTGTTGGCCGTACGTTGGTAAGGAGGAGGCCAAGTGAGCACTTGGAAAAAATATGTCTGCGGCGGCGTCACACTGGACCTATACCGGAAGTTATGGCCTGGGAGAGAGATTTCCTTTGACTGCAGAAGCGTTCTCATCATTATCTCAAGAATCTCGACTGTGAATTTCAACGACAGACTGGTGATTGAATCGTTTGTGCTGCCATTCATTCGCAGTATTCAAGAGCGTTTTCTCCAAGAGGATAACGCTCCTCCTCATACCGCTGCTGTTACCCAACATCCTCTACAGAGTGTCGACCAGTTGCTTTGCCCTGCGAGATCACCAGACCATTCGCCCACTGAGGACGTATGGGACATTATGGGAAGACAAATCCAGCGATGCATGCTTGCATTCTAAATCGTAGCGACTACAGAGGTTATTAATGTGATACCATGCCGCATGTCTTCTCGCGTATACTTGAACCTGTGACCTGGAAACATTAATCAAATAAATATGTTACCTAGACAACTGTTTGGCCTAAATTGTGTTCAACTAAACTAAAGTCTTCTCGATGTTGGGATTTCATTTTTCGCCAGTGTATATGACATGCAAATCGTTTCATTTTCCCTTTTTAAAGCATAACTTAGTTCTGAATTTAACAAGCAATCTCTTACTGCAATTTACAGAACTAATTCTCTTGAGAAGCATAGGATCAGCTAACAGCTGTTAAGAAATTTTCCAAAATAGCTTATTCAGAAACCAAAGACTCCCAGGCAACAACGGTCGAAACTTTTTCGTAATATCCTTGCAAAGAGTCAACTCTACTTTTAGATCGCCAACAAACTGAATTGATTTCGCAGACACCATGACGAGGACAGTTTAGAAAAGAAATCAGCTTCGTTAACATTCCAAAGTAACAAGTATTTCATGTTGAGAGCTGGAGCTGAGTACAATTTCGATATGTTTCATAAACTTGTTGTATATGATGTGTAGAACTGATCTATGAAACAGTATTTAAATCGTTAATAGATATCACTAGACGAGGGAATTATTATTATTATTATTATTATTATTATTATTATTATTATTATTATTATTACTTGTTTATACGTCCCACTAACTACTTTTAGGGTTTTCGGAGACGCGATGTGCCGGAAGTTTGTCCCGCAGGAGTTCTTTTACGTACCAGTAAATCTACCGACATGAGGCTGACGTACTTGGGCACCTTCAAATGCCACCGGACTGAACCAGGATCGAACCCGCCAAGTTTGAGTCAAAAGGCTAGCGCCTGAACGATCTGAGCCACTCATCCCGGCAGACGAGGGACAATCTTTTATACATTAAATATGTGCATGAGCCGTGTTCCTTATGACTATGACGACTGAACATCTTGTGATTTCTACAACAACAACTACAACTACTACTACTACTACTACTACTACTACTACTACTACTACTACTACTACAAATTGTTGGGGTTTTTAATCAAGAATCTGTATACTTTTTCCAGTAGTAGTTATATATTTAACCCTTCAAACTTCTAAATGATGTAATGATAATAAATGTACTACTGTTCATCGATGTATTTATTGTGATTACAACACGTCATGATTCCCAGTTCCAAATGTTCACGATAATTATTACATATATGTAAAACATAACCAATAATATTTAAAACATTCAATATCTTTAGTCCATTTCAATCGTGAAATTAGCAGCGTTTTACCCCTGTGTAGCGGTGTAAACTACACTGAGATGGCAGATTCGACTAGTACATACCATCGACTCAACCGAGGTAATTTTAAGCTACATGACCATTTAAAGGATTCAATACATACATCTTCATTATAGACTGTTATTTCCTCGAGGGTAATTGCACTGCCAACATTGTTCTCCTACCCAAATAACTCTGTTGCCAATAATAATAATAATAATAATAATAATAATAATAATAATAATAATAATAATAATAATAATAGTGATCATAATAATAATAATAATGTCCGGGTCCATGGATAAAGGGTTAGCATGTTGGGCTTTGGTCCAGCGGGTACCGGGTTCGATTCTCGGCTGGGTCGGGGACTTTAACCTTCATTGGTTAATTCCGACGGCTCGGGGGCTGTGTGTGTGTGTGTGTGTGTGTGTGTGTGTGTGTGTGTGTGTGAGAGAGAGAGAGAGAGAGAGAGAGAGAGAGAGACGTCTTCAGCATCAGAATTCATCATAGGTAAGGCCCTATTCCCATTGATGAGCAGATCGCCTATACGTCGTTATCTCAAGAGACCTTCACCAGGCCTCTTAGGAGGCGAAACGCCATTATCATCATTATTATTATTATTATTATTATTATTATTATTATTATTATTATTGCCGTTGTTGTAATGATAATAATGATAATAATAATAATAATAATAATAATAATAATAATGATAATTTTTTACGCTCCACTGATTA
Organism: Anabrus simplex; assembly: GCF_040414725.1. Lineage (NCBI taxonomy): Eukaryota > Metazoa > Arthropoda > Insecta > Orthoptera > Tettigoniidae > Anabrus > Anabrus simplex. The sequence continues at coordinate 597,242,309 of NC_090266.1, forward strand.
CCACACACAATCTGTCGACATGAGCCGGGACGAACCCGTCAGCTTGGGCGAACTCTATGAGCCACTTAACCTATCAAAGATGTATACGAATACAGATACGAATTATTATAGTTAATTATTTAACATCATTTAATCTTGATGTAAATCTCAACAGACGTCGGTATTGTATCCCGTAGGAATTATTTCACGTGGCGGAAACCAACGACATGAATCTGTCTCAATAGACACCATCAACTACCACAGACTTCATCCTTCTAACTACCTGACACTATCTGTCAACACAAGGATGTTGGGAAGAGTATGACTAGCAACTGCTGTAACGAGATCAGCATCATTCATCGAGCAAGTTGGCCGTGCATTTAGGATCGTGAAGCTGTGAAGTTGCATTCGGGAGATGGTGGGTTCGAATCTCACCGGTGGCAGCCCTGAAGATGGCTTTACCTTTGTATCCAATTTTCACACAAGAAAGTTTCTGGGGCTGTACCTTACTTAAGTCTACGGCAACTAACTTCCGAATTCTATCCCTTCCCCGTCCTTGTGTCACCGAAACCCTCCGATGTGTTAGTGCGACGCTAAACCACTAACCAAAACGTCATCAGTCTACAATAATTAACATATCTATAAATATATTAATGAGTCTAAATAAAATATTTGAATTCGCAGAAGCTCTCCAGTTGCTAAAGGTATAAAACTGACTTTGGCACGTCTCAGGTCCTGCATTGTAAGGAGAATGAAAGATAATCGTACAGAGCAAGAGAGGCCGGCAGGAAGTTAGTATGCACCATCTGTTGCCACAACACATCGGCGTACTGTATGTTTAAAACATCTGACTGGTGTTCGATCCAAATCACTTGACAGTCTAGTTTCTCTGGGAACGTAACACAGTCACAGAATTCACAGATGGTTGCCCATTGGGATTACCATTTCAAAAGGCTTCAAAGAGAGGATGAGTCTGGCGATTTGTAGCTCACTGGACCGCATCTGTTGGGAGTTATTTATGAAACTAGTCGCGCAGCACTTGAATGTAATACCACTTCGACGACTCTCTGTGAAGAACTCGCTAATCGCCATGACTTTCATACTAAAGGGCTTCAAGCGCACTTCATTTTGAACAGATAAAAGTCGTACATTCTCGCAATCATTTATGGAGAAGGAAGCCATTCTTTTTTTGGTGTCAACTCAGTTAATATAAATTCACTCTCTTTTTTTCAGGTATGTTTTAGTGTTCTAGTTTTCAATGGCCAAGCGAGGCTGATTACTTCAATACCTCCAATAAACTCTTCATTCGTGATAATTATATTTACAGATGATAGGGAATAGTTATTTCCTGTAGACCTTAAAAACTCCTACGAAGTAGACATAATGCCCAGATTCTCAAAATGTGGCCACGATTTGAATCCCTGTTGCGCAAGTGACTTCTACGTAAATGGAAAAACACCTCCCTGAAATTGAGAGTACACTTTAAGAGAGATTCTATAAATTTGGAAAACTGTTTACCAAGTAAAAATTCAGGCATTTTCTATTTTGCAGACTCATTCAAATGCAGAACTATACATGCAAGTGCACTTCACTTTTGCATTTATATTCTCGTAATACCATCAAATATACAGCTTAACTCTAAGACGTATGCCTTGATCCCATTTCGTGACACGGGGTCGGGGATGAGGTGGTATGAAATTATATGACATATTTTAAGGCCAGATACCCTTTCCGACGCCAACCTCAGTTGAGGAGCTGCTGAAGATGAGATAAATAATGGTGAATTAAATTCGGTAAGGGTATGGGAGGAATCAGCTGTGGCATATTAATAGTAACACTACAAGGTGTTAACATCTGGAAGATACTATAATAAGAACAAATAAACAATTTTTAAAACATACAACTACCTGATCCATTCTTGTGATATATAGCATTTTTTGTTAATCTAGTACTAGCAGTTTCCCGCTGGCTCCGCCCGCAATGTACAAAGTATGGTGTTGTACGTTACTATCCTCACGGATGTATTTGCAAAGTTTCGAGTTAATGAAATAAAGCACATGATCAGCTGTGTTAATAGAATGTAATACTATGTCCAAAAAGAACACTTAAAAATACATCACACAAAGAAATGGAATTAAACGTTCCTTGGAACGACACTACGCGCCGAACTGTTAAAAAGTCCTTCAAAAATCTTCGTCATGGAGACAATGTACTCATAACTTTTCTCAGAATCTACCAATTTAAGTATTTATTACCTCAGAAGAAAGCTATTGATTTACTGGGTGTTTTTAGATCAAAGCGAAGTGCGTAGCTCAATTATAACAATTAGAACGAAAGATATGATTCCTTCAATGAGAAAAAATATTGAAGAAATGAGACGTCAAATTGAATCTGCACTCATAACTTTCCTCAGAATCAACCAATTTGAATAGTTAAGAGCTACTATGAAAGAGCTTGATCCACTGAGTGTTATTAGATCAAAACGAACTCCGTACCTCAATTAGAACCAAATTTATGATTGCTTCAAAGAGACAAAAAATTGTAAAATCAAATAATTTGAGGAAGGCGGGTTAAGTGGTTTATAGTACATGATGACAAATCTGTGCATGAATACCTTTCAGTTTTAAAAAAATAAGGAAAGCGACCGGATAGAATGGCCGGACTGACTGACTTTAGTTTTCATAAAATATATATATGTATATAGATTTAATCGTTCAGCATAGGTATATGCTACCCCAAATAACTGTTGACAAGGAAAACAAAACCAAAAACCTTGTTACTTAAGAATCAAGGGTAAAACAAACTCTTCCAAGTGATGTGATTTGAAGTCGACCTTCAATACGCCCTTCTGTAACGGCACAAGGGAGCACAGTTTAGTAACAGACAACAGCTGACAGACAAAAAATACAATTGTTCACAAACACAAGGTTATGACCCAATTTTCAGTTTCTGGTTAACCATTTTCCGGTAAAATGCGTCATATTGAATAAATTATTATTAATTGACTTAGAAGTTGATTAAGTGAGTACCTAAGCAATAGCACACGAGTTTAAATGAATACACGGATTTACAAGACCAATGACTGGATATCTTCTTTGCGAAAGTAAAATATATTGAAGAAGACTACTTTTAACCCGGCGTGGAAATGATGACAGTTTCCCAAGGCCGAAGAACACAGAACCAGGCAATATTTTTAGCTTCTTGAAGAACGTCTTGGTTTGCATGAGACTACGTGTTCCAGTTCACGATGTAATTGTTCCCTTCGAACGTGCGAAGGAGCATTGGTGATGATACGGAGGAACTTTATTTAGGAATGATTGTAGTCGTCTGATAGTGATTCGAGCCGCCCCTTCCCTGGCTGAGCAGGCGTAGGTGAATCGAGGACGCAGCAGAGAGATGTTGACAAATAATAGATTCACATTCGAAGGACAATGTTCTGCTTAGGAAAGACTAATTTAATTACGTTGTAGTTTTTCATAAGATAGATTTAATTTCTTATTTATATGGCATGCTCATGTTAAACGACGGGCAAGGAATACTCCTAGGTACTTAAACTGCCTTGTCATTAGGTGGCCATGGTATGGTCGTTCCATTCACAAATATTGGAGGTGGAGATAGTGGACGTCGAAGAGTGAATATCATCGTTTCACATTTCGGTACATTCAGTGAAATTCTCCAGTCCTCTAAGGAAGCTGATATATTTTTCAAGAAATCTTGTAGGCGGCGAGTGGCAGTTAAAATGTCACGGTATGATATGAAAACAGCGGTATCATCTGCATAAATTGTGATCTTGGTGAATGGAGGCAATGGAATAGAGCATACATAAATGTTAAAGAATGGCGGACAAAAGAAAATAGAACCTTGAGGACACCGGCCTTGAAGAACCGAGGTGTTGAATTCGTGGAGTTGATGCGTACGCTAAAGGTACGCTGGCTCAAGAAGGTGTACATGATCCGATGTACGTAATATGGGATCCCAATTTATTACAACTCATATAGACGACCTTGTGCCAAAACTTATCAAATGCTTTTGTAAAATCTACGAATGCAGCAATAGTGTGATACCTGAGCTCGAAACCTCGTGCGACACGTTCCGTAATACGTGGTAGCTTTTTTTTTTTGCTAGTTGCTTTACGTCGCACCGACACAGATAGGTCTTATGGCGACGATGGGACAGGAAAGGGCTAGGAGTGGGAAGGAAGCGGCCGTGGCCTTAATTGAGGTACAGCTCCAGCATTTGCCTGGTGTGAAATGGGAAACCACGGAAAACCATTTTCAGGGCTGCCGACAGTGGGATTCGAACCTACTATCTCCCGAATACACGTGGTAGCTGGTGAGTAGTCTAATACCTCCGACGGAAGCCAAACTGATGACGTGGGTGGAGAAATGTTTTCTCTATGAAGTTACTTACGCGTTCGTTGGATAAAGTTCATAGTAAATTTATTGGTCGGTAGCTCGTTGGCACTAACGAAGGTTCCCCAAGGTAGTGAATTGTAACTAATTCTGCGTGTTTCCATGTGCCTGGAAAGTGTCCTAGACGAAGAAAAGAACTGAATATAGATGTAAGGAACGATGGTGCTTTTCGGGTGAGGTCCGCCAAGGCTCTGTTATGAATGAGATCATGTCCGGAAGCTTCTTGACGGGCAAACTCCTTGTAAGATTTTGGGATTCTCCCGGTGAAGACAATTAGAATTTTTCTGGAATTGTAGGGTAGAATGTTGGAACTTCTTCGACATCGCTGTTATACTGGTGGATGATGGGTGGATTTGGAATCAAGTCTGCTTCAAGAAACATCTGCGAGTAAATCTGATGTTTCGATGTTACTCAAATAAGTATCTGCTACTTTCAAAGGTACTATAATGCTTGATTCATGTAGTATTCGTTTGCTTTCATTCTAGAGTGTGCAGTCATCAGGCGATAGACCGGAGAGATGCTAGTACGACAGGATATGCTGGTTATCTAAAGTTGTGTGCACTAATGCGATGAAGCAGTTTACTCTATGATTTTGCCATGGCAGACACTGAGCCTGTCATAGAAGTCAATTCTATGTTTGGCCTTGATATATCGTTAAATTCTGAGAGGAAGGGCCGAGTGTAGTTTTGTTTTGTAGTCACCTTTGGGATACTGTGGCTGCTAAGTGAGGTACATGTAACGGTGGTGAAGTGGTTAATAGCAGTGTCAATAACTCCACTGGTTTCTAGAACATATTTCGTTGAACATGAGAATCAAGCTGCTGTTGGTGAGCGAGGTTGTTGAAAAAACGATTCAGCAGAAAACTATGTAATTACTGGGCAGTGATTCGAGTCCGTTTCAGCTATGGGTGTAAAGTAGGAATGATATTTTTCTTTATTGGGGCGATGTCGAGGATACATGGCTGCTGGTTTAAGTTAGATGGGTAGTGGTTTGATTCTCTTTTACAATTTTCATTACTTCGCACCGACACAGATGGGTCTTATGGTGACGATGCGATAGCAAATGTGTAGGAGTGAGGAAGGAAGCGACCTTCGCCTTAATAAAGGTACTGGTCTGAAAATGGTAATCTGCGGAAAACAATCTTCAGGGCTGCCAACAATGGGGGTCGAACCCTCTACCTCCCAAATGCAAGCTGATAGTTACGTGACCCAAACCGCTCTATTTCTCATCAATATGGTAGGTAACTGATTTGGAAACAATAATCTTGTCTTCTATGTGGAGACAACCTGATGGAGGTCTATAAGTTGCTATGATGACCATGGGAGATCCGTTGGCATTCCAGTTTAAAAATGTGAAATGGGAATGGATAGCATTTGGACTAATTACCATAACTGATGAGTACTGACAGTAAATTCATGATAAATGACTTAATTTGGGGGATGAATGGCTGAGAAATGCTATGACCCGTTGTACAAGTCTGGAGATATTTCAAGTACAGAATAATTATTCCATTGATTTTGAGTAAGATGTTGTAGTGAGGGTTATGAAATAGGACATTGCCATGGTGGTGCTTTAGAGGTTTGAACTGCAGAAGGTCGGTATGGTGGATGAGGAAAGTTTCTATCAATATTGCCTGATGGTAGAGGGGCTACACTGGTGGGCTGGGAGCTGGCGAATAATGGTTTTCAAAGGGAAATGCTTTCGCACCTGGTTTTTTTCTTCATAGTGTGGTCAAACTTTGCAGTTTGCAGAATGTTCTTGGCCACAATTGACATGTTCTAGGTACGTGTTTTGATTTACTGCATGCTGAATATTGATGATTATTAGGATAATTGACGCAGCGCGGACTTAATCTGCAGAAGTTTTTAGTGTGATCAAACCTTTGACATCGGGTGAACTGTGAGATGTCTTTTGCTTTGCTACGAAGTTCGACCAAAATAATGGCACGTTGAATGTGTGTTACTACACACATTATTGCTGAATCTTCCGTGTTATCCCATTCAAAGGGGCATTCCAGCATATCAAAGTGGAGGTTGGTGAGTGGTAAGTAACTCCTTAGGTTTCAAAGGATTGAAAATTGAAGTCATAAGGAAAGAGCTAGCTTGAAATGTGTGGTAACATTTTATTCTGCATTTAACATATTCACAGTAAGGTGTTGTAATGCGATGAGAGCACCTTACCTAACCGTTGTGTTCTAAAAAGTGATATAGGTTATGGAACGTGGGACATTACGGAGTACTAAGGCTAGGTGAACTCTCATTTTGGAAGGAAACTTTTGGGTCAACATAACAGCGACGTAGGTTCATTAGATCCTCGTTTATGATCATGTTTATTGAAGGTTAGCTGCACCTTCGTCCATGGCTGTTTATAATACAGTGGCGTTATCAACGATTACATCATTTTATTCGAATTACCGAACACAGCAACTGCTTATATTTCATGCCGATTATCTTTTAGGTTGTAGATATTAGGATTTAGGATGGAGGGGATTGATGTTCATGTAGAGATTCTGTTTTCTTAGGTTGTAAATCATGATAGCTGTTCTGGATAGCTGATCATGAATTGGACTGTTGTATTTGAAGGGTAGAAAGTTAGCGGTTAAATTATGTGAAGTGATGACGTCAGTGTGATATACAGGGCATCATGGCAGGTGCGAATTACCTATTCAGCTAGGATACTCATTCCTATTTGAGTGATGGGTAACCTAGTTGATTTAGAATGGTCGTAACCACATGAAACTCCATGTAACATTGAATGGTTCAACACTAGTCCACGAATATTTCGAGTGAGTGGTATTTTAAGCATGACTGTTTTACCATTATCAGATTAATTTTCCGCATTTAGTGTTTGATGTCAGTATGGAACAGTATTGTGTATACTTGTTTAATACCATATATTAGTGAGTGCGCTTTATACTCGTTCAGTTAAGCTGAATTACTTCAGGAAAACCCACATGTTAGGTAGATTTATATTCTTGAATTGTGATTTCTTTAATGTTATCGATGGTTAAAACGATAAAGTAGTGATCATGCACATTTCTTTCAGACCATGTCATCATAGACAATTGTGTTGTCTCATAGAAACAAAACCTAACGAACAATTTTCGATTTTCAATGTTAACCGTTTTCAATGGTAAATGTTAACTTTATTCGATATCCTACGAAAACCATATCCGATGTTCAAGTGTTAGTTTCATTTACCATCCAGTGTTCATTTCAGACATTTGCCCAATGATATAATTTTCACTAGCTAAAATCGTACGCGATTATTTAAATAAGTTCAAGTGACCAACTTCATCGACCTGAAAGTTAACGAGTTTCTTTATTCAAGATTAATTTTAATTATTTTAAATTAGTAATTCTGTTTATGGAACATACTATAGTTATTGTTGTGTATTTAAGATTTCTCAGTTCTTAATATTTTCATGGGGTCGTTTTATGAAAAATGGTGCAATGACATGTTTATGAATCATTTTGAATTAACTTTGGAGTGTTATGTTTTTCCATAATCAAAGTTAACATTTTTAAATGTGAATGTACCAGTAGTGATCGGTCAAAATAAATACAGATTACATATGGAAGCCGAATTTTATGACTTTAAGGTCTCTGTTTTTGTTATAGTTTTCAAACGACGGTTCCCAATCCATGCAGCCGTTCAAGCAATAAATACAAGTACCATGAGAATTCATGTATTTGTTTTAAGTAAATTCCATTTTCATTATTATTATTTGGTTCAAAATATGTTTTATAAATTTCTTCTTCTCGTTTTTCATTAGATATTCATTTTATTTTTCTATGAACAAGGAATTTGAGTCATTGTACCCTTGCCTTTAATTTATAGTAGTTAGACCTTTCCTTTTCCCGTGGATCATGACAGCGAGTGACAGCGAGAGCCCGTAAACCCCACGACACTTCAATAATCTGCAGATACATTCCACCGACGCTGCTGAGGTAACTGCCTGTCTATCAACACTGAAGGCTTCAGTTGATGGAACTCTAGTTTGAGGAAATGGTGTGGGAAAGAGTCCATGAACAGCCTGCTACAGTAAGTGAGGAAGTATGGAGAATTAGAAATAGTGTGCAGAAGAAAAATAAGATGGAAATAGGAGGGAGGGAGAGATAACGGGAGAGCAATAGAAAATAAAGGTAAATATATTAAAGTGCGGAGAGCATAGAGTAATGAGGAAATTATATAAATAATTCACGGTTAAATATAGGAATCTAATGGAGGAGGTAACTGGTGTTTTCTATCATAGAGTTTGCAACTCCTATGGAATAAAGTTGTATTGTACCAAAAATATACGTATATATAGCGAACAAGGTGTTATCTATAATGACTGATGGATCTGGGACATGGACAATGACGGGAATAAGTGAATATTGGTAGAAGCATTGTAAGTAAAATTTCAGAGAACTAAGTTTCATGCGGTAAAGAAATAGAAGTTTGTAAAATAGAAAATGATAAGTGGTTTAAGCATGATAAAAGGATGAAAAAGTATGAAAGCAAAGGAGAGAGAAGAAAGAAGTAACAGACTGAAGAAGTTTAAATTTACGAACGATGGGCCTTGTTAAGTTGCATAAAGCCGTAAATGCTATTTGCTTTACGTCGCACCGACACAGATATGCCTTATGGCGACGAAGGGATAGGAAAGGCCTAGGAAGTGGAAGGAAGCGGCCGTGGCCTTAATTAAGGTACAGTCCCGGCATTTGCCTGGTGTGAAAATGGGAAACCAAGGAAAACCATCTTCAGGGCTGCCGACAGTGGAAGCCGTGAATGGGTGATGTTCTTCCCATTTCTCCATCTAGTACTGTCAACTGAGTTATAGATCTCTCTCTCTCTCTCTCTCTCTCTCTCTCTCTCTCTCTCTCTGTGTGTGTGTGTGTGTGTGTGTCGACTGGTTAATATAGCTTCTTGTATTGTAGGTGTGAATATGTTGTCCTGGTACATCAATTCGAAAAGCAACCCGGACAATCCTGTGAGTACTCGTTACTCCTCATTATATATGTATAACATATGCATCGTTAATATGTCCGGCTCCGTGCTGACCTTTGCTCCAGAGGGTCCCGGGTACGATTCCCAGTCGGGTCGGAGATTTTATCCTTAAATGGTTAATTCCCTTGGCCCGGGAACTGGGTGTTTGTTCTATTTCCAACATCGCTGCAACTCACACACCACACATAACACTATCCTCTACCACAATAACACGCAGTTACCTACACATGGCAAATGGCGCCCACCCTCATCGCAGGGTCTGCCTTACAAGGACTGCACTCGGCTCGAAATAGCCACACGAATTTATTATTATCGTTAATATATACATCGATTTAATGAGAACAATATTATGGCAGTAGACAGAAAAAGAATTGAACTAGTGCGTGGAAATCTCTGCTGTGTTGAAGTCAGGGCATTTCTAGAAGCAGAAAAGCGTTGCCGAGGAAGCTTAGCAATCTCAGCGCTACTAGTGACATTGACACAATAATCGTCGAAAATGTAGTGCGGAGAGTGATACTAGAGGTACTGAAAGAACATGTTAGCTTCGAAACTCTCGTTGAATATTGGGGTACAAAGCTAAAGGTCTCGATTCAATTCAGTACCGAAGTTATTAAGGACTTCAGTAATAAAATTGAAAAACAGGAGAAGTAAATAAACGAACTCTGAGCATTTATGTCGTCACTCTGATGACCAGGTGCAACATCAATGACGAAATAATCTTCGCATCCTTGGTGTACCGGAGAGTACGGACGAGGCCACAGATTCCATAGTACTAGATGTTGCGGCAAAAATGAACAGTGACGAGTCTGAGTGATATCGACTGAACACAACGAACAGGCAGACCTATTCGTGGAAATAGACTGAGGTCGATTATTTTAATATGGATAGCTTATGCCCCCAGGGTCCGTAGGCATCACGATCGCATCAACTGGCCATCTTATTTCTGTAACACTGTGCACACTCTTCATTCCGTTCGAAACGGCGATTGAAGGGCGCTGGTGTACTCTCAGGAATGATCGTAGTACTGCACTTCTGAGGCTCGTGAGGAGGGCGATCGAGAAGTAGGTGATACAGAATTTATGGCTCCAGGTCAAGGAACAATTTACCTCCAGGTGGTGGGAAATGATTCTGCCTACGAACAGGAAGATGTCTTATAGGAGGTACGTGTTACGTTACAAAAATTAGTCATTTTCGGAGTCCACAGAATTATGAGAGCAAAATTTTAATTTCACAATGAACAGCGAATGTATAACGAGTCACTGCTCTCATCACAAAAGTTCACCTAACCTAAATAATTTATTGGCAAACACCGGAACATTTGATAAGTTACCAGCAAATCCAGTGGACACGACGTAATTTGGAACGAACCAGTAGATGGAGATACAAACGTACAGTCAATGCAGTAGCGGTTGCTGATTGTTAGACAAATACTGATCCACATTACATGTACTTTCGACTACAGTACTCAAATAATAAATCATAAGATTTTACTTTTAATTATATTTTTACATTGAAATATTTTTCACTAAAATCTGGGTTTACTTCAGAATATTTTTCGAAGTTAAGCTCCTAGATATTTCGCTCAAGACCACGTTAGTAGTATAATTGGATGGTTCGGCCGCCACCTCCTCCTCCGGCTCTCGGGAGAGGCCACCACCTCCCGCGGGAAATTTGAATTTTGGCGGGAAATTTGAATTTTGGCGCGAGATTTGAATTTGTAAACAAAGCCACGTGTTTCTCACAGCTGTCATCAACAACAACGCATCGCTAACCTCACTGCTGCCACCTTGACGGGCCTAAACCTCAGTGGTACCAACTTAACCTAGCTAGCGCGAGATTTGAATCGGTAAACAAAGCCACGTGCTTTTTGACAGCCATGTGCTTTTTGACAGAAAACAACGCATCGCTAACCTCAGTACTGCCACCTTGACGGGCCTAAACCTCAGTGGTACCAACTTAACCTAACTAGCGCGAGATTTGAATCGGTAAAAAAATCCACGTGCTTTTTGACAGCAACATGCTTTTTGACAGACAACAACGAATCGCTAACCTCAGTGCTGCCATCTTGATGGGCCTAAACCTTAGTGGTGCCAACTTAACCCAACTAGCTCGAGATTTGAATTTGTAAACAAATCCATGTGCTTTTTGACAGCTGCCATCCGACATCTTTAAACTACAGAGCACCGTACTGCCCTCTTTATCGCAGTAGCTGCAAATTCGTCACCTGTCATCCGCAGTGCTGCAATCTTGGCGGGCCTAAACCTTAGTGCTACCAACTTAACCTAACTAGCGCGAGATTTGAATCGGTAAACAAATTCACGTGCTTTTTTGACAGCTGTCATCCGCCATCTTTATTCCATAGAGCACAGTGCTGCCCTCTTTAGCTGAAATGTGGTGGCGGATAATTTGAAAAATGCTTTTTGAGAGCAGCCATCTTTAATCCAGATAGCACCGCGCTGCCCTCTTTAGCAGGATACCTTTGAAATGTGGTGGCAGGCAATTCCACGTGACAGCAGCCATCTTTAATCAAGAGAGCACCATGCTGCCCTCTTTGTGGCGGTGGCAAATTCCACGTGCTTTACAAATTCACGTGCTTTATTTCCGACAGCTGTCATCCATCATCTTGCATCACAAACCTCAGTGCTGCACTCTTTAGCTAGATACCTTTGAAATGTGGTGGAGGCGAATTCTATGTGCTCTTGTTTGGAAACAAAGCCACGTGCTTTTTACAGCTGTCATCCGCCATCTTTAATCAATAGAGCACTGTGCTGCTATCATGCGGGCAATTTCGTCATCTGTCATCGGCAATCTTTAATCCACAGGGCACGGTGCTGCCCTCTTTATGACATGTAGCAGCGGGCAATTTAAAAAGCTCTGTTAGCTGTCATCCGCCATCTTTAATCAAGAGAGCACTGTGCTGCTATCTTTAGTTAGATACCTTTGAAATGTGGTGGCGGAAAATTGAAAAATTCCACGTGCTCTTGTTTAGTAAACAAACTCACGCGCTTTTTGTCAGCTGTCATCCGCCATCTTACATCGCAAACCTCAGTGCTACACTCTTTAGGTACATACCTTTGAAATATGGTGGCGGATAATTTCAAAAGAAAAATTCTACAGCAGCCATCTCTCGACGCTAATTGCACAAGATGGTGGCTATACATGACTCCTTAAAGGTGCTTATGCAAGATGGCCGCTATACATAGGTTCTTATGAGACGCCTTTGGGAAGCTTGTGCAAGATGGCGGTTATAAAAGGCTCCTTGTGAGACGCCCTAGGGACGCTTGCGCAAGATGGCGGTTGTTCTTATGAGGCGGCTTAAGGGTCCTTGCACAAGATGGCTAGAGACGCCCTAAGGATGCTTGCGCAAGATGGCGGACGCAAGATGGCGGCTATACACGACTCCTTATGAGACACCTTAAGGGTGCTTGCGCAAGATGGCTGCTGCTCTTATGAAGAAAGCTAGCTTAGAGGCTCACGTGTCATGCTAGTTCGATTCATTAAATTTGGGGCTTAAATGCAAAATGTTAAATATCTCGAAAACGGTGCATCGTAGAGCAAATCGGACAAAATTTTTCTGCCCAATACCTCGGTTCGCACTATGAGGAACATGATAGCATAAGAAAAACATAGTATAATGATGAGATCAACGTTTCGGTTCCTACTTAGGCCCTTTGGCATTGGCAGCTATCTAATTCTACAAGATGCCGGCTAGACATAGCTTCTTATGAGACAGCTTAAAAGCGCTTGCACAAGATGGCTGCTGCTCTTATGAGACACCCTAGGGGTGCTTGCGCAAGGTAGCAGCGATAAGACGGTGACTATACACGGCTCCTTATGATACGGCCTAGAGGTGCTCACACAAGATTGTGGCTGCTCTGATGAAGAAAGCTAGCTTTGCATCCTGCAGGTATCTTTACAGCACAAAACCTCATACCTTTGAAATGTGATGGTGGGTAATTTGAAAAATTCTACGTGCTTTTTCTTAACAGCAGCTATCTTTAAACAATACCGGCTATACATAAGCTGTTAAGGCCTCCTCTTAAGTCAAGGCATAGCTCTATCGAACAAGTTTAAACCTGCATCAGGATAGCTAGAGTAAACACGTGCTGCAGTGATGACGTCATTATACATGTTTAGACTTGCAAATCACAAAAGAAACATAACAAGACTAGAATCGAACACTGCACTTTATGCCGTTAACTTTATCATGTGATCGGAACATTGATTGAAGTGTTTAGAACACTAAATAAGTGATCAAGACTAAAATAGAACACTGTACTCGATACAACATGTGTTTAGAACATGTCAGGGGATACCTTTGTTCTAAGAAGATTAGATTACCGCACATTCCTTGTAGGGCTAATAGGCTAAAGGGCTAATGGGCAAAAGGGCTAATGGGCAAAAGGGCTAATGGGCTAAAGGACTAAAGAGCTAGGGTGCCTCCCCTCTCTTTATCCGGGCTTGAGACCGGCTCTACAACTAGAGGCGGAGTTAACACCCTAAGGAAAGGAGAATGTTGGGAAATAATCTATACGAATATAGCTACTCAATCGACTATATACTACAGATGGATGACTTAGGTGTGGGCAAGCGCTTACTTAATAATACCTGCACGACGTAATTCATGCTCTATTTCAAAAATATCTTCTTTGTACTGGGTGTAACCAGCATCATGATAGGCTCTTAGCAGTTGTAAACGTTTTACGAGTACGTTGGGGTCTTTACAGTATCTTATATCTACATAGGGTAACAGAGGCTTGTTGTGAACTTTGAGTCTATATGCAGACAGTTGATGTGTAGGGACTTGTTTGGATGTAATACGTGCTTCAGCAGTAGCGTTACTAGGTACAAAATTAAATTGTTTCGATAGCGATGAAGCGTTGAAATTTCCTTCTTCTTTACATTGCATCTCTTCTTGAGATGTTTGCACTGCGACAGAACGTGTAGTAGGCTTAGGAATTGAAGTAAAATCATCAAGCTGTAATGCCAATGAAAAATTAAGATTTTCTTCTTCTTCTACTTTCCCTTTACTACTGTTTTGATCAACATCATTATCCTTATTATCATAATCATGATCTTGCCTCTCTTCTATCTGCTACTATCTTAACATAACCTATGTACACGAACTTAAAGCATAAAGAATAGTTATGTGTAAAACATTTTGTGAACATAGCAGAGTGTTAACTACGAAGTTGTAGACATTGAACTTTGCATGCTGACGCAGCATACCACGTGACCGTGACGTCACAGCCACGTGCTCTCGATTAGTAAACAAAGCCACGTGCTTTTTTGACAGCTGTCGTCTTGACGGACCCTAACCTCACTTTGAAGGACAATAGACCGTCGCTAACTTCACTGCTGCCATCTTGACGGCGGTAAACCTCAAGGCTGCCACCTTATGCATGTTATATTGCGGAATTCAAAATACAACAACAGAATTTTGCTAACCTCACTCTTGCCATCTTGATGGGCTTAAACCTTACTGTTGCTACCTTGGTAATACGCTTTTGTGTTAGTTTACTGTTAATAGTTAAGCTGTTCACATCATCGAAGTAGCGAGTAACAAATGTTAAGCAGATTTAAAGAAAAATCTGTTAGCAGAAGATAAAAGTCCGTCATGGAAAAACCTATTTCTAGGTGTATTTGCGAAGAGTGTGGAAAACATTTTCCCGAAGCTATCACAGGAGACGTCATGAGATATCATGTAGGACAATTTTTCAATGAAACATTGTAGAAGAGAGTTCAATAACGCATACAACGCTCAACGTCATGAAGCCGCGTGTAATGAAGCTTCATCGGGAACAAAATACAAAGAGGTCAACCATATTCAAGCGAACACTGATTTATGTTTAAAAAGTACACCTCTGCGAGAGATTTTTAATTCCCTTGTTGTCTAGGCCTGCTACAAGTTCTGTTACTAAGCACAAACTTCAAGATAAGGAGAGGCAAGATTATGATTATGATAATGAGGATAATGATGTTGATCAAAACAGTAGTAAAGGGAAAGTAGAAGAAGAAGAAAATCTTAATGTTTCATTGCCATTACAGCTTGATGATTTTACTTCATTTCCTAAGCCTACTACACGTTCTGTCGCAGTGCAAACATCTCAAGAAGAGATGCAATGTAAAGAAGAAGGAAATTTCAACGCTTCATCGCTATCGAAACAATTTAATTTTATACCTAGTAACGCTACTGCTGAAGCACGTATTACATCCAAACAAGTCCCTACACATCAACTCTGCATATAGACTCAAAGTTCACAACAAGCCTCTGTTACCCTATGTAAATATAAGATACTGTAAAGACCCCAACGTACTCGTAAAACGTTTACAACTGCTAAGAGCCTATCATGATGCTGGTTACACACAGTACAAAGAAGATAGTTTTGAAATAGAGCATGAATTACGTCGTGCAGGTATTATTAAGTAAGCGCTTGCCCTCACCTAAGTCATCCTTCTCTAGTATATAGTCGATCGAGTAGCTATATTCGTATAGATTATTTCCCAACATTCTCCTTTCCTTAGGGTGTTAACTCCGCCTCTAGTTGTAGAGCCGGTCTCAAGCCCGGATAAAGAGAGGGGAGGCACCCTAGCTCTTTAGCCCTTTATCCCGTTAGCCCTTTTGCCCATTACCCCTTTTGCCCATTAGCCCTTTAGCCTATTAGCCCTACAAGGAATGTGCGGTAATCTAATCTTCTTAGAACAAAGGTATCCCCTGACATGTTCTAAACACATGTTGTATCGAGTACAGTGTTCTATTTTAGTCTTGATCACTTATTTAGTGTTCTAAACACTTCAATCAATGTTCCGATCACATGATAAAGTTAACGGCATAGAGTGCAGTGTTCGATTCTAGTCTTGTTATGTTTCTTTTGTGATTTGCAAGTCTAAACATGTATAATGACGTCATCACTGCAGCACGTGTTTACTCTAGCTATCCCGATGCAGGTTTAAACTTGTTCGATAGAGCTATGCCTTGACATAAGAGGAGACCTTAACAGCTTAACAGCTTATGCTATCATGTTCCTGATACTGCAATCCTAGGTATTAGGTGGAAAAATTTTGTCCGTTTTGCTCTACGATGCAGCGTTTTCGAGATATTTAACATTTTGCATTTTAGCCCCAAATTTAATGAATCGAACCTGCACGGCACGTTATACTCTCTACCATAGCTAGACGTGATCATGTTACGAAGACTTGCTTCAATACAAGCTAAAACAGAGCGAATGCCAAAGGGCCTAAGTAGGAACCGGACCATTGATCTCACCATTAGACTGTGTTTTTCTGATGCTATCATGTTCCTCATACTGCGAACCGAGGTATTGGGCAGAACAATTTTGTCCGTTTTGCTCTACGATGGACCGTTTTCGAGATATTTAACATTTTGCATTTAAGCCCCAAATTTAATGAATCGAACTAGCATGACACGTGAGCCTCTAAGCTAGCTTTCTTCATAAGAGCAGCAGCCATCTTGCGCAAGCACCCTTAAGGTGTCTCATAAGGAGTCGTGTATAGCCGCCATCTTGCGTCCGCCATCTTGCGCAAGCATCCTTAGGGCGTCTCTAGCCATCTTGTGCAAGGACCCTTAAGCCGCCTCATAAGAGCAACCGCCATCTTGCGCAAGCATCCCTAGGGCGTCTCATAAGGAGCCTTGTATAACCGCCATCTTGCACAAGCATCCCAAAGGCATCTCATAAGAACCTATGTATAGCGGCCATCTTGCATAAGCACCTTTAAGGAGTCATGTATAACCACCATGTTGTGCAATTAGCGTCGAGAGATGGCTGCTGTAGAATTTTTCTTTTGAAATTATCCGCCACCATATTTCAAAGGTATGTACCTAAAGAGTGTAGCACTGAGGTTTGCGATGTAAGATGGCGGATGACAGCTGACAAAAAGCGCGTGAGTTTGTTTACTAAACAAGAGCACGTGGAATTTTTCAATTTGCTGCCACCACATTTCAAAGGTATCTAGCTAAAGATAGCAGCACGGTGCTCTCATGATTAAAGATGGCGGATGACAGCTAACAGAGCTTTTCAAATTGCCCGCTGCTACATGTCATAAAGAGGGCAGCACCGTGCTCTGTGGATTAAAGATGGCGGATGACAGCTGACGAAATTGCCCGCATGATAGCAGCACAAAGCTCTATTGATTAAAGATGGCGGATGACAGCTGTAAAAAAAACACGTGGCTTTGTTTCCAAACAAGAGCACATAGAATTCGCCGCCACCACATTTCAAAGGTATCTAGCTAAAGAGTGCAGCACTGAGGTTTGTGATGCAAGATGGCGGATGACAGCTGTCAGAAAAAAGCACGTGAATTTGTAAAGCACGTGGAATTTGCCACCGCCACAAAGAGGGCAGCATGGTGCTCTCTTGATTAAAGATGGCTGCTGTCATGTGGAATTGCCTGCCACCACATTTCAAAGGTATCTGGCTAAAGAGGGCAGCACGGTGCTATCTGGATTAAAGATGGCTGCTCTCAAAAAGAATTTTTCAAATTATCCGCCACCACATTTCAGCTAAAGAGGGCAGCACTGCGCTCTATGGAATAAATATGGCGGATGACAGCTGTCAAGAAAGCATGTGAATTTGTTTACCGATTCAAATCTCGCGCTAGTGATGTTAAGTTGGTAGCACTAAGGTTAGACCCGTCAAGATGGCAGTACTGAGGTTAGCGATACGTTCTTGTTTGTCAAAAAGCACGTGGCTGTCAAAAAAGCACGTGGCTGTCAAAAAAGCACGTGGATTTGTTTACCGATTCATATCTCGCGCTAGTGAGGTTAAGTTGGTAGCACTAAGGTTTAGGCCCGCCAAGATGGCAGCACTGCGGATGACAGGTGACGAATTTGCAGCTACTGCGATAAAGAGGGCAGCACGGTGCTCTGTAGTTCAAAGATGGCGGATGACAGCTGTCAAAAAGCACATGGATTTGTTTACAAATTCAAATCTCGCGCTAGTTGGGTTAAGTTGGCAGCACTAAGGTTTACTCCCATCAAGATGGCAGCACTGAGGTCAGCGATTCGTTGTTGTCTGTCAAAAAGCATGTGGCTGTCAAAAAGCACGTGGATTTGTTTACCGATTCAAATCTCGCGCTAGTTAGGTTAAGTTGGTACCACTGAGGTTTAGGCCCGTCAAGATGGCAGTACTGAGGTTAGCGATGCGTTGTTGTCTGTCAAAAAGCACGTGGCTGTCAAAAAGCACGTGGCTTTGTTTACCGATTCAAATCTCGCGCTAGTTAGGTTAAGTTGGTACCACTGAGGTTTAGGCCCGTTAAGATGGCAGCAGTGAGGTTAGCGATGTGTTGTTGTCGATGACAGCTGTCAAAAAGCACGTGGCTTTGTTTACAAATTCAAATCTCGCGCCAAAATTCAAATTTCCCGCCAAAACTCAAATTTCCCGCGGGAGGTGGTGGCCTCTCCCGAGAGCCGGAGGAGGAGGTGGCGGCCGAACCATCCAATTATACTACTCACGTTGTTGCTACATTTTTTCCCACCCGCATTCACCAAAATATTTCAGAATATTTTATGGAGACACTTTTTGGAAAATGCGAGATGTTTAACATGGAAGGAAATAAGAAATTCTTCTAGCATAGACGAAATGGTTAACTAGTTGAAGATTTTTGTGTTAGATCTGTGTGATCATCACGCGCCTGCCTTCTACTCCTACGAGAACTCAAGAGTATAACGACACATATGAAAGCCTGTAATAAATTCAGAAGGCAGTATGCCCTTTGGAACAGATCAATAACAAAGTCACATTTCCCTCCTCAATCCCTGAACGGTTATCTGCTGAATGTCAGGACTGTAAACAATCCTTCCTTGATGGGCCAAAATAAAACACTACGAGAACACTCCCGTGGCAGAAAGAGACCATTTCCACCTTGGCTATGTACTCTCGACAAAATATAATTAATGCACAACATAACATCAATTCAAAACTCAAGGTCACTGTTCAATTAGTGAAAATGTAGTATTACAACTCGAAGAAAGCATGCCTGTTCTTGTCTTATATCTTCCGATATCAATCTTTGGGGCTCAATAGAAAAAGAGTTGATATTAGATCGAAACAAAAAATCCAAAATGCCCATTCATATTTAGATGTCAGATCTATTAGCATTCTTAATTTTCTGTTTCTAGTCCTAGAAAAAAATGTTCATTCTCAAATAAGTAATTATACCTGCTGGGCATGAGGTACTAAATTGCTTACAGTCTGTATTCCGTAATCATCACAGCACCACAGCTCCGTTGATGAAAATAATAAGTGGCATCAATTCTCGTACGGAATAGACAGAATTATCCAATTCAGTTATGTTTATTCTAAAGCTTTAGGTCTTGTTCATCACAACATTCTCCTATCAAATATGCATTGTTTATAATTCTCCATTTGTCCCATCAAACGTACATTTAATTGTTTGAATTCAGCGTGTAATTCTAAACCAATAAGAGCTTTCAGACTAGTCCTATGTCACGGTCAGGGAACCACAAGCCTCTTTACTTTGACCAGTCTTGTTTGCAATGTACATCAAAGACACTGATTCTAATTTCATTCATTGCTCCTACCACTTGCATACCGAAAATCTACAGGTTTATCTCATCTTCCTCCATTACACGCCTAAAAATGATTAAAATAAATGAAGGTATTCAAAGGCTAAACTTCTACCGTCTTACTAATAAAAAGTCTTTATACAGTCGTTTAACATTTGTATAGTTATACAGTGAATAAACCGTGTATAAGCGTTGTATATTTTTCTTACTAATAAACGTGGTATACGCATTGTATTACTTCACAGTACGTATACACTCGTTCCAAGGCGTAGGAATCTCTTCCCGCAGTTCACTGACGTATTTCGCACGTTCACCGCCTTTATGCCCGGCTCCAGGGCTAAATGGTTAGCGTGCTGGCCTTTGGTCACAGGGGTCCCGGGTTCTATTCCCGGCAAGGTCGGGAATTTTAACCATCATTGGATAATTTTTCCGGCACAGGGGCTGGGTGTATGAGTCGTCTTCATCATAATTTCATCCTCATCATGACGCGCAGGTCGCCTACGAGCGTCAAATAGAAAGGCCTGCACCAGGCGAGCCGACCATGTCCTCGGACACTTCCGGCACTAAAAGCCATACGCCATTTCATTTACCGCCTTTATGATCGCTTCTGCTAGTTATCTACGAGCAAAACTTCCTGGAAAGTCGCGCAGTAGCACGGCATATCGAAAAGGCAGTGGCAACACAAAGTGAGACAGCTGGAAATTGGCTTATATTGATATAAACATTTCTTCAGCTTGCTTGCGTAATAAACGCCAAAAAAGAAATGGAAAAGCTTAAGAAAAGATCAAAAGCTCCTAACTGGGACAGTACGGTAAACGTAAGCAACTGCTGTTTGGAGCTTCTGTTGCATTCCGACCAGGTTGTCCAGATTAAAATAATGTCTGTGTATTCGTCGCTGCTGAACACACTAGCCATTGCCGATATGCAGACAGCAAGTATAGTGCGGCTGTACCATACACCAGCCTAGAACTATGCGGTCGAAAACGATGTTTACTAATGCAAGGGGTGCATTAGACCAGTAGCACTGAGTAACACGCTGCGAGCGACACTCCGTTCCCTATCTCTTCATATTCTGACGTAACCTGCCCTCTGGCAGTAGTTCCCCTGCGAAAATCAGTTGGTAGACATCTCATTCATAATTTGTGCATGCGGGGCATTTATAAGTAGAAAGTACGGCGTTCGAGAGCCACCTGGTATATCATTCAAATTTAAAGTTTAAAAAATAACAATTCACAAAGTCTAACTAAAACAGAGGCGACAGAATATCACGCAGTTAATAAAATACAAAAGTTATGAAGTATATAGAAAACCCATTGTATAAAGAAACTACCTTCGGTTTCGTTTATCATTGTTACGTAATTTGCCACTCTTTCCATATAATCACGCTATTATAAAATGCCGCCCTAGCCTTGTTGCAGCCATGTGTGAATAAATCCAATTCAGTCTATCACACACACACACACACACACACACACACACACACACACACACACACACACACACACACATTTGCTCTCGTAATTTTTGAATGTATTTCTTCCGTAAACTTCGAATTGCTTCCACTAATTTGATAGAATTCGATATGTGGAAGTAATACTCTGCGCATTTAACATTTGCAGTTTTCGTTGCATCGATCACCGAACTTTCTAAATATCCCTTCAATAACCACATATCAGTCAGTTCAATGTAAGTCTAACTTAGTTCTGCTGGTGTGGCTCCATTAAAATTATAAGGAGCGTAGGATAGGAAACGAGATGGATTCTTGAAATTACAAGCGGATGGGGAAGAAGGTAGGAATACGCAATTCTAGCACACTAAAATATTTTTTTCTTATGAATACCAGGAAGCACGATGTCGTCGTTTAAATATCATGCAAGGTCTATTAAGAAATCCTCGTCCACACGGAAGTGAAAATTTTACTTTTGGGTGGTGTGAAATGCATTGAGAGTTGATACATACGAGACAGGCGTTACATTTCACAGAAGGGTCATTTTTCGAATTCACAAAATTACTACACCAGACTTTTAACTTACACTATAAGCAGCGAATAAAGAACAGCTTTCTGGAATGAACACAAAATTTCACTCCATCTAAAACATTCAGAAAGATCATACTCGTATACGCGGCGATTCAATATATACTCATAAGGAATAGTTTCACATCTGAGAACCCTCAAGAGTTTGCCATTTACTGGTTTACGAATCACAAGTGGTTCTTAATCATCGCGCAAACTACAACACTGTGGGAGATAAGTGTTCATTCACCGGTCACTCTTTCCTATCGTAAACAGTTAATTGATATAAACCTACATTTTAGTGAAATTATTTGAATACAAAGTCATGTAATTAAAATATAAAACCTTATAATGTATAAACATATAAACGGAATCAGTACTTTTCTGAGAATCAGCAACAGCCACTGCTCCCATTGTATGTTTGTTCTTTCATCTACCGGTTCGTTCCAATGTACGTAGTGTCTATCGCCTTTGCGGGTTGCTTATAAAGAGGTTCGGGGTTTGCCGATACATGATTTAGGTTTAGTGAGCTTTTGTCTTCAGAGCAGTGCCTCATTCTTCATTTGCTGTTCACAGTGGAAGTTAAAATTCTGCTTTGATCATTTTGTAAACTCCGAGGATGACTACATTTTTCATTTTCACTTTTACCTCCTGTAAGCCATCTTCCTATTCAGAGACAAATGCATTTCGCACCACTTACAGTTAAATCTTCCTCGTTCTCCTGTGGACAAAGCGTTTCATCAGCAGCATATATTAGCCTAAGCGTGTGAACTAAATAATGTCGGGCACTTTCATGATGTCAACAACATTGCGTTTTCCCGAACTCTAAGTGGAATTTGTTCCTCCTGAGATTCTGATTGCAGAAAATATTTCATACAATAAATCATTTCAAGGATAAATATTTGTTGTACTCGTGAACTGAATTAGAAATGGGATACCTGACTGATATCATTGTTAACTTCTCATTGCAGCGGTCACGGTTCGAGGATTGTTCAATGCCGGTGATTCGAAGTGGGAAAATTGCGTTCATGTTGTTTGGATTCTGTGTAACCGCAGGTCCCTTAGATAAGTATTTCAGATTTAACAGCCAAGTAACCATAAGATTTTGTAAGTCTTCATCAACTCTTTACCAAGTCAAGCCTATTTTTTATAGTTCTTTATCGTAGAGCCGTTTAACCCCATTTCTATTGGTAAGTTAATATTTTCCGCATACCAAATACAAAGCACCCCATCGTGTGAAAGATGATTAACTTATTTGGCTAGGTTTATTTTTGAACCATCAGGCAGGAAAGTATGACACTCCTGTTTTATTTCAGTATTTACCCAACAGATGTAATGGCGGTAAGCTCTAATTACTCTACGATTTTTATCACATATTACAACAAGCAGAAAATGCAGTAAGTACATCCTAAATATCACGGCATAAATATTGCGGCACATTTTGACGTAAGTTAAACAGTGATGATATTGTGACGACCTCAAACAAGTGGTTCATTTCAGTGCAAATATACAGGTTGTATTGCTAATGCCAGAGATAACAAGCAAGAGGAAATGAAGTAGAAGAATAACAACTTTCAAATAATTTTCTGTGTTTACGTCGTATAATTCAGAATTAAACAAGCGATAAGTAAGAGAAACAGATCTAATGAGAGTAACATATTCGTGCGTTAACACCACAAATCTACATTACAACTGTAATTATCCCAGTAGCCTTGACTGTAGTGATAAAACTGACACACAGTGCCAGGCATAAAACTTGCCTATTACAAATAAAAATTACAGCTACTTTACATATAATTAACATGTAAAATTAACTCTTCATCAACTCCACCCACAAATACACGTTTAATAGTCTCTCCCGAAGACTGATCTGTAATGTTAGAGGGATCATTTTGTACTTCTTGTAGTTCGACACTACAAAAAATTTCTAGTAACCAACACATTTCCATCTTCTCGGAGAAACGAATCTCTAACATGTTGTTGTACTGTTTATGCACACTATGCTATTGTCATATTGCATAAAATAACTTGGTTTTTGGTCCTAGTGTTGTCCGATGTGTCTATATATTTTTGTACCTATCCGTTGTGTATCCTCCGTTCCTGAGAAAGAAACCTGGTATATTTCCTTTTATAATGTTTATATTACTAATATACTGGCAATGGAAAGAGAATGGAAATATACAACCTCAATTAATCGGGTATTTTAAACATAGTAGACACGTTATATTAAGTGACCACCATCCTTAAATACCCGATAAATTGATCTTTTAAATTGCTGTTCTTTTGGGAAAACTGGCACTAATACCACAGGACGAAAGCAAGAGAAAAAGTGACAGACAAAAAGTGGCACCATCATACAGCACATAATCCCTTGGTTCGAAACAGTCCAAACCTCACCCCGTCATGGAATACTTAGAAAAAACAAGCACATCAAACCTCAGAAGTTTAGAGGGTATACCTAATTATTTTGGGCGAGATTCGAGAGCATTTTTAAATACTGTGCACTGCCTTCCTAGCACCTATCTTTCCAATTGCTGCCGGAAAACGAATCCCCGTATTCAGTACACTGGTTCGAATTATTAACCTCCACCGGGCGAGTTGGCCGTGCGTGTAGAGGCGCGCGGCTGTGAGCTTGCATCCGGGAGATAGTAGGTTCGAATCCCACTATCGGCAGCCCTGAAAATGGTTTTCCGTGGTTTCCCATTTTCACACCAGGCGAATGCTGGGGCTGTACCTTAATTAAGGCCACGGCCGCTTCCTTCCAACTCCTAGGCCTTTCCTATCCCATCGTCGCCATAAGACCTATCTGTGTCGGTGCGACGTAAAGCCCATAGCAAAAAAAAAATTATTAACCTCCATATCAGAGAAACCTATAAAACGACGCTCTCCTACCGAATAATATTAACAATAGAGGAATAATGATAAAATACAGGAAGAATGCAAAGTCGTGAAGAATTAAGTCAGTACTGCTGCTGAAGAAATGATAGGAAGGAATAAAAAATCAACTAAGTATCAATGGATAGCTCAGAAGATACTAAACCAGTTTGACGAACGAAGAAAGTACAATAATTTTAAAACTGAACAGGGCACAAAAGAATACAGGTCATGAAGGAATGAAGTGGATAGAAGGTAGAAAAGCTGAATAATAATAATAATAATAATAATAATAATAATAATAATAATAATAATAATAATAATAATAATATTGGCTTTAGGTCCCACTAACAACTTCGGGGACGCCGAGTTCCTGGAAGTTTGTCTCGCATGAGTTCTACTAAGTGCCAGTAAATCTACCGACACGAGGCTGACGTAATTTGAGCAACTTCATATACCACCAGACTTAGCAACGATCGAACTTGCCAAGATGGGGAGAGAAGGCCAGCGCCTCAACCGTCTGAGCCACTCAGCCCGGCAAGAATGGCTGTTAGAGAAGCGTCAGGATGTTGAAGTTTATATGGTCTTAGGAAATGTAGATGCTGCATACAGGAAAATGAAGGAAAACTTTGGAGAAAGGAAAACTAGGTGTATGATTATTAAGATCTCAGATGGAATATCACTTCTAGAGAAAGAAGACAAAACAGAAAGGCAGCAAGAATATATCGAACAGTTGTATCAATGTAAAGATACAGATGATGTGGTTCTGGAACTATAAGAGGCTGTTGATGCTGATGGAATGGGGGACCCAATTTTGATGCCAGTATTCGGCAGATCCTTAACTGATCTAAACAGGTACAAGACACCTGGAATTGATGACATTACCCCAGAATTACTGACTCCCTTAGGAGAAGAGAGCATGCCGAAGTTATCCAGTTAGTATGTAAGATGTATGATACAGGAGAAGTGTCATCCAATTTTAAGCAATACGTTTGTTATACCTATCACAAAGCAAGCAGGTGCTGACAAGTGTGAAAATTACCGCATCATTAGTTTAGTATCTCACGCCTGCAAAATGTTAACGCGTATTATTTACAGAAGAATGGAAAGATATGTTGAAAGTGAGTTGGTAAAAGATCAGTTTGGCTTCAGATGAAATGCAGGAACACGCGAAACAATCCTGACTTTACGGCTGGTCTTAGAGAAGATCGAATTAAGGACAACAAGCCCACATACATGGCGTTCGTTGATCTAGAAAAGGCATTCGATAATGTTGGTTGGACCAAGCCATTTGAGGATTCTGAAGGTGATTGGGATCAGATCCGAGAAAAAATTATCAACGAACTGTATAAAAATCATTCTTCATGTGATAAGAATCAAGAGTTTTAGAAAAGAAAAGCAGCAATCCAGAGAGGAGTGAATCAAGGCTGCAGTTTGATACACCTAAATTTCAATGTTTATATAGAACAGGCAGTAAAGGAAAACAAAGAGCAATTTGAAAAGGGAATCTCAATCCAACGAGAGGAAATCAGAACAGTGAGATTTGCCTCTGATATTGTTGTTTTATCTGAGTCTGCAGAAGATCTGGAAAAATTGCTGAATGGTGTGGACAGAGTCTTGGGGAGGAGTACAAGATGAAAATAAATAAGTCCGAATCAAAAATCATGGAGTGCAGTCAAACGAATTCAGGTGGTGCATGGAAATATTAGATTAGGAAATCAAGTCTTAAAGGAAGTAGACGAATATCGTTACAAGTAAAATAACTAATGATGACAGAAGTACGTGTCATAAAATGCAGACTACCACAAGCAACGAAAGCCTAAGAAAAGAAATTTGCACGCTTTGAACATTGATATAGGAATTGAAATCTAATGTTGAAAACTGCACACACAAACCCATTCCCAGGGCTAGATAAATTAACCTATGAATACAAATGTTTTCCTTCCAATATCTAACGCAATTGAACAGTAATAATAATAATAATAATAATAATAATAATAATAATAATAATAATAATAATAATAACAATAATGATAACGTTACAATTTGTGTTTTTTCTTCCTCTGCCTGAATAACGTGTATGGCCTGCTCTGGCATTTTTCAGGTCTCTGATTAGCTGTGGCATGCTTACGATCAGTCATCTTGAGAAAGAAGGTCCCGGTCTATTTGGGCATCTCTAATGAAGTCTGGGAGTGTCTGTGGAGGTTGTGAACGATCACAAACAGCCTTCTGCATTCATTTCCATACATGCTCAATGCAGTTCATGTCCGATGAATTAGCTGGCCAATTCATACGGTTGATACACGCCTCTCTCATGAAGTTCCTCATTGATGCACCGATGAGGGCAAGCATTATCGTCGAAGAAATTAATTCAGTACGTATTCATCGCTAAAGGGTTGTAAAAATGATAGAAAAATTTCATCGGTATAACGCTAGTCAGTTAACATCCCTCGAATTGGTATCAAAGGTGCATGCACAATTACAGCTCAGAAAGTTACGCCATCACCTTGAAATGCATGTACGTCTTGAACATGCTGGTGCTTCCTATAGTGTACATTTTTTGCCTCCATACCCTTTGTCATCGTGTATCTTGCCAAAATTTTATCCGTGCTTCATCTGCAAATATGACATTACGCTATTCATCCGACCCCCAATTAACATGTTGGATTTCCCGTCTTCTCTCTACACTTACGATTTTGTAGTGGAACACGTCAAATAGGTCGAAATGACCTTAACTGGGCACAAATCAGCCTACTGAGTACAATTTGTGCGGATGCACTGTTCCCGGTTGCCCTCAAGAAGCCCTCTCATATTTGTAGAGTAGTCGAAATTGCGGATATACTCATGTTGACGTGGCGCACACACTAGCAAAGAACGTGCCTCATCCCACAATATTTCGAACTTCTTTTGAGGAGCAGAGAAGGTTCAGAAATGTACATGGATGTCTAGAAAACGAAGTGGGGGGTGTGAGCTTCCATAACAGAGAAATACATTCACTCTCAAACAAATGTGTTCTCAATTTCATTGTACTACGCTGTTGTGACAAAGATGAGACTATTGGATAGAAATGTACTGATATATACAAATAGAGAAAAGATATTACTTGCAAGAGGATGCGAAAAATTAGTAAGCATCAAGTGACCAACAGTGATACACTATATTTTGTTACTACTGTAGTAACTAACATATTAACGAGGATCACACAAAATTCAATTGATTTCATGGTAATATTTGAATTAACGAATGCCATACTTACTTCAAAATCTTATATACTGTAAATCCATGCATGTGATAAGAGTGGAAAGGACAGACAGTACGCTGATTACTTCTTCACCATAACGAACATTGGTGCCCTTCCGGAGTACATTACATGTTGTTCCCACCATTAATATGAAGAGCATACTTAGTTTATCCTTGCTTATCCTTGTGTCTTCACTTCATTGCTCAATCTGCTTGGATGCTATGATCATCCCGAGTTGAGCTTTTGATTCATTACTTTTTGTATAATATATAAACAATAAAACTATGCGCCAAAATGTATCGAAAATATACCCTGCAAGAGAATCCCCAGAGATGTATTTAATCCTTGGGTAGTGCTTTAGGCTGACTAGACGGTCCGATGGTAGCGACCCTGCCTCTTACACAGAGACGCCAGGTTGGATTCATGGCCAGGTGAAATTAAATGGCGTATGGCTTTTAGTGCCGGGAGTATCCGAGGACATGTTCGGCTCATCAGGTGGAGGTATTTTGAATTGACTCCCGTAGGAGACCTGCGCGTCGTGATGAGGATGGAATAATGACGATGGCACATACACCCAGCCTCCGTGCTAGAGAAATTAAACAATTAAGGTTCAAATTCCCGATCCCGCCGGGAAACGAACCTGGGAACCCCATGGCCAAAGGCCAACACGCTAACCATTTAGCCTGTGTGAGAAAAACTGCGGAGCTTTATGACGGTGAGATATGAGCCCCGATCCCGAAGGCCAGATCTGACGACCGAGCGGATTCGTCGTGCTGACCACGCACCACCTCATAATCTGCATACCTACAGGCTGAGTAGCAATCGCTGCAGGCACGGCCCATCACGGCTGTAGCGTCACGGGGCTAGTTGTAAGACCGTATGCTCTTGCATATTACGCAGATCATCAGATATGTACAGTATGTGCCCATCCACAAATGATTAGCTCAGTAAGGTACCAGAAGATAGCCATTCTGTAACAAGCAAGTTACATATCTCTGATGTTCCTTCACTTTACCACTGTATCTAAAAAATAATAAACAATGCATTTCGATGCTTATATTTGCGTTAAAAGCACGAGTCTGGTTAGGGTGGGGAGGACGGAGGTAAATGAATGATCTGGAGATCTGATTCCTCACAACACCATTGTCTTTCCATGACGATCCTGAAACAATCTTGAGCGGAGCATAAACTTTCTCATGCGAATGAATATTTTACAAACGAATGAATGTAGCCTTGAATCTGTTCCCTTTTTATCTACGCACAATGGCCACATGAAGTTAATAACCACTTTGTGTAAATAATGATTGCTCCTGTCTTGTGGGTCATTAGCCTGAACAGCTGTGTAATTCCCTCCTCCTACACATCTCCCCAATCAGATACCGGCCAAGTTTTACACAATTATACAAACCTATAATCGTATTCCTGTTCTCCATTTAAGATGTATTTTTAAAGCCAAGGAGCGGAAGTTAACCACGCCAGCTGCTAGAACAGTGGCGTTCACATCCATGTTTGAAGATTTACTTGTGAGGAATCAAACATATATTGGAAAGCTACAATATTTCGACCTGAACTGCAGAAAAAGTACGAACATTATGTCCCCTGACGACTATCCATTCACCCAGTATAATGTATTTTCAGAAGCAGGAATACTTATTGGATATCACACAGTACTCATGAACGGCTTTAAATACATAACACAGCACAGAGTGAAGTGGAATGACCGGAATATATTGAATATCAAACGGTAATGAACAAAGGAGTTTATTTACAACACAAATACCAATGTCATTAATTTTAGAGTTGTAAAACGTGAAACGTGACAGTAATATTTCACTTCTTGCACTACGAATTAACTGAGAAACTGCCGTAACTGATACAGAAAGATACTGACAGCTTGGCAAAGGTAGTAAAGACGTTCTCAGTTCACTCGGACTTGGGTTCAATTCGCCGTCAGGAGGTCTAAATTTACAAACGAGAGTTCCACGTCTGGAGAAGCATATGGCCTCGAAATTCACTGAACATACACCAAAAATTAATACCAGGTTAATTCTTGAGTAGGAAAGGCGGCCAGGCACAGGACCAACCACTCTATCCAGCATAGTGCCGAGGTTACCGATAGTGGAAGCCTTTACCTTCCACTTCTCCAAGGGCTTTCATGCTGTTTGCTTTTTGCATTTTGTATGCATGGATATATAATACGTATAGCATATTTAAGATATGCATGTCACGAGGTGTAGGAATGGTCTGTCATGCTTTTATCCGAAGGTCCTGCGTTCGTTTCCCGGCTCATCCGAGGATTTTTTCTCGTGACACTAAACGAGAAGGTGTCTGATCTGAGAGGTAAAGAACACGATAAGGAAAGCCCAGAAACGTCGCTATGGATGCCATACTATGACCTAGTGACAATCCAATATATGGAGGGTCTGTAGCAGAGCAGCAGTTTTACTGTCAGGCCAGTTGCCAAGGGGAAGGTATTTGCTTATATGAATGCCGACGATAGCTACTCATACTATCATCCTATGCACTCCACGTGCATCAACTACCTTCTAGGCAGGAACGTAGGAGAGAATATGGTCAATCTCGGTTCTTCTCGATAAGTCTAAGTAGTTTACAAGTATCACAGTATATGCACCGACGTTTTTAAAAGATCATATCAATAATAAAGTAAGATATACCTAATTACACTGTCTGCACTACGAGTTTTCAAAGGATATAGATTATATTTTGAGGGCGTTCTCTGTCGTGAACACGGTAATTTTCTACAACTGAGTTCCGAGATAGAAACACTAAGTATTGTGCCCATTATGGACATTGCAGTTTGAAGTGTTTCAAATAACTTACAAGGATGTTCTTATCAGAGTTTCGAAGGAACTATTAAAAGGAAGAGATCGTTTTTTTTGGATACTTCATCGCGCAAAACTCCTTTCTGGATAATGTTTTGCAAGGGGAAGTGGAGGGTAAAAGATCAAATCATATACGATGTGAATCCAAATTCCTATGTTGGAATGAAACGATCAACATACGAAAGAGGGAAGTAGAGAAAAAAACACTGCCCACCAATCTTCGGAATGAAGAACCAAGAAGAAGGTAAAGAGAGAGTAAATAAAAAAATTAATGTTGATCTCCCATTTTATATGCACTCCAAACCACATGGCTGTCAATTTACATTTCAAAAAATCTACATGCATAGGCCGGGATTCAAACCGCAGCAACGTCGGTGAACCAGTGAAGATGTCACACAGATATCACGTCCCCAGCAGTGAAGTCAGTATCTTAAATATGAAAATTGCTCCTAATAACGAGAAGTACAAATTTTTTATGAAAAAGCGACAATGGATTCGCGATAAAACGCGAACTATTAAATTCCATTGTGAAGATTTCTCAAAATTAATCAAAAGGTTTTTATTCTCCAGAGAGAGTTTTTAAATTGGTGTGCATTTAAATGTGTATGCTGAGAAATTTCCCTTATTCGCGTAATAATGCGTTGGTGTCCGTGATATTCATTATTTTGTGCTAGAAATGAGAATAGAATATCAGGCCTTTAGGTAAAGTTACATCCTATCATACCTTCAGGAATTGGAAGAAAAATCAAAGGAGGAGTCATGGTAAATGTGGTTCCTGGAAATTCTCGTGAAGTGGGATCGAAGGCCATCATCATGACATTCTCGCCCTCCCACAGTATGCATAGCTCCGTGATAACCGAAACTATTATAATAGCAATTTTATTACATCCCATAAATGAAATTTCCTAGCTTCAAACAGCAAGCTTTAGGGCTTTAACCGTTCTTTTATTCGTAACAGTAATTTATTTCTCCGTATCATTAATATTATAAAGCATGGTAATTCACTCTCATATTTATGCGTCTTTCTGTTTATGTTCTCCTGATAGGTTGTTTGAATTGCTCCTCGCATCAGTCCCTACGAAGACAAGACAAGGTGAACGAGATGCCCTTCCCAGCCACACAGGTGGAATCCCCTCCAGACATACTGACCCGTTGCTCACTTTCTGGTGAGCTGTTCCACATCTGTTGTCCTTATTTTGCAGAAACATCAGCGTTAATACACTCCAATATTATACACAGAGAAATGTGCAATGTTGTGGGTTTTACGTCCAAATAACTACTTTCACGGTTTTGGGGGACAAAGAGAGAACTATTTTTGAGTTTGTATGTAGAGGGTAACACTGAGCACCGTTCAACAGGTGTCAGTAATATTTTGCGATTAATACTAATAACAATAATAATAGTGCGGTCTCAGCTACCGTGTGCAGACATTCGCATTTGACGCCATCTCCCAGCTCATCAATTTCGACGTTCCGTTTTACTCTAGGACTACTACGTAGGTCGAGTCATAAGTCATGGAGTTTCAGTGAATTTTTGTCGGATGAACACCAAATGTGTCACCAGAGATCCTATACAAGCTGACATCATACGACATGGAGTGTTGTATTGGCTTCTTTCCGCCCTTCAAAAATCCGACTACCGCCGCCGGGTTTCAACCCGCTATGTTGGAATCCAAAGGCCAACACTCTACCACTGACCCACAGAAGTAACTATTTTACAATTAGAAAGATATCTTCCGGAATATTAAAGGCTATACAAGCTGTTTCCCCTAATGTTGCGACTTGAAATAATTCCGAGACGGAACAAGATAGTGAAGAACTAATTTCACAGGATTGTTTCCACGTAGGGAGCTCAAAAATTTAGAATATATACGTACTTCAGTAAACTCAGAAACTACTATTTTCAATATAAAGTTTTCTTTCAATGGAACTTACACAATTTCCTAGTCGAATTACAAACTAGGCACAAAATTATAGACCACAGAATTTGTGTCAGGTACTTATACCAAACGCTTCTAAATATATCACCCAATAAAAGTATCAGTACACTGTGAAACTGGAGTGACGCACATGAGCGCGTGATCTGAATCCGTATACGTCCACCAAAGAAACTGAAGCCGGTTTGGTATTATTAGATGAAAATAATTGATCTAGTAGAGCTTTTAATTTTTACTGTAAAATGTACAATAAATAAAGTGCCGTTACCTCGGCGGTAGGTTGTTATTGTCCACTGTTGTTACCAGGAGTATTCAAAATCGAATTTTTATTTCAATGCGGGCTGAGCAGTGGCCACCATCAGGAGAATCTGTGTATTTTTGATGGATATGAAGTACGGATGAATGTAAATCACATTTACATCATTATATACTGTTTTCCTATGCAAAATGAAAAAAAAGTCCTACGTGTAGCCTACTGTCAATTTAAAACTATTCTTTATATGTAAGCAAAAAGCGCTAATTTAAATATATTCAAAGATTGTTTGCATAATATTAATACAAAAGTGTTGTTCTCTCCTTTTGTTGGGATTTAAATGGCTTCCTGTTCAATACGCTATTTCCAGGTAGAGATTCGGAAACCAGGTGTGTGATTGCAAGATTTTCCCAGGAGCAGACATGGACTCTGACCACTACTTGATGGTCATAAAATGCCATCTGATGTTGAAGAAATTGAAGAAAGGAAGGAATGCAAGGAAGAAGGACCTTCAAAAGGTTAAAAAGGAAAGAATGTGAGATTGTTTCAAGGAACATGTTGCAGAAGGACTAAATGAAAAGACTGAAGAAAAGCCAGTACAGGGAGTATGGACAGTCGTAAAGAATGAGGTCTTAACACGTATTATTTACAGAACAATGGAAAAATAAGTTAAAACTGAGTTGGGAGGAGATCAATTAGGCTATAGAAAATATGTCGGAACACGTGAAGCAATCCTGACTTTATGGATGTTGTTAGAAGACAGAATTAAGGACAAGCGCACGTACATCGCGTTCGTAGATCTAGAAAAGGCACTCTGTAATGTTGACTGGACCAAGCTATTTGAGAGTTTGAAGGTGATATGGATCAGATACCGAGAACGAAGAATCATCCACAATCTGTGTACAAATCAGTCTGCAGTGATAAGTATGGAGGGCTTTGAAACAGAAGCAGCAATTCAGAATGGAGTTAGACAAGGCTGCAGTGCGTCCGCCCTCCTTTTTAATGTGTATACAGAACAGCCGATAAAGGAAACCGTAGAGGAATTTTGAAAGGAAATCACAGTCCAACGAGAGGAAATGAAAACAATGAGATTTGCCGATGATAATATTGTTTTATCTGAGTCTGCAGAAGTTCTGGAGAAATTGCTGAATATTATGGACAGGGTTTTGGGGAAGTAGTACGAGATAAAAGTAAACAATTCCGAAATGAAATTGATGGAGTGCAGTCGAAAGAAGTCAGGTGATGCAGGATATATTAGACTAGAAATTGAAGTCTTAAAGGAAGTAGATGAATATTGTTTAGTGGTAGTAAAATAACTAACGATGGTGGAAGTGAGGAGGATATAAATTGCAGGCTATTACAAGCATGCAAGACCTTTCTTAAGAAAATAAATTTACTCACTACGAACATTATTATAGGAATTAGAAAGAAAGATGTTTTTGAAGACTCTCGTCTGGAGCGTGGCATTGTATTGAAGCGAGACATGGACGATAACTAGCTCAGAAAGAAAGGAGAATAGAACTTATGAAAAGTGATGTTACAGAAGAATGTTTAAGATGAGATTGGTGGATCGAATCACGAATGAGGGGATACTGAATCGAATTGGGGAGAGGAGATCGATTTGGCTAAATTTGACGAGAACAAGAGATATGATGATATGACACATATTAAGACACCCAGGACTTTTTCTGTTGATTTTTAAGGGACGTTTAAGTCTAAAACAACGGCAGGGGTAGACAAACGTAAAGACAAGCAGATTAGAGCTGTTGAAGGATGTAGTCCTTACGTAGAAATGAAAAATTAGCCCACGATAGGGTGGCACGGAAAGGTGCATCAAACCAGTTTATGGACTGATGACTCAAAACTCCCGGTCAATATAAGGATATATTCGGGCATGGATAAAACAGTTATAAACTCAACAGCCGGTAGATAGATAGATAGATAGATAGATAGATAGATAGATAGATAGATAGATAGATAGATAGATAGATAGATAGATAGGTTTAATCGGGAAAGTTAGGATTCCCTGACCTATACTTAAACAGCGTTTACACGTATTTAGTAATTTATGGTAATATCCACAATAGAGAAGTATGAACATTAAGTCAACTATCACTGATATTAAGCTAGGTTTTGATGATGATGATGATGATGATGATGATGATGATGATGATGATGATGATGATGATGATGATGATGATTGTGGTAGTGGTAGTGGTGATACATTCCTAATCGCCTTACTGATTATTAACAATTCTAGTAAAAGAAAACGACGTAAAGCCCGCAGAAAGTATACATTTTAGGATTCGAGGAGCAGTGAGAGTGGAAGGGGAAGAAAAAGTTGCCTACTTCATTTCTGAGTATTTTTCTTGTTGAGATATTTCTTACAGTCCGTTTGAAGTTGTTCACCTCTGTACGATCGCGACGAATGATATGAAAAGGTGTTGCACTCAGTCTCATGTGCCTTTAGTTCCTATAGGAAGTTGCAAGGAACCGGTTCAGGTATCGTATCATAGTATCATATTCAACGTATTTTTCGAACACCCAACAATCCGATTTCTATTTGAACAGGCCTTGCTGATTCCTCTGATCGGAAAATCCCTCGATGATTTCAACGACTTCGAAAACATTTGGATTAGATTTTTCCTGCAGTACTGCCCTGCTACAATGGAATGAAGCTTTGAAACAGCCCCAAAGATGGATTCACGTATTTAATAAAATTTAGGATAGGTTCATCAATGATAAAGAGCGTAATTACCACTGTGAATTAGCTGCTGGTTTATCAATTAAGTTAGTTGAGTTTCGAGTTCTGGTGGTTAAGGGAAATATTTTCCATCTGGAAAACCACGGGGAGTCAAAAAGTTCATCCAGTCGTAAATGAGTAAGGGCAGTATCAGCGAGCACATAAATGACTGGGATACGCCGAAGATATATATAAGTTGATGAATGAGTTTCTTGTCTCATGCGATGAAATTTCATTCATATTCGCCGATTAAAACCCTTAAAAAATTGTGGAGAGCTCAATACTTTTGAAAATTAGACTAAAATACTCCTCGATTTATCAGTACCTTCATGACTAGTGAAATATGCTCTCTAAAATCAAATGCCACTATGATATTTGAAATACGGGTATCATTCATTATCAGTGTACTGATCTTTTACTTGCGTAATTACTGCTGCACCAACTGGCAATTTCCGTTATGCAACATGGCAAGATCTAATTAATTGTCTTCTATAACTAGGTAATGCGGAAGTGTTGTGGTAACGAACATGATTTTTTATTTGTTGTGAAATTATTCCAAGGCCGTCACTTCTAACGCATGCCAATTTACCCCCTAAGGCAATTTCTGTTGATATTATATAACAATAAATACGTATGTATTGTCTTCATCATTGTACTTTCTGCCTGTTATGACGTCATGAGGTGTATCTCGTAAGTGTTGCTCATTATCATGATGATGAGCCTCATTTGTCTTAGGGCACGTAATTTGCCTAGTTTCAATTTCATATTAAAGAGTTAGAACTTCACGAGCTGAGGAAACCGGGGATATTTGTCATTCTTATTATTTGTTTTTGCTAGGGGCTTTACGTCGCACCGACACAGATAGGTCTTATGGCGACGATGGGATATGAAAGGCCTAGAAGTTGGAAGGAAGCGGCCGTGGCCTTAATTAAGGTACAGCCCCAGCATTTGCCTGGTGTGAAAATGGGAAACCACGGAAAACCATTTTCAGGGCTGCCGATAGTGGGATTCGAACCTACTATCTCCCGGATGCAAGCTCACAGCCGCGCGCCTCTACACGCAGGCCATTCTTCTTCTTCTTATGATTATTATTATTATTATTATTATTATTATTATTATTATTAAGATAAATTTTGAAAGAATCAAATACAAGGTTTCATATCCAAGTTAGGTCTCAAAAATTCTATAAAGTTACCCCAGTACTAGCGTAATGAATAACACATTTGTGTCCGAAATCCGGGAATGTAAGGTAGCTATCATGAGTAGGAATTTTCTTTAACCTTCCATATTCAGACATTGTATCTTAACTAAGTGTGAAGGCAAATCTTTATGATCCTCACCGTGGAAGATCTTCAAGCGTAGTCGAGAGTGGGAGTTTAATCCATCCTTCAAACCAGTCCTAAAGCGAGTAATTGAACGACCATGTGATAGGAAAGGGATAGGATTGGAAACGAAGCGAATGTGATATTAATTAATGCACAGTCCAAGCATTTGCCTAGTGTGAAAATAGAAAACCACGGAAAACCATCTTTAGGCTGTCAGCAGTGGGGTTAGTGTCCACCTTCCCTCAAATGCAAGCTCGGAGCTACGAGATCCAAACCGCACGTACAACCCTTTGTGTTGCCATTAATTTGCTCTAGGTTTCAGAAGTAGTGGTAATATATTACAACCACCGTGAGTAGAGCCGAGAATCTAACCCTGGATAACCATGGAGGAGGTCACTATAATAACCCCTGAACTACAGCAACAGGCTGGGTGTTAAACAACGACAGTCTATTTTTTAATTTTTTTTTCCATATACATATTTTATAACTCGTGTTCTACATATTAGAGACATATTACAGACTATCAAGCCATGAAGTTATCATCATTCCTATGGTGTTGCTCCGATTACAACAACCAGGTATATGATGACCTGAACCTGACTTTTCGTTTCAAAAAACGCAAATATATTGACCAGGATTCGAACCCAGGTCACCTTGTTCACAAGCTTGTAAGATTAGCAATATGTCCGTAATTCTTCTGGAGTGAGTGAAGAGGAAAATAAAGAAATTAGACTAAAAGTTTATGTGATTTTTAGACGAATTACAAGTTCACAGCTTCCGATATCCATTTCCTGTTCGAAATATCGACCTTAACCACTATAAATGAGGGTATATTTGTATATCAACTCTCACAGGAAGCTGTAAATTATTGGCAGGTTATTTTTATGTAATTCTTCATGCTAGTATCAATAAATTTATTTTCGGAACCATTCAAGGTAGTAGTCATCATTCTGTGAATATAGGCGCCATAGAAATCTACGCGTACATTCATCTTGCCGTACATCATTGGGAACACTGCACTTAAGTTCCTTCCCCTACCTTCGATTAAGATGAGGGTCCAATAATATATGAAGACTCGTCATTACACAGAAGCCGGCCTGAACCTAATGATGGGACTCCCGGACTACCTGTCGCTTGGGCAGGGCAGGGCCCGCTGGCTTCCAGCACTACAGTCTGCGGGAATAAAAAGTAGCCAAATAAAACTACTTGCGCTGCATTCATATTTTTGGTCAGATTGGTAAAATTGTTTGACCTCATGTCACCCTCTGTGAAATATGCACTCAACTATGCTGATAAATAGCTTACTCCATCACACTCCTTGTTTGTACCGAGCATCAGCGATGTGTGTACAGTTGCGTGAAAATTACGAGCGGTATTTTCAGCTGTTGCTTAGTAGGAGTGCCACTGTATATTATTTGTAATTTTCAGTAAATCAATATGAGGCGTTCGGAAGTAAGGGTGGATTCTCATCACGTCAATTTTCGTTTTTAATTCATTTATTTACACAGAAAAGCGCACAATGTGCAGGGGTATAAACTTAATCACTACAAAGTTTTGTCAGAGAACACAGTCTCTTCGGGCACTCCAGTGCGTGGTAACGACCACAGAACTTCTCACACCATTGACATACACATTCATGGTTCGGATCGTGAAATCTAGATACAACACATGCCTTGTGATGGAAGCCATGGACAACTGCACGGGTCACTGTATGTCTGAGGTCGAAGCAACTCTGACACCAATTGACTGTTGTCATTGCATCCGTTATATAGAAATCACTCCAAATATTTGTCTTCTTTAATTTTAATTCATGTAAGAGCTCTTGATATGCCTTTGTTCATTGTAGAGTCATTGTATGTCGCAAGTCCTCAATGAAGAAAGGTTCTCGGGTCAGTTCATACACAAGTCTAGAGGGTGTGTATTTAGATAAGCATAGGGCTCTTTTAAGGAAAATTGCTTTCACCCTTTCTATCTCGTTTAGATCTTTCTTTTTCAGAAAGGTCCAAATTGTTTCAATGCCGTAAGTGACAGTTGAAGTAACTTTGTGGTTCCAGTTGTCGGAAAAGTAATTCCGAGATACTTGAATGTATTGACAATCCTTAAAGGTGAACCTTAGTAGCGTATTGTGTCTGATGCTGCTCTTCTTCCTCCCCTTCTAAAAACCGTGACTACTGTCTTCTGATCATTAATTTCTAAATTGTTTCCTTTTGACAAATTTGTCAGATTGGTGACTGCTTTTTGAAGTTCATCTCGATATGGCGATACAATTACCATGTCATCAGCGTATAGATACATTTTTGCACGAATCGTAGCAATTGCTTCTGTAACATCACGTGTTATTACATTAAAATGAAGTGGACTCAGAGGATCCCCTTGAAGGACCCCTACCGTCTGAATGATTGGTTTTGATTGTGCTCAATCATCGCATATTCTCACATAGTTTTCTGGTAATATATTTTTAATAAACTTTGTGTGACAGTTTTTCCCTGTTATCTATTCCAGTTTGCGAAGGATCAGGCTCCTGCTTGTGGAGTCAAAGGCTTTGCGGAAATCTATAAACGCTGCATAGAGCTTTTCTTTCTGCAACCTGAGTGCTTCTTGTATATCTTCAAGCAAGCAATTGATTGCCTGGATTGTTGATCTGCCTCTTCTAAATCCGAACTGTTCTTTCGGGATTTTGTCATCTACTATATCCCTCAATCGATTTGTCAGTGTTTTTGTAAGAACCTTCAGTAATGTGCACTCAAGAGCGATTCTACGGTAGGTGTTCGGATCACCCACTTCTCCTTTACCCCTGTGCATCACTTTTAAAGTTGATTCCCGCCATTTGTCTGGTATTTTTCCTTATTTGAGACATTGATTCATAAGTTCCGTGACAGGTTCTTTTAGGGTTGCCCACATGTCTTTGATATGTTCGTAGAGTACGTTATCTGGAACTCCTGCTCTCCTAGTCTTACTCTCACGGACGACTTCTAATTCGTCAACTGTGAATAATTCAATTGGTGCTGTATCCCAGTCACTATCATCAGTCGAGTCTCGAGTTTCCTTTGCTTGTAGTAGTTTAGTGAATTGATCTTCCCAAATTTCTAGTGGGATATGCATCGTATATTTTGGCTGTCTCTGCTTCAGGATTGAAAATGATTCCTCTTCTGCTTTCTTGATCGTATTTTCTTCTGACGTTTTCTGAATTTTTTCCTTTGCATCTTTAATTATTGCTTTATAGTGTTTCCTTCTTTTGGAATATTGTGCAAGTGTTTTTCGTGTTTGAAATTCCAGGGTTTTTATGAAGGGAATCTAACGCGTCTTTCCTGGATTTGTAGCAGATATGGTTAAACCATGGTTTAGACTTCTTTTCTTCGCTACCTCGTGGAACTAACATTTGCTTAATTATATCTTCTATGTGTTGAAGGGACCCATTTAAGTCACCACTATGTATTTCATTCAAGATCATGGGTACTAATACAGAACAGGCCTCTAATTTATCCTCAGCGATTTTCCGCAGCGGCAGCTTCTTGTGGTTGGTTTTGATTAACGAATCGAAGTTTCCTGTTATGACAATTTCTACTGGTAGGTGTTTCCTTATTGCTATTCATTTTAGTACCGATGGCCTCACTTCCTTGGGACATATCTTATTGCTGAATATAAGATCAATAGTGCTGCTTCCATTTGGGCCTATGTATGTCTTCTCATTTTTCTTGTTTAGTAATGAAAATCCATCTGTCTCCAGGTAATTTACTACCATCTCCGCTTTTTTGTTTGCAACGTATACACGGCAGTTTAGGTCCCCAGCAATTATAATATGATCTGTATTTCCCAATTTAGAGATACTTAACATCAGTTCATTTATAATGTTGTGTTCTTTCCATTCAGGTTGAAAATAGGCGCACATCACGGATAAGGATGCTGTTTTGATCATTCATATATTGTCTGTCTTATGCACTAAACTGAAAGGTGACATTCTAGCTGATAATAGACATGCTAGCCCTACCTTTGGTCTCCCAGAGTCACCTTGAGTTACTAACACGTGGATTGCGTACTTATTATTTATGTGAATTTATTTCAATGAGAATGTTTCTGTAAGCACCACTATATCATATTCAGAGAATTTATCGCAAGGTAATGCACCACGTACACTTGCCAACCCTTCTATGTTCCATATTAAACATTTAATATCAGTTCCTATGTTACATGTCTCTTTGATCGCGGGGTTCCTTATTGGAGTTTCGTCATGTTTATTATTCCCAGTTAAATCTATAGGGGCGAAAAGTCACACCGTCTGGCCAGAAGTCTTCTTTGTCAACTTTTTCCTTATCTGAATACAGAATACCTATTCTAAAAGCCTTTATCAATGTGGATCTAGGGTTCAGGAGTGTGCATTCTTTGACATCTGTTATTCCGTTGTTTTTTTGTTGTTTTTTTAAGTAGGCTATTAGCTCCACTTCCATTGCAGAAGTGTTCAATCTTCCAACATAAAATCACGCGAGACGTTCTGCCGCACATAGTTTTCCCGCTTCTTTCTTTGTTCCTGTACCGTGTCTTCTTACACTCGACTGTCGACGTTCTGTCACAGCCTCGTTCCTTTTCTCATGCTGTCGATGCTCTGTGTAAGCATCGCGTCTTCTCTCATACTGTCGACGCTCTGTGTCAGCCTCGTTATTTCTCTGATGTGTCACAGGTTTGTATTCTCTGTTTTGGGCGGAGTCTTCTGTATACTGTACTCGGCCAGATTCTTTATTTGTTACTCCTTGGTTAACTGAGATTTTCCTCGTATGAGTTTCTGGCTCTCTGCTCGTATGCGCTGCTGGGTCTCTGTGTCGCAGTTGATTTTGTAGGTTAGTGGCAGTTTTTGTGCAGGTTATATTCGCGTAAGATATTTCCTTTCTGTTGTTTGCCAGGTATTCGGATTGTTGTAGCTGTGCTTCAAGAATAAGTGACATGTTTTTCATTAGAACCTCACTCATTCCCTCAAATTTTTCTTTCAGAATTTCTCACGATCTCTTATTTTCTAACACAATATGCTTCGTGTCTTGATCTTCCGGTGGGGACGTATTTACTCCGTTATTCTCGAGTTGATTTCTACATTTATTACACATCCATAGGAGGTTGCCCTTTTTTTTACCTTAAGTGCATTATATTCTGTTGTAGTCAGTTGTGTACATTCTTTATGGAACCATTTCCTGCAATTCCCATCACAGCCGACGGCGTTACCTTCATTGTCAAAGTTTCCACTGCATTTCCCGCAGAGCAGGGTGATATCATTTCCATTTGATTCAGTGTTGTTTGTAGCCATGGTATATGTTTGATTGAAGCTTCTTTGATGTTGTTAGATGTTATTATTCTATGGAGTTTGCTACTCGCAATGAACTTATATCACTTACAGATTCTTAGAGAACCTACGTCAAACCGGCAATGATCTTGTATCGCTTGTAAACTCTTGGTGAACCTACGTGAAGATGGCGCCGAAGATTCTCACGACGTTCGATGACTATAGCACACGCAATTCGTAAAATGCACTAACATTTAGCGATTTCTCTCACTAGCTATACGTCAACACTTATTAAAATACATTTCAAATTGCGTTATTATATATCGCACTTCCTATAATGCACTGATCATTACCTTTTACGCGGAACTACACTTTCTGGAATCATGCAGTCACTGCAATACGAAACACATCTATGGCATGCTAGCAGTTATGTTTTTAGGAGTTCACCCGTCTTTTCCACATAAAAGAAAGTTTCAAGTGCTCAGAGCACAGGTAGTAAGGGGGAAACTCCACGCTCCCACTCCGTTATTCTGTCCCTAGCAGCACCTATGAAAAACTTCATTTGTATATTTAAATTGTCTCTCAGTTTGTCTTTATATTATTTCGTATGCACTGTACTTTCATTCGATTTGCATTTATCCTCAAGGAATAATAATAATAATAATAATAATAATAATAATAATAAAGAGGAATTTAGGTAGAAGAAACTTCTGTTGAGTTCGCCCAGCACAGAGACCTTCCAAACAGTGTTTCCTCGAGGCATGTCTGTGAGAAGATCACACTCATACCCAGGACGCATCATATGTTAATGATAAAATAGTCTCATGGGTTTAGTAACAAATGTAATGAACTAACGAAAAGGAACATGACGTAATATGGAAAAGAGATTCTGTATATAAAAAAGCAAAATACATCAATAAATTTATGGTACGCATTCTGTATGAACTAATAATTTCCACGCATCCCAATATAATGCAATATTTAAATTGCTCGGGGTATTTTGATGAGTCTCAGGAATCCATGCTGGTTGCAACATAGCGTGACG
This sequence comes from Anabrus simplex, assembly GCF_040414725.1. Classification (NCBI taxonomy): domain Eukaryota; kingdom Metazoa; phylum Arthropoda; class Insecta; order Orthoptera; family Tettigoniidae; genus Anabrus; species Anabrus simplex. The sequence continues at coordinate 597,285,778 of NC_090266.1, forward strand.
GCCTAAATATACTGAATTGAGATGTAGTCATCGTGACCTCTCGCTGTAAGTAGTTAGTTTTCAGGACCGCATTTTCAACTTCTCTCATGAATGAGCCCATCAACTTCATTCACGTCACCAAGTGAGTTGCCTGTGGGGTACATATCATGCAGATGATGTAAGCTTGATTTCGGGAGATTGTGGTTTCGACCAACTTTCCTCCCTTTGATACCCCGCAGTGTGCATGGTTTCCAATGTTCACAATTCAAATTTTTGAAAAACAGAACCACTTGCTTGCCCAGCTCTTTCAAATTCCATTGTCGTTAAAAACACATCCGGTTAAAACAACCTCCAAGTATTCAGAAATCGCACCCACCTAGGCGGGATTCGAATCGCAGGCAGTTTGATAATAATCCACCGAATATGCCACTCTGTTATCACGCCACGTAACATTAAATATTTTGTATCGCATATCATGGGGCTGCCGAAACGAGGTGATGAAGGCGAGCTCGGTTTATCCGGAAGGACGTGTGTTTAATTCTACGCCAGGAACGTGGACAATTTAGAAAGAGACTTCTACATTAGCGGAGGTAGCTACATAGCTTCGGGTTTCACTGAACTTACACCAGAAAAGAGTGCCAGATTAATTGTTTTGATCAATGGCGTCCTGGTATACAGCAGGGTCTATCACTTTAACGCTTCATGTGCCGACGTTACGGATAGTGAATATCTTTATCTTCCGCTCTTCCAAGGACCTTAATAACTTGTACGGAGATAGATTTTATGAATTTGTATACCATATGTAGGCTTCTGTCAATTAACATAATGTGACAAAACATGATGGATAAGGATTTAAGTAAATCTTGCTTCGATGAAAATGTGTGTCTCCTATGCAATGACATCTTTCATCACTGTTTGGAAAATAATCAAATTCATACTGTAACCGTACAACAGGGTTACAGATTTCATTCAGCATTTATTACTATCATTAATTGACCCGATTCATTAGATTTGATATTCTGATTTACATCATTTACACTGTAATATAATTAGCTATCACGCATATTATGTCATTTAATCGTAGGATAAGGGCATTTTTTTTGTAATTATTCTGTACATAAATAAGTGAGATTTATTGATTTGAAATGGTCATGCTGTGACTTGTGACAGTGGGCAGGTGAGCTGACATGATATTTTGCAACCGAGGCTATGTTTAACCGAGGCTGTATTAGGCAAGTAAATTTTCCGCTGACACATTTATGTTGTCATCGTTTGGGCGCGGGGGGAAGCTATTAAGACACATGACTACTTTTGTACAGTGCGTGGCCACGTGGTTTCGATCGAATGTATGTATTCGCTAGCTACCCTGTGTCGGTGTGGAAGAGATGACATAGTGGAAGGGATCTGAGTGGTCATCACGAGTTTTTATAAGCCGATGCAAGGATAGTTGTGCCGTCTAAGAGTGGCAGCCAGAGCTAAGGGGTGGTCTAAGAATCATCGAAGGGGTATAAGAGTGGTGGTCTGATCTGAGTAGAGACTTATGCTGGGTTTATAGTGAAGCAGCAGATAGAACTTCGCAATGTAAGTTTATTTCAGTAGATTCAGCAGAGATTTAGTGCCGTGGTCTGCAGAGGTATAAGAAAAATTATATCGAATTTAACCGATGTATGCAGTTGACAGTCGTCATGGTACTTCGAATTCTTTATTGAATTCTACTATGCAATTCGCGAATATTTTTCGAGAATTGAATCTAACGTATATACATCAAACTTCGCGTAGAACTGTTGTATTTATTTCTACAGTCTCTATATTAGCTATCAGGACATGTTAAACTAGATAGTATACCTGAATATTATGGGTTCTTTCAGTAAAGTTTTCCAGAAATTTTCATTTCTGTTCGTGCTTAGTAAAACATTGTAATTAGGATCCGTCTGAACGTAGTTTAAAATTATTGTAGTGTATTGCAATATATTATTAGAAATAGCTTGCTTATTCTATTATTGTAAAATATTTGTGTAGTATAGTAGAAATACCTGTAGAAAACCTCTCACTAGAATACTCTTGTAGTATTTAGGATAGGCGTAACTGCAGTTTACAACCGAGTAATTCTTGTGTATTCCTTTCGGAATTCAGTAATTTACGGCCGTTTTTATCCTGTTATGGTGTTGTAGGATAAAAATATAGTACGACTAAGTAGTATTGTAGTGCAGCAGTATATTGATCACCTTATTGTCGTGTGCCTCTTGTGTTTTATCTTAGACAATACTTCTTTCCTTTCACTTTTGGCATAGAATAAGTTATTTTATTTTTCCTTCTCCTAACAATTATTCCGTAAGGAATGGCTAAGGAGTGCAAGTGTACGAGCTGTGGGCGCGGCCAGGCGTTAAGGAGTGTGAGGGAGGACTTTGAGAGTTTGTAAACAATGTACAGGATAAAGTAGGTGTAAAAGAGGGATGTAAAGGAAAGGGGGGAATTGTACAAGACAGGTGGTCCAACATTTTAAGGCAAAGGAGATTGCAGGCTAAGGGCTCTATTCAGGATGAGCATTCGGGACAGGTGTCTGTCAGAAATCGGTACGAGTCACTGCAGGTAGAACAACAGAGGGAAGATGAGGAACAGTCTGAGATGTGTGGAAGTAGGTGGGGGGGGGGGATGTAGGAAATGGAAATCCGGAACAGATGATAGGAAAACACAGGTGGAACAGGGCCTTGGGAGGGAGAAAAGGGAGGAGGAAGTAGCTTATACAGCAGTGAGGAAAGATGGGGCTGATCAGCAGGGGAGGGGATCAAATGAGGTGGGTAGGGTTGAGGTTCTGGTCATGGAGGATTCCAGTATTAGACATGTGGAGAAAGTGTGTGGAGAAACAGGAACCAGGGTAGAGTGTTATTAAGAATTAGGCTGAGACAGATGTTGACGAAAGTAGAAGAGACGGACGAAGAGAAGCAGGTGTAAGTACCAAACTAGTTGGGGATGTGTGGGATCCGGTAAAAGCAACACGGGTTAAGTTTAAGGAAGCGGAGTTAGTTTGTTATCAGTGGAATATTGTGTAGGAGGGATACTGACTGGAAGGTGATAGGGGATTTACATGAAAATATGGTGTGGGTATGGGGGAACTGGGAGTGAGATTTCTTTATCCTAATGGGTGGGTAGGAGATAGGGATCAGCGCCCAGATGGTCTTCACTTATACCGCAGTAGTACGTATAAGTTAGGCAATTTGTTAAGGAGAGATTTTAGGGAGGTACATTCAGGAAACCGGGGTGGTCTATGGAGCGGTGATAGAGTGCAGGGATCTGGAAATCAAGCAGGGATGACATAAAAATGTTAGTGCTGAACTGTAGAAGTATTGTAATGAAAGGAATAGAATTAAGTGATTTAAGAGATACTGTATATACTTACCAGATATTGTAATAGGAATTGAATCATGGCTGAGAAATCTTCTCACGGAACTGGAGTGTGTATAGTAGAGACAGGATAGGAATGGTAGGAGGGGGAGTATTCATTCTTTTGATAGAAGAATTTGTAAGCAACGGAAAGGTTAAAAATGATAAATATGAAATTCTAGGTGTAAGGCTCATTTCTAAAGATAATAGGCAACTTGATATCTTTGGAGTATACAGACCAGGAAAGAGTAGCGCCGACGCTAATTCAGAATTATCTGATAAGATAATCAGCTATGTGGGAAACGATATGGACGGGAATGTGATTGTAGAGGGAGATCTCAATTTACCAAATGTCAATTGGGAAGGTAATGCGAACGACATGACGCATGACCAACAAATGGCAAACAAGTTAATATGGGAAGGACAGCTGGTGGAACCAACTAGAGGGAAGAATATTATGGATTTGGTGCTGGTAAAACCAGATGTGCTCTGTAGAGAAACCGAAGTAATATATGGTATTAGTGACAATGAAGCTGTTTTTCTTGTAGTTAAAAATACAGGTGATGTAAAGGAATTTCATATATGTATGACTATTAGGCAGTACCATATGGCTGATAAAACAGGCATGAGGCAGTTTAGAAAAGTAACAATGATCGATGTAAACGGTGAATAAAAATGTAAACAGACTCTGGAATGGGTTTAAAGCAATCGTTCAGGAAAGTGAAAACAGGTTCCTAGTTTTAAAGGCGGTAAGGAAAGGTAAAGACTAGCTATATTATACAGTAACAGAGAAGTGAAGAGACTAAGGAGGAGGTGCAGATTGGAAAGAAATAAGGGTTAGAAATAGCTGTGGAAGTAGGAGAAATTGAAGGAACTTACTAGGAAATTGAATCTAGCAAAGAAGTTAGCTAAGGATAACATGGCAAGCATAATTGGTAGTCATACGAATTTTATTGAAAAATGGAAGGATATGTATAGGTACTTCAAGGCAGAAACAGGTTCCAAGAAGGACATTCCAGGTATCACTAATGAACATGGGGAGTGTGTATGCGAGGATCATCAAAAGGCAGAAGTATTCAGTCAACAGTATGTAAAGATTGTTGGTTACAGGGATAATGTCCGGATAGAGGAGGTGACTAATACTAAAGAAGTATAAAAATTTACCTGTGATAACAACGACATCTATATAAATAAAAACGTTCGTGTCTGTTTGTCTGTTTGTCTGTTCCACCATCACGTCGAAACGGCTGGATAGATCTCAACCAAACTTCATATTTAGAGTATACTCATCCCGGGGAAGGTTTCGATATGCATATCATTTTAAAATCTTTGAATACACGGGGGGTTTATAGGAAAACCAGAATGGTTTTTCCACCATCACGTCGAAACGGCTGGATAGATCTCAACCAAACTTCATATTTAGAGTATACTCCTCCCGGGGAAGGTTTCGATATGCATATCATTTTAAAATCTTTGAATACACGGGGGTTTATAGGAAAACCAGAATGGTTTTTCCACCATCACGTCGAAACGGCCGGATAGATCTCAACCAAACTTCATATTTAGAGTATACTCCTCCCGGGGAAGGTTTCGATATGCATATCATTTTAAAATATTTGAATACACGGAGAGTTTATAGGAAAACCAGAATGGTTTTTCCACCATCACGTCGAAACGGTTGGATAGATCTCAACCAAACTTCATATTTAGAGTATACTCCTCCCGGGGAAGGTTTCGATATGCATATCATTTTAAAAGCTTTGAATAGACGGGGGTTTATAGGAAGACCAGAATGGTTTTTCCACCATCACGTCGAAACGGCTCGATAGATCTCAACTAAACTTCATATTTAGAGTATACTCCTCCCGGGGAAGGTTTCGATATGCATATCATTTTAAAATCTTTGAATACACGGGGAGTTTATAGGGAAACCAGAATGGTTTTTCCACCATCACGTCGAAACGGGTGGATAGATCTCAACCAAACTTCATGTTTAGAGTATACTCCTCCCGGGGAAGGTTTCAATATGCATATCATTTTAGAAACTTTGAATACACGGGGGTTTTATAGGAAGACCAGAATGGTTTTTCCACCATCACGTCGAAACGGCTGGATAGATCTCAACCAAATTTCATATTTAGAGTATAATCATCCCGGGGAAGGTTTCGATATGCATATCATTTTAAAATCTTTGAACAGACGGGGGTTTATAGGAAAACCAGAATGGTTTTTCCACCATCACGTCGAAACGGCTTGATAGATCTCAACTAAACTTCATATTTAGAGTATACTCATCCCGGGGAAGGTTTCAATATGCATATCATTTTAAAATATTTGAATAGATGGGGGTTTATAGGAAAACCAGAATGGTTTTCCTCCATTTTCTCTTATACTATTGATTTTCTGTAAACTTCGTTTACCGTACGTGAAACGTCTCTTCATTACAAACAACTTTCGTTATGTTCATAATTTACATTACTCTTTACATGACGGAGAAATTTACAATTTTTTGCTGGTACCATGCTCTGCATTGAGTGACCGACAGACCGACAACGAACCTACAGGTTACCATGGCAACGTCTCTGACTGCATGTCAGCAGGGAAGTAACGTATTGCCATTTTCCTCATCATGCTTTTAAATTCGTGGTTGTTCCTTAGGTAGAAGGCAAGAGAGGCGTCAATCGTCCTATCTGCGGGATATTGGCGGAATATCGTTGGATGTTATAACCGCCTTCGAATAGATTAAGTAATAACACCATTAGTCATCTTCTTATTATTTGTTTACCTAGGAATCAATGGACCTAAATTTCTCCTCTGTTACCGCTTTATTATATCCATAACTCACACTAGCATAATTTATTGAGGGGCATTTGATTTTCCAATACATTAACTTGGCATTTACATATTTGTCGTTATCCGGCTGTTCTCAATTATAATCCATTTTCTATTACTTTCAACTTTCTTAACTGTATTATTTTCTTCCTTAATTACGCCGTATGTACGCGAGTGCTACAAACTACTGGATGTATTTCCACCAATACTCATATTTAGAATACACCTGTCCTTGATAGGTTTTAGGGCAAATATTGTTTCTAAATCCCTGAACTGACTGGGGGTTTATACGAAACCGAAACAGTGATTTTGCACTTCCACAAAATATACACAACCAACGTTAATTTAAATCTACCTGCCTTGGTAGAAATTAATTTCTAAACCTTTTTTCTCATGTGCATCATTTCGATACGAGGACTAATAAGGGAGATATCATTAACGGACCGTTTTTCTGTACAAGTCCCATCGGACTTAACTCACGAGCGGGTGCGTGTAAAGCGTATTCCTTACAACTTGAAAACTACTGAAGACATTCGAACCAAAATTCATATTTAGCATCCACCTGTCCAAAGGTAGGTTTTAAACGTAAATAACATTTCATATTCCGGAATGGACTGGCGGTTTATAGGGAACCGAAATGGTGATTTTACTCTTCCACAATATATACAGAACAAGACCAACCTGACTGGAAATCGACCAAACGTGATGGAATTCCACCTCTAAACATTTTCTTCATGTGCATTTTTTCGTCAGGAGGATTAATAAGGGAGATATCATGAATGGTCAGTTTTGCAGGTTAAGTCCAGCGGACATAGCCAAAAAGGTGTTTTACATGGAGCAGATTCCTTATCTACATAAATCAAATCGTAACGACTGTGTGCCTCTACACTGACTATTTTGGCGAAATTTTCGTACAGCTTTCCGTTTAAGGGGTAATAATATGACCATCTGCATAATTTTTGGTTTAGTTTCCTGAAAGTCCTAATTTTTACCCGCCTCGCCCAAAATCCAGATTGCGGCATAATCTGCCAGAAGAAAAAGAAGATAATTGAAATTTGACAAAATTATACGTTTTAGCCTGTAACGAACGTAAAACATCCAAGATCATTAAATTTTTCACTTTTTATCCCCGAAGAATATCGAAATATGCAGGCAATTTTAAGGATGGTGCAGACCTTCGGAAATTCCTATCACATAACAGACTGCACAATCTCCGTTCAATTTGGTATGATCTACAACCTTGGTCTTATGACTTTTTGCCGTATCTGTATCCCTTTTACGTTTGATTTTTCTCTATTAATGGATCTGAAGTCAATTTGGAATTTTCACATGCATAATTCATACCTTCGATTACTTATATGAAATACAGAATAATCAAACTCTTCACGAAAATTGGCCCACCTAGTAGCCATATATGAGCCAAATGCTATGTATGTAGCTGTCACATAATTATCCGAAAATTAATGTAATGTGAGATAATCTTACAAGAACGTTACCCTGTTCCACGTTTCTAACTCAATCTGACCCAAGAATAGATGACATATCATAGGACCAGCCATTTAGGCCACTAAATCCGGCGTGTCTTATGGTATAATCCTTTGTCGATATGACGTACGTTTAGTAGCAGTTAATCTGTAAATGAAGGTCTTCAATATTGTAAACACGCCTATACTTTCGTATGTCAATCTATATATATTCACTGATGTCGATTTGTAGCGATCGAGAAAGGGTGGGTCTGCTATTGTAATCAGTACTCCCCACACCGACTTTGACTGGCAGTATGAAAGGGTTCCTTCTCCAACTCCTGTGTAACTGTCATTAGTAAGGAAGGTCTACAATTGTAATGAATAGTTCACTTCTCGATTTGACTTGCAGAAGGCAAGTGAGCATGTAGTTTTGTTTAAAACTCCCCTACCCGATTGTGTTTGGCAGTAGGCAAGGGTGCCCGCCATTATAAAGAAATGTCCTCATCTAAAATGTGACTGGCATTAGGCATAGTGGCCTGCTATTTTGATGGAAACTCACCAACTTGGTGTGACTGGCAGTAAGCTGGCTGGAAGTAGGAAAATGGGCCTGGCATTATAATGATAACTGCACAACTCAATTTCGAGTGATAGTAGGGTAATTGCCTGCCATTATAATAAAAACTGTAATCTGTCTGGAAGTAGGAAAGGGGGGCTGCCATTTTAACGAAAGTCCCCAAATCGATTCTGTCCGCATAGTAGGCAATGGGGCCTGCAATTATAATGTAAACTTCCCAACTCGATTGTGAATGGCAGTAGGCAAGTGAGCCTGCCGTTATATCACAAATCCATAACAAACACTTTACATTGGAAACAACGTACGGGGACCTCCCCATGCTCTTCCTCGGATAACGCTAAGAGACATGCAATTTTAAAACAATCTTATTGACTGCATGCACACTATTTACTTCGATATTCGAATACAATGTAGAATACCGTAGCGAAGCACAGGTACATTCGCTAGTTTAAAATAAGATACAAAAGTTGAAAACTAGAAAATCGGCTGGAATTGATAAGATTTCTGGGCAAATACTAAAGAGAATTGATTGTTGTTCGCATGAAGGAGCAATACCTAATTAATGGAGCGTTGCTATACTAGCCCCTGTGTATAAAGGAAAGGGTAATAGACAAAGCTGAAAATTACATACCAGTCAGTTTGACATGCATTGCATGTAACCTTTGTGAAAGCATTATTTCTGAGTATATTAGACATGTTTGCGAAATTAATCACTGATTCGATAGATGGCGGTTCGGGTTTAGGAAAGGTTATTACACTGAAGCTCAAATTGTGGGATTCCAGAAAGGCATAGCTGATATCTTGGATTCAGGAGGACAAATGGATTGTATCGCGATTGACCTGTCTAAGGCATCTGATAGGGTCGATCATGGGAGACTACTGGCAAAAATGAGTGCAATAGGACTAGGCAAAAGTGTGACTGAATGGGTGGATATATTTCTAGAAAACAGATCTCAGAAAATTAGAGTAGGCGAAGCTTTATCTGACCCTAAAATAATTAAGAGGAGATTCCTCAAGGCAGTATTATTGTTTTTACAAGTTGCTTTACGTCGCTCCGACACAGATAGGTCTTATGGCGACGATGGGACAGGAAGGGGCTAGGAATGGGAAGGAAGCGACCGTGGCCTTAATTAAGATACATCACCAGCATTTTCCTGGTGTGAAAATGGGAAACAGCGGAAAACCATTTTCAGGGCTGCCGACAGTAGGGTTCGAATCCACTATCTACCGAATACTGGATACTGGCCGCACTTAAACGACTCCAGCTATCGAGCTCGGTGGCAGTATTATTGGACCTGTATGTTTTCTCATAGGTATGCTATGAGTAAAGAAGTGGAATCAGAGATAAAGCTTTTTGAGAATGGTGCTATTCTGTATAGATTAATGAATAAGTTACAAGATTGTGTACAACTGCAAAATGACCTCGTTAATGCTGTGAGACAATGGTATGATGATAAACCGGTTAAAAGTCAGGTTATGAGTTTCACAAATTGGAGAAGTCCTCTCAGTTTTAATTACTGCGTTAATGGGGAGAAGTTCTTTCCGGGGTCACTTAAGTACTAAGTTTTAATACAAGGAAAGATTTTCGTTGGGGTAATCACATTAACGGGATTGTAAATAAAGGATACAGATCTTTGCACATGGTTAAGAGGTTATTTAAGGGTTTTAGCAATGATGTAGAGGAGAGGGGATATAATTCTCGGGTATGACCCCATCTAGTGTATGGTTCCTGTGTATGGGACCCTCACCATGATTACTTGATTCAAGAATTGGAAAACATCCTAAGAAAAGCAGCTCGATTTGTTCTGGGCGATTTCCGATAAAAGAGTAGCGTTACAAAACTGTAGCGAAGTTTGGGCTGGGAAGACTTGGGAGAAAGGAGACGAGCTACTCGACTAAGTGGTATGTTCCAAGCTGTCAGTGGAGAGATGGCGTGGAACGGCATTGGTAGGCGAATAAGTTTGAGTAGTGTCTTTAAAGGTAGGAATGATCGCAATATGAAGATAAAGTTGGAATTGAAGAGGACAAAATTGGGCAAATAATCGTTTATAGGAAGGGGAGTGAGGGATTAGAGTACTTTATCAAGGATATGTTAAATAAATTTCCAATTTCTTTGAAATAATTCAAGAGAAAGCCAGGAAAACAAGAGACAGGGAATCTGCCACCTGCACGACTGCCCTAAATAGGGATCAGTTGTGACTGAATTCCCCCCCCCCCCAACCGTTCTCATTGTTTTATTAAAAAGGTTAACTACGCATATAGTTTTCATTGACCTTTACTTCTGTATTCATAAGCCATGGGACCTCCATTTTTGTTTGGACGTGGCATTTCCTTTCGTAAATCTAACATACATCGGCCGGCAATCAAACCCGGACTGCCTTTGGGAGAAGCGAGTAGCGATGCAACTAAGATTGTTTATACTACACCCAATTTTGTCCCATTTTCCCTTAGGGGAGGTGGGGCGTGGGTTTTAAGAGGTTTGGCAGAGTTTTATGGCCGGATGCCCCACTTGACGCCAAACAGACGAGAAATTTTGCGTGTTTATGCGGCGGCGGTGGTGGTGGTGAGTCTTGTTGTGGGCTGTGTACAAGTGCTGAAGACGACAGAAACACCCAATCCCCGAGCCATAGGAAAGTACTTTTTACTTTAATAATCACTGGTCAGGATGGGAATCATATCCAGTTTCTCAGGGTTGGAAGGCTAGTACGCTAGCCATTCAGCTATGCAACCAGGCAGTTTTCTTTTCATTATGGAATTGTTTGTTAACGATCTGACCAACCTGAGCAGCATGGCGCAGTTGTCAGCGGCACGCTATTACACTGAGTTTCCTGCAATCGTATGACGATTGGCCTGAATCCCACTGCTGGCCGTCTTGAAGATAATGTTCCACTGTTTCACATTTTCACCTTCAGGATACAAACATGGGGCAGGAATCATCAGTGGAAAAGACCTAGTCACGCTTAATGACATATTGTCGTATAGTTACCGAACCTCCATTACGGTTGTTAAGTTTAGAACGTGAAATTACGCCCTGTACTGTCACAAAACTCGGCCAATGCACTAGTTCTAGCTGCTCCTCTGGCTTGAAAGTACAACAAAAACACGCAATCGGTTTAAACTCTTGCGCACGTACCCCGGCAGCCTCATCCATAGGTACTGCCAGCCGTTGAGTTGCAGTTTCCAATTCCGAATAGGCCTACACGACTTTCCTCGAGAACGAAGCAAGTTACAGACCTTAATCTTGCGACATTGTGATCCTCCTCGCAAGATCTACCGCATATGTTAGTTTGGTGCATAAATTACCTTCCACTATGTATGTCACAGTTGACTGATATATAACAGCAAGTTCTGGCTCGGTGAGCAAAAAGAACGGGAAGATCAACACTCTTCATTTCCTTAAGTTGTCTCCTCCGTGAAACCTAGGATACATATGACAGCGTATTATAGTGTATCTGTTTGGGATCCAAGCAGCCTTGGGGCCGAGGTCTCAACTACAGGTCTATCAGAATACTGCAAAATACAAATTATCGTGGGATTCAAACCACTCGCCATCCAACTGCAGCAAACTCGGTGGAATAGTGTGCCGTTGACAACTGCGCCATGCTGCTCTGTTTGGTCAGACCGTTAACAAACAATACCATAACGAGAATAGAACAAAACAAATGCAATTCACGACCTTTCTATGTGTCTCAGGTCAATGATATTTACATAATTGGAAACTAGAAACTCCGGGCTTTCAAATTACATTTTAAAAATATTGATTATTCTCACGTAAGTCGCTACATCAAACGTGAATACATACCTTGAGATGTCAAATGAAAACTGATAACCAAAGTGAAGAAACTATCACACTTAAAATAGTATAGCACTAGAGAACTGAGAAATATCCCCGCACAAACTAGACAATGAAAATTGCCCACCGAGCTCGATAGCTGCAGTCGCTTAAGTGCGGCCAGTATCCAGTATTCGGGAGATAGTAGGTTCGAACCCCACTGACGGCAGCCCTGAAAATGGTTTTCCGTGGTTTCCCATTTTCACACCAGGCAAATGCTGGGGCTGTACCTTAATTAAGGCCACGGCCGCTTCCTTCCCAATCCGAGCCCTTTCCTGTCCCATCGTCGCCATAAGACCTATCTGTGTCGGTGCGACGTAAAACAACTAGCAAAAAACAAAATTTCCCAGGTACGCAATCACACCGTTCCACAACGATTTATGTTTATTTTCTGGCATTTTCCCAATTACATGTGGTCGAAACTGCTACAATTTGATTTATGTCCCGTCTTACTGTCGGATGACCTTTGTGATGCCAACCCTATGTAGATGGAGGCATTCACTACCGGTTGTTCCTGTGGTGGTTGGTATTGCAGTGTACTTGTAGTAAATGACGATGTGTGTACTAAAACGGACTTAAGCACTGAGTCCCCGAGCTACAAGACAATCTAAACTTTTCATGCTGATCGAGAATCGAACCCAGGTTATTCTGAAACGAAGGGTTTTACGCTGACCATTCAGCCATTGAGTAACAAGGTGTATATCAGCACACTGAAATACGAAGAAAAAATGGTGTATGGGCAATTCTTTGAAACATCCAGCCAAACAAATGTCTTACTGGTTAGGAGATTTTCAGACTTTACATAGAGGCAATGTTCTTCAATATTCTTTAAACTTCAGACCATTATTCCAGGAATGATAATAAGCATGCATCTTGAAGAAGCATTTGTAGTTGCTGTGCTGTAAAATGTCGAGTTTTAAAACTGTAAAAGAGTAAACTGTAAATGAGTATATTAGTTAATAGAAACGCATGAAACGAAATCATTTTATGATGTCACAGTGACACAAAAGAAATTCGTAGTTGTTTTTGTCAACATGTTACCGTATACAGAAGCTCTTCCTCTTCAAGACGTCGTCAGGAATATAGACACAACTTGGGGTATGAGTCAAAGCCATTGATCACGGACCTACGGTGGCGAAGGAAGTCCTAATTGCTATTGGAAGCTGCGGTCCACTTAATTAGCCGGTAGGCCGCTAAGAGATCTCCAGCTCTAATAAAAAAATAACCGATAATAGTGGAAGGAGAAGATTAGAGAGGAGGGGAGAACCTAATGAAAAGCGTAAACAGGTGGTTTACAAGAGATGCTTGTGTCGGACCCGCAGGCAAGGTCTGGGCTGTACCTACCGTCCTGATTACTAGCTGGCGATCAGTAGACTCTTCACAGTTAAAATCAACGAAATTTTGACAGATTCCCAGATTCATTATACCGCAGCGCATCGGTTCATCTACATTACATAAATAAAATGAAATTTTTGTCAGCTTCTTCTCTAATTGTGAATACGAAAGTCGAAAATACGTACAGTTAAATGTTTGTTTGTTTGTTTGTTTGTTTGTTTGTTTGTTTGTTTGTTTGTTTGTTTGTTTGTTTCATTGTCACGGGAAAACGGCTTCAAATTGGTTTTCAAAACTCGGTGTTTGAGTTAATGGACAGTCGTGTTCTCCACTAGGTTATGTACAATTTGATTTGTATTACCAACATTTTGGGGAACAAAACAGGAAATATAAAATTTCTCCCGTGTAGAACAACTTTACATAACATAAGCCACATATCTTTTCCCATCTTTTAGGTTTCAGTGTTTTTACCGTAAAATAATGGCTAACGGAGTTATTTGCGATTACTACAAACTTCCAAAAATCCCCGGAAATGTTAGCTTACTTAAGACATAGAAAATCGAATATTAAATACTTTATATCTGATACAATTTTACAGTACAAGTACAATAATGGAGATACTTACGAATTTAGATTCTAATATTGCTAAGTCCAACATCGCGAGCATCACTTACGTGGTAATATTGTTCAGTCGTTATGGCAACGAACTGACGATTGTGGTGATTGTTATAGTAATTGTTAATAACCTGTAAAACCACGTGGTCATTAGTCCCTATTGATCAGGAAGATAATAATAATAATAATAATAATAATAATAATAATAATAATAATAATAATAATAATAATAATAATAATTGGTTTTACGTCCCACTAACTACTTTTACAGTTTTCCGAGACGCCGGGGTGCCAAAATGTTCCGCAGGAGTTCTTTTATGTTCCAGTAAATCTACCGACACGAGGCTGACGTATTTGAGCACCTTCAAATACCACCAGAGTGAGCCAGGATCGAACCTTCCAATTTGGTGTCAGAAGGTCAGAAACCGTCTGAGCCACTCATCCCGGCGACCAGGAAGATAATGAATAGGACTATCGAAATAAAACCATGAAGGAACGATTACTCGAGAAAATGAGGTAACAGGAGTCATAACAGTTGGCACTGAAATTCTAGGCCTCGAATACTGTAATATCGCCGAGCACGAGAGAAACAAAATGACATGTTCTTTTCTTTTTTTGCTAGGGGCTTTACGTCGCACCGACACAGATAGGTCTTATGGCGACGATGGGATAGGAAAGGCCTAGGAATTGGAAGGAAGCGGCCGTGGCCTTAATTAAGGTACAGCCCCAGCATTTGCCTGGTGTGAAAATGGGAAATCACGGAAAACCATTTTCAGTGCTGCCGATAGTGCGATTCGAACCTACTATCTCCCGGATGCAAGCTCACAGCCGCGCGCCTCTACGCGCACGGCCAACTCGCCCGGTAAGAAATGTCCTACAGTGTCCTAAAACCCTTACAACTTTTCTACAGTAACATTGAACTAGCTGAACATCATTGATGGATGAGATGTTCTCTGTCTCTTCTCCTACCATTTAACTCTACTAGATAGTATTGCAGCTACAATTGCAAAAACTAACCCGTCAACTACGAGTAAATAGCAGCTAGCGGAAAGAAGATGGGTAAGAGGGAATTCCAAAGTAGAATCCGGTGACGTTTAACATGACAAGGGAAAGCTACACTACCGCTCATTAATTTCAATACACCCTGGTATTTAAGATTTACAACACAAATCAAACGTTATTTTTCACAAAAGATAATTATATTAACTTACACATTTATAATACAATCACAATCATTATATTTTACTTTCATCAAAGTATCCTCCTTTGGATTTAATGACTGCCTCACAAACTCGAGGGATGCGGTCAATCAGTTTTTGTAGGTATCGTGAATCTATATGATTCCACACATCCCTAATAATATTCCAGAGATATTCCTTGCTGGATATATTAACTTCCCTGATACGTCTGTCCACTTCATCCCTGACAATTTCAATGGGATTACAATCGGGGCTTTGGGAAGGCCATACCTTATATTTCAGTACTTTCTGTTTTTCCTTTGATGCAATGTAGTTCGTACAGTATGCCGACCGATGTTTTGGGTCATTATCCTGTTGTAAGGTGAACCCTTTCCATATTAACCGCAATCCACTTGGTATTGCATGATACTGGAGTATGCAGTGGTACTGTTTCTGATCCATACATCCATCTATTCTCACAATGTCGCCAACTCTAGCTTCGCCAAAACATCCAAAAACCATAATAGAACCTCCACCGTGTTAAACTGTAGGTAGAACACACTGCTGGACTACCCTTTCCCCTACAAATCGGTGAACAAATATTCTCCTTTTGGTTCCAAAACTCTCGAACTTCAATTCATCGGTGAATAACACCTTCGTCCACTCTTCCGATGTCCAATTACGATGATTTATAGCCCATTCAAGTCACTTCTGTTTATTTATGGACCTTAGAAGGGGTTTCCTTGCTTTGACACATCATTTCAAGCCGGCTTCTACCTGTCTCCTTTTTACTGTTGCAACAGATATGGTTGTCGTGTTCATTTCTACCAATTCTGCACGAATATGGGGCGCTGTTTTGAATCTATTTCTCTTACTGGTAATTCTGATATATTTGTCATCGCTTTTAGTTGTTTTACGAGGTCGTTCTGGTCGTGGAATGTCCTTATTGCTGCCTGTTGTCTTCTGACGGTGAAGGGTGTATTGCACTCCCCCTAAAGACACACTACACTGTTTTGCAATTTGGTGAACAGATAAACCTGCTTGGCTAAGTGCTACAATTGCAGCACGTTTTTCTATGGATATCTCCACTCGTGGAGCCATACTAGCGATGTGCACACTTCAACTGTCACGAAGGAACTGCAGGAACCACATGTTATGTATCGTGGCAATGCTTGCCGTTCGCTGCAGATATCACATCACTACAGGGAACAACACAGGTGCACCAAATGCGGCGTCCGTCGGCAAATAGGTAAACAAACATATCCGATAGGTACATAACGTTTATGTACACAACATTGTTTGTTGGATACTGTTGTATCTTGATGACCACAAACAAAAATCATGACCTGTGTACAACTCTTGTACTATTCCTCTGCCTCCTCAACCGTACCCACGGTATTAGACCTTATCTATAGAGAAGTAGTTGTCAATTATTGGGTGTATTGAAATTAATGAGCGGTAGTGTACGTTAGACTGGAAACGACAGTAGCTTGAGAATATGTATCCTATTGAATTGAGCTCGGACGTTGTAATGTTTTTTTTCAGAATTGGTATTAATCAAGCACTTCATTTTCGTACGTCATAAAGTAGGTGGCGGGAGACTGGGCTAAAATACTAACGGTGTCCACCACTACAACAAATTTTCGAAGAGAACCTGTAAAACTATCCATGCCCATGGTTGCTAGATTCATTGCTTAATTCTGTAACTAATTAGGAAGACTGAAGTCAGGTTTACAAGAAAGCAATATTGCCTTTGATGGAAGCGGAATTACATCGTTTCAGAGGATCCTAGGTTATTCACCCGAACCGATGTTAGCCGTGTTTGGTTACTTCTTACGAATCTGTTATCAAGTGTTCGAGTTTGTCTTGATATGAACACTCATTTACACACAGTACACTACATTTCCAACTACCATAGGGACACGAAATAGTTGAAAACACTCTCCAGGTAAGGCTGGCGATGTAAAGGGCCTCCGAGTGTTAAATTGTGCCAAGTCTATGTATGGAACATCGCGACCACGAGTCCACCAGGTCACGGGGAAAACGACAGGAAGAGAAGTCTATAATTAACAAGGGAAAGTCTGCGTGTTAGAACGGATTCCGTCAGTCACCTATAATGTAATTAGGAAACCACGGAAAACCACATTAATTATTTCAGGAATTTCTTGCTTTTGTTACATGAAGCTGAATATTATCCTGGTTTATTGAGCGCAAAGCTACTACGCAAAACCCCACGGTAATAATGTTATATCTGACGGTTGATTTATTCAGGAACCGAGAAAGTTGACCGTGCGGTTAGGAGTACGCAGCTGTGAGCTTGCATTCTGTCCGCAGCCCTGAAGATGGTTTCCCGTGGTATCCCAATTTCACACCAGGCAAATGCTAGGGTTGTACCTTATTTAAGACCACAGCCGCTTCTTTCCAACTCAGCCCTTTCCTATTCCATCGTCGCCATAAAACCTATCTGTGACGGTGCGACGTAAAGTAACTTTAAAGAAAAGGAAATCAGGAGTAAAAATATCTATACTTGCTTGTTTGTTTGTCAATCGAGAGATGGACAAGCATTCCCAAGATCATCCATAAACAACTTAGGCGAGCACTGCAGTAACTATTCTATGCAGCCTGCCCCGACCCACGATCTTCTGTAGTTACCTATGAGGGTTTCATTGACATAATTCTCGAGTAAAGAACAATCTTAAGGTAATGCGATCGAAGAAATATTACACAAACTGTAACACATCCGAGAACCATGCACTCTATAATGTTCTATGACGACTATAACAACACAAGAAATTGATAAATTTCAATACCCTTCAAAGTAGTAATGTTAACTGTTTTTCTTGATCCCAAAAGATGACATCTTTCGTAATTCTAGCGAATGCATCCTTACCGCTTCACGTGTAAATTCATGCATTCAAACAAGGTGATGCCATACAACAGATACATCTAAATAAAATCTGTCTGATTTTATGTTTAACATTATTCGAAATTAATATTCATAATCATTATCAAAAATATGTTATTCGAGATATTTCTGAAGAGGGGATGATTATATCAGTCATCAGTAATCTGCATTTAGGGCAGCCACCCAGATGGCAAATTCCCCATCAATTGTTTACCTAGTCTTTTCTATAATTTCAAAGAAGTTGGACATTAATCGATCTTCTCCCTTGGTAAATTATTACAATCCGCAACTCCTCTTCCCATGAACAAATATTTTCCCCAATTTGTCCTCTTTAATTCCAACTTTATCTTCATATTGTGATCTTCCGTAATTCTCAAACTTTTTCGTCTAAAAACGTCGTTATGCCACGCCATCTTTCCGCCGACAGCTCAGAAAATACCGTGTAGTCAAGCAGCTTTTTCATTTCTCTTCTCCCAAGTCTTCCCAGGCCGAAGTTTGAAACACATTCTTAACATTTCTTTTTTCCGAAATCACTCACAGTAAATCGTGCTGCTTCCCCCTAAATTTTTCCAGTTCTCGAATCAAGTAATACTGGGGAGGGTTCCATACACTGGAACCATAATCTAATTATAATCTTATTAGCAAATTATATACCCACTCCTTTGCACACTAAACTACAGCCCCAAATACTCTCGCTGCCATATGAAGAGATCTGCAAACTTTCTTTACAGTCCCGTTTATGTGATAACACCGATGAAGATACTTCCTTAGATTTTATAACGTACAGTGATCCCAGTAATGTACATTCAAACCATCAACATTGAAATTAAAACTGAGAGGGCATTTCCTCCTGTTGAAACTCACAACCTGACTTTTCACCTCATTTTCCGTCTCACAACGTAGTCTAGGCCTATTTAGAGTCTCTCAAAATCCCGTAACATTTTATTACTCTGTACCGCAGGGAAACAGTAATAAAGGATCTTAGGAAGGGAGGGAAAAAGGAAATGAACATTGTTTTGGGTAATTCAGGTGAACTCATAATAGATCCCAGGGAATCAATGGACAGGTGGAGATAATAATTCGAAAATCTTCTCAACGTTAAACAAAATCTTCGTGGTGGTGTCACGAACAACCAAGTTCATGGGGAGGAAGAAAATAATGGTGAAATCGCGCTTGAGGAAGTGGGAAGGATGGTAAATAAACTCTATTTTCATAAAGCAGCAGGAATTGATGAAAATATACCTGAAATGGTGAAGTATAGTGGGAAGACAGGGATAAAATGGCTTCATAGAGTAGTTAGATTAGTATGGATAGTTGGTAATGTATCTTCAGATTGGATAAAAACAGTAATTGCATCTATCTATAAGCAAGGGAACAGGAAGGATTACAACAACTATCGAGGTATCTCATTGATTAGTATACCAGGCAAAGTATTCACTGGCATCTTGAAAGGGAGGGTGCAATCAGTGTTTGAGGGGATGTTGGATGGAAAACCAGCGGGGTTTCAGACCACAGAGGAACTGCCAAGATCAGATTTTCAGCATGAGCCAGGTAATTGAAAAATATTACGAGAGGAATAGGTAGTTGTGTTTATATTTCGTAGATCTAGAGAAAGCATATGACAAAGTGCCGGGGGAAAAGATGTTCGCTATACAGGGGGACTATGGAATTAAGGGTAGATTATTAAAATCAATCGAAGCCATTTATGTTGATAATATTGGGCTGAAGTGAGAATTGATGGAAGAATGAGTTCTTGGTTCTGGGTGCTTACAGGGGCTAG
Organism: Anabrus simplex; assembly: GCF_040414725.1. Classification (NCBI taxonomy): domain Eukaryota; kingdom Metazoa; phylum Arthropoda; class Insecta; order Orthoptera; family Tettigoniidae; genus Anabrus; species Anabrus simplex. Next base: position 597,305,652 of record NC_090266.1, read on the forward strand.
ACAAGGCTGTAATATTTCACCTTTGTTATTCGTAGTTTACATGATTATCTGCTGAGAGGTATGAAGTGGCAGGGGGGGGGGGATTCAGTTACGTGGAAATGTAGTAAGCAGTCTGGCCTATGCTGACGACTTGGTCTTAATGTCAGATTGTGCCGAAAGCCTGCAGTCTAATATCTTGGAACTTGAAAATATGTGTAATGAGTATGGTATGAAAATTAGCCTCTCGAAGACTAAATTGATGTCAGTAGGTACGAAATTCAACAGAATTGAATGTCAGATTGGTGATACAAAGCTGGAACAGGTATATAACTTTAAGCATTTAGGTTGTGTGTTCTCCCAGCAGGGTAATATAGTAAGTGAGATTGAATCAAGATGTAGTAAAGCTAATGCAGTGAGCTCGCAGTTGCGATCAACATTGTTCTGTAAGAAGGTCAACTCCCGGACGAAACTATCTTCACATCGGCCTGTTTTCGACCAACTTTTCTTTACGGGAGGAAAAGCTGGGTGGACTCCGGATATCTGATTCATAAGTTAGAAGAAACAGGCATGAAAGTATCGAGAATGATTGCTGGTACAAATAGGTGGGAACAATGGCAGGAGGGTGCTCGGAGCGAGGAGATAAATGCTAAGATAGGAATGAACCGCATGGATGATGCTGTACGCATAAGCCGGCTTCGATGGTGAGATCATGTGAGGCGAATGGAGGAGGATAGTTTACCTAGGAGAATAATGGACTGTGGTATGGAGGGTAAGAGAAGTAGAGGAAGACCTGGACGACGACTCAGTTTCTAACTATTTAAAGATAAGAGGTATAGCACTAGTTGCAAATAGAGGATTGTCGTGACGTTGAGTAAATTCACAGAGGCTGAAGACTGAACGCTGAAAGGCATAAAGGTTTATAATAATAATGTGTGTATGTATGTATGTATTTACCATGTAAGATCACCCGAAAACAGCCTTATCCCTGATTCCAGTTCTTTACTCATTATTTTTATATATAAGGAAACATGAAAGTCCAACAATGCTGCCTTGAGGAACTCCTCTCTTCTTCATTACAACATCAGGTAATACTTCACGTACTCTAATTTTCTGAGTTCTATTTTCTAGAAATATACACACCCATTCAGTCACTCCTTTTTCTAGTCTATTTCTTACACTTTGTTCTACGTCGCACCGACACAGATAGGTCTTATGGTGACGATGGGATAGGAAAAGCCTAGGAGTAGGAAGGAAGCGGCCGTTGCCTTAATTAAGTTATAGCCCCAGCATGTTCTTGGTGTGAAAATGGGAAACTACTGAAAACCATCTTCAGGGCTGTCGACAGTGAGGTTCAAACACAAAATCTCCCAGATGCAAGTTCACAGCTGAGCGCCCCTAACCGCACGCCAACTCGCCCGGTTTATCTAGTCTAACTGTCCTCAATTTTGTGGGCAGTCTCCCATTATCTACCCTATCAAAAGCCTTGGATAGGTCAGTAGCATTACAGTCCATTTGACTTCTTGAATCTAAAATATCTGCTTTACCTTGCTGGAATCCTGCAAGTTGAACTTCGGTGGAATAACTTTTCCAGAACCGAAATTTCATTTTACCAAAGAAGTCCGTAAATTTGCAATCGTTTCTAATATCATCATAAAGAATGCGTTCCCAAAGCTTGCATGAAACACATGTCAAACTGGCTGGCATGTTATTGATTATCGGCTCTGTGTTAAATATCCTTTTCTTTGTACACGGGGGCTAAAGGAACACTAAAGCAGATGGGCTCATTCTTTGAAAAACTACTTATATGATATGATGTTATCATATGATATTTATTGAAGAACATTACAGGCTTTCGGCCCAAATACATGTTCCCGTTACAAACAGAAAAAAAAATTTAAAAAGTATGAACTAAGTCTTCCATGCAGAAATAAAAATAAACTAAGTCTACTTTGAAGAAGTACTTATATTTAGTCAAAGTTTAAATGGGTTCAAAGGACTGGAATTAAGGTACCATGTCAGCATTTTCGGACAGTTCATAGGAAAAATTACATAATCATACCCGGGATAATTACCGATTGTAGTAATTTCGTAGGAATACACCATTCAACTATAGCATTCAAATTATATTATGAGGCGTGGACTGCAATGGTTTTCTATGATTATTTGTATGCTTGTAGTTGTATGTGACTGTCGATATCGGGATCATGTCGATATCTGGATCACAGCCGCGGGACTACCAGTTTTTACGTGGAATCCGAGCAAAAGGGATGTGACTGATATGAAAATTCTCACATGCATGGACCGCGATTCAAACCATGATCACCTAGGTGGCTGGATGAGAAGTCGGTTACGATGCCACCCAGCTATCACACCCCTAGATTATCCATAAACGATGGGCACAGTTTCTCCTCAGGTTGGCATATAACGCCCAATTAAAATGAATATGGAATAGAAAACAGTTGTAATCGTGTGTTAGCCTTCGGAACTCGTAGAGCTCCAAACGCCGTAATTAATTTCCATGTATCTCTTTCCGTGTTTCTCTACTCTAATAACGATACCAGAGTTAGTCCCATCGAATCCAACAGCACGTACCGTGACGAACTGGAAGAAGGCGAACGAAGAAGCAACCACGGAGTTGGAAAAGAGCGATTGAGTTTAGGAGGTGGTCTCAAAACAATATCAGATGGAGGAATTTCAGTAAAGCCCTACGCCCCATGGCTAGAAGCAGAAATTTAATCAACGGAGTTCTGTAAAACTATTTTGGCAGGGTGTACGCCGTCTGTTACTGTCGGTCTGTCTCCATATCAACTTAAGAACGGACGATTCCAGGTCAGTGAACTATAGCCTATATACTGAGTTAAATTCTAATGGTCGTCATACTTAGCAGATTTCGATACCTTACATGATCAACAAACAGGGTGTATCCGTGATGATGTTACAAACTTTCAGGAATGATGGAGGACGGCAAATGGATCGATTTCAGATCAGGAACCATATTCCGGAAACGATCGAGTTTAAAAGTTAAGCAAAATTCTACACATGTAAGTCCGTTTACCTGCACAAGTTTCACAAGCTGTTTCATTTACAACACATAATCGAAATGGCGTCCCCCTGCGTCAATGCAGACATGGCATTGTCGTACAAAGTTCTGTCGCACCAGTTCGAATCTCCCTGGTGTCGTCTGAACAGCGTCGCAGGCAGCGAGAATTCTTACCAAGAGATCCTCCTCAGTCTCGACAGGTGTCTCATACACCAGGCTTTTCACATGGTTCCACAAGAGGAAATCAATTGGGGTTTGATCCGGTGAGTGAAGAGACCACGAAACAGGACCTCTTCCTACCACTTTACTAGGAATGTCTGATTCAGATGTTCAAGATGTGAGGTGGGGCTCCATCATGTTGAAACCACCTACGTTGACAAAAGGCAACTGGGATGTGTTCCAGGAACACCACTGTGTACACTGCTGCATTTAGGCGGGAAAGAAGAAGAAAGGGGCCTACTACGTAATCATTGACTTTGCCTGCACACACGTTGACTGAAATTTTGTGCTGATGGCTCTTCACAACTGTAGCTCTAAGTCTTTAAAAGCAGTAGCTTTCACATGTATGCGGATGACTTACAAGCTTACTTCCACTTTTGTCCCACTAACGCATCTTCTTCTATAACGCATTTTAACCATGACATCTCTCGATTGATTGAATGGAGCGCAAATCATAACCTCCAATTAAATGTGGCTAAGACCCAGCTTATTTGCATAGGTTACACAAAACTCCTGAAAACTGTTGACCTCAAATCCCTCCCAGCAATAAAAATTCTAGAAACAGATATTCATTATAGTGACACCGTTAACAATCTAGGTCTAATTTTCGACAGAACCTTATCCTGGTCTGATCATACGTCAAATGTAATCCGAAAAGTTGTGTCATCCATGCATATTTTGAAACGTAACGTGTCATGTACACCACCTTTCATGCGAAAACTACTTGTTCAAAGTCTTATATTTCCAATAATTGACTATGGTTCAGTCGTATACAACGACTTATCTGAAACTTTGAACATAAAACTACAGAGGGTACAAAACGCATGTGTTCGTTACGTTACAAATGCCAGGCGTGATGAACACATAACACCCTATTACATACAGCTACAATGGTTGAAACTCCATGAACGTCGGGAAATCTCAGTAGCTGTTGCTACGCAGAAAATTCTCAAACTGAAGACACCATCCTACCTTTATAATGCATTTAAACCTATGGAGTCGGTACATAACAGAGATAATAGGTTTACAAAAACCACCCTTCAAATTCCCCTTCATCGTACCACTAAATTTAACAAATCCTTTGTTTGCACTGCATCACGTATCTTTAACGTCTTTAATCTTCACCGTTTCGCAAGTAACACTAACTGTACCCAACTAAAGCAGTTCTTAACATCTATCTTTCTGGAGGAGTACGCAAGAGGCTGAGATCAGGCATTCTTGTGTCGAACAATCAGGAATATGTATATTTCGAAGAAAATTGTTTCTCTGCTTTAGCTTTATATTCTTTAAACCCATGTAGTCCAGAATAACAGAAGGGCTTAATGATTTACTTTCTTACTTATTATATAATGTATGTCTTAACCTTACTGGATTTGGTATCTGTATTTTCATATTTTTTTAAAGTTTCTTGTTTAATTTAATACTTTAATATTATAAAAATGTAGTTACTGTTTTCATAAATCTGCATTGTATTATAAGAAGACGCTGCATAAAGGGGCTTTTCAGTCTCAGTTGCATGTAAATCATGATCAATAAATTCAAAATTCAATAAATTCAAAATCGGACCAAACATGACTAATGTGACTATTTAGCATTCCGTCTCTGGTGAAACAGACTTCATAGGTGAAAAGCATACAGGCAGGAAAGTGAGGATCGACTGGAAGGCGCTGCATGACGCATTGGCGGAACACGACTCGAGGTGCGAAGTCAGCAGGACTAAAATATTGCACTTTCTGTGGATGGTAGGGATGTACCTGCATTTCACGTAATACTCGCCGCACAGTCAAATGTGAAACATTCATTTCACGTGCAACTGCTCGAGTGGTGATTGCTGGCGCCTCATCCACTCGAGCAAGCACTGCATCTTCTAGGTCGGGAGTCCGTGTAATTCGTCATCCTCTTGGGTCTTTGTACTGTGGTACCAACTGCCCTGCTTCACTTACTCGTTGGGAAAGTCGTGGAAACGTTGTGTGAGCCGGATGTCTCCTACGTGGATATTCGGTCCTGCACAACCGTTCGATTTCTCTGCTGCTTCCATTTGCTTGCCCATACACGAACACCATATCTGCAAAGTCCGTAACCGGATACAACTAAATTTGGGTAGGGCTGATCAACGTACCACTTCAACCCGCGAACACAGACTGAATCCTACAGTACAGACGTCGCACGCCGGTCACGTCAGTACACAGTACGCCATCTGCATTGCGTCGTTGGTTATTATCCTAGCCTCTTTTGCTCGTCCCTATTGTACTCTTTGCAAATGTGGTGTACAGTATAGTCGGAGGTACCAGACCGACTTTTGCTTTTACTTTTGACTGTCGGCCGCAGTGGTGTAGTGGATACGGCACTGGTCTATTAATCCCAAGTTAATGGGTTCAAATTCGAATGAGGTCGGTGTCTCTTAAGGATGTTTAAAGTTGACAACACCATGTCGTTGCATTCCGGCACGTTAAAGAATTACTGCGGGACGAAATTCCGACACCCCGGCATATGTTAAGAACGGAAGGGTGTTAAAAAGCGTAGATTATTAATAACTTTCGATTCGAACGTTCCCGGACAAAGGTTCCTTATCTAAAATTGATCCATTTCCCGTCCTCCATTATCCCTGTATGTGTTCTAGGTTGGAAAGGGTTATTACAACAGTTTTTATCTGGAGATAATTTAAAAAAGGTGTTGTTAATGTTTTAAGAAGTGAAACTGGGCAACTCTATTAACACTAATCAGAGGAAAAACATGAACGGTTCGAAACCCACTGTTGGCAGCCCTGAATATGGTTTTCCGTGGTTTCCAATGTTCACACCAGGCAAAAGCTGGGGCTGCACCATAAATAAGTCCATGGCTGCTTCCTTAAAACTCCTAGCCCTTTCCTGTCCCATCGTCGCCATAAGACCTATCTGTGTCGGTGCGACCTAAAGCAACTTGTAAAAAATACTTGAAAGGTGTCCGGCACTTCGGAAAATGAAGGTATCGGCCTAAGAAAGTCAAGGGCTACGAAGGGCGTGAAAATAAAGGACTCTCTTGTTCTACATACATATATACACACTATCCCCTTCAAATTTGGCTATCATTAGATTATTTATAAATGTTTTATTGTTCGCCGGGAGTTGTATTCATCATTTGGAAAGCTGTGTGTGCGCACCAAACTGTTTTTTCTACCATTCAGAGGGACAAAGTATTGATCCGTTTTCGATTGAGTGCAGGGTAAATCACGAGACAAGCCAGTGTTCCCAAGCGAGGCACACGCATGACGACCTGCGCTGCTTGCAGGCAAGCTTCTAGAAACAGTCACGACCAATTACAAGAGACCCCGTGAACCAATGATCGTCTCTAAAAAAATTACACCCCCCGAGCGAAAACTATAAAACGTCATATTCGCAGTAAATCAATCTCTACTCTCTCTACTCTGCTCTGATCATTTCTGGTCTACGCTACTCTGGTCTACACTACTCTGTGACTCTGCTGGTGACGATATTCATCGGAACCAAGTGGGAAAAATTCAGCCGTGCAGACAGATATCCGCTCTGCTAATTTAGTGCAGTTTTACTATAAAATCTTATGGAGTGAACTTCAACTTTAGTGATCCAAGTTAAATTTATTTCTCCACGAGAACATTAAATATTCCAGCGCGTGTGTGCACATTCTAATATCTGTTGCATTAGTTACAGCTTACATTACTGGCACGTGCCGAAACTCATCCCAGCGAATCGCCGTGTACTTCAAGATCGATTCTTCCTCTACAATGTGCAACATAACTTCATCGTGGGACGTCCACTGCCGTGTCTCCATGACCTGCTAAGCATGTAAGGCATTTCTGGCTGGAGCAGGTGACTGACGAGAAAATGCCGGAATGACGAACCTCAACCTGGAATCGAACTTCAGCTAAACTTGAGTACCATTTTAATGTTTGATATCTTTCTCATCTTTGTAAAACTAGATGATCTTTCTTCCCTAAATCGTAGCTCTATTAGTTTTTGTAGTAGATTGTGTTACTTTCATTTTCATTGCTTGAGGTGTCATGGTAGTTGAGTTACGTGTGTGTGACTGAAATTTGAAATCTATTAGATTAGCTGTGTAGTCTGTCTTTGAATGAGTTCTCATACGTAGGATTTAGAATATTTAAAAATCACTGACCAAGCGATAAACTTCATTTGCTACGTGTGATATTGGAAATATCTTGATTGGAGTTACATGTAATTTTTGTGAGATAGGGTCGAATTTAGTGTCATTTTAATTTCACTTGCATTCTTTAGGATCGAGTCATCTAATTTCACGGCATTTCAGGAGGACTGGTAGATCCTTTTTTTACTAGTTGCTTTACGTCGCACCGACACAGATAGGTCTTATGGCGACGATGGGACAGGGAAGGGCTAGGAGTGGGAAAGAAGCGGCCGTGGCCTTAATTAAGGTATAGCCCCAGCATTTTCCTGGTGTGTAAATGGGAAACCACGGAAAACCATCTTCAGGGCTGCCGACAGTGGGGTTCGAACCTACTATCTCCCGAATAGTGGATACTGGCCGCACTTAAGCGACTGCAGCTATCGAGCTCGGTACTGGTAGATCTAACAATCACTAAAAATAATAATAAATGTTAGTAGAAGATCGGGTTAAGAATGGAATTAAACGGTCGTGAGCTATAAATTGTCTTAGATTCCTTATATGTGATATTTAATGTGCTCAGTTCATGATGGGCCTGGAATATTGGCTGTCCTGAGGGATATTAATTGATTAATTTATTATTGAATGATTTGTTGCTTGTGTCCTTGGGAGCACAGTGTGAGTATAAATAAAGTGGAGCACACGTTGAGTACATTTCATGAATGGGGAGTAATAATAATGTGATTAAGGCTCACGAACGCTATATTTACGATTTGTAACCCATGTGATGGTGATGATTATGGAATTCTATTAGAATCATCAAGTTAAGCTCAGAAATTTAGATGGATCTCCGTTGCTGTTTAATGAGTATTTCATTTCAAGTGATACAACTAGTTCGATCACTAGCCACTAATTGAATAGAGAATATTATCGGACACGAGTTCTTCCTGCAGATATTATTGACGCGACCATGCTAAAAATAATTAATTCATAATGGCAGGATTCGTCGTAAATATTGTGTATATAAAAATACGTGTTACCTTGTGTGAATATGTGTGTGTGTGTGTGTGTGTATATATATGTGTGTGGTTTTTTTTTTGTAATTAGGAATATTTTCATGTTTTCGATTATTCAGTGTATTTTAATCTGATCGTGCATTCATCGCAACGGCACGGATTATTTTCAACGTTGTTTTGGCACCATGATGACTTGTTTAGCATATTTTAAGGAAGAATTTGCTGAGAATAATGTCGAGTAAGATCAGGCTAGGATTTAATTTGCACTTACCAAAGATTTGGACGAAAGTTCGTCGAGTTCATTTCCAGCAAAGGCAAACGATTTATAAATTAATTCTTAATTAACTCACACGTGCCTATGAGAAAATTTTCAGTGCATTTATATTAAATTTCTAAAATATTTTCAAACTGATTTGAAACTTTAAATGCCATGCAGGTATAAATTGAATGTCCACAAACGGCATAATTAGCTTGAACTTAGGTGATAACGAGTAATGATGATAATAATTAATTTGTTAATTGATTAATTGGAAAAATATGTGTCATAATTACAGTGAGAATTATTTAGTGAGATTCACTAATTTTTAAACACGATCGTGTGATGATAAAAGTAAATGCTACATAGACAGGGTTGGAAATGAATGAATAATTAATTAATTAATTAATTAATTAATTAATTAATTATGATCTTGAAGTCAACTTAGATTTTCCATCAGACATTCTACTGGTGTTATTAATGGACGTTACATACCTTACTTAATGAAATTCGTCAGTATTTAACATTGACCACGTGTTGAGATTGAAATAAATTAATGGAACCTTAGGCTAATTTTATTATGAAATAATAAGCGAAATAGCTGCCTACTAATTTTGTGTAAATCCTGATTGAAGTCTCAGGATACTTTCATGTAGAGAAATATTTTAATTTTTGAAGGCAGTGAAGGCCTAATCCTTTGCTAATTTTTATTCCAGAATATTACCAGAAAGCTGGAGGACGAGGATTATGTTTGATTGGTTGTTAATTGCTACAGGAAGACCAGACGTTATGAAAGATCATTGTATTAAATCCCAGCAAGGATATTTTGTGTTCATTGATGTTTATGTCAATAAATGTAAGAGTGCTGTTTTTAAATATATTTTTGCTTGGTCGTCACCCCTCTTTCCCTTAAATGCCTTTAAAAACGGAAACCCAGGAACGAACGTTCCACCCCGGAACTCTCGCTCACTGGCTGGGCTTAGCTCGGCAATAAGAGGGGCAATACATACATACATACATCATTATAGACCGTTATGCCTTTCAGCGTTCAGTCTGCAGGCCTCTGTGAATTTACTAAATGTCGCCACAATCCGCTATATGCAACTAGTGCTGTGACCTCATTTAGTTCTATACCTCTTGTCCATAAATCGTTAGAAACTGCGGTTAACCATCGTCGTTTTGGTATCCCTCTACTTCTCTTACCCTCCATATCAGAGTCCATTATTCCCTCAGGTAACCTATTCTCCTCCATTTGCCTCACATTTCCCCCACCACCGAGGCCGGTTTTATGCGTACAGCTTCATCCATCGAGTTCATTCCTAACTCATCATTCCGAGTACCCTCCTGCCATTGTTCCCATCTGTGTGTACCCGCAATACTTCTCGCTGTTTAGTGTCTGTTACTTCAAACTTATGAATAAAATATCCTGAGTCCACCCAACATTCGCTCCCGTAAAGCAAAGTTGGTCTGAAAACAGACCGATGTAAAGATAGTTTCGTGCGGGAGCAGACTTCCTTCTTACAGAATACTATTGATCGCAACTGCGAGCACACGGCATTAGTTTTACTGCACCTTGATTCAATCTCACTTACTACATTACCATCCTTGGAGAACACACATCCTAAACACTTGAAATTATCTACCAGTTCCAGCCTTGTATCACCAATCTGATATTCAATTCTGTTGAATTTCTCACCTACTGACATTAACTTAATCTTCGAAAGGATCATTTTCATTCCATACTCACTGCACCATTTTTGAAGTTGCAAAATATTAGGACTGCAGGCTTTCGGCACACTCTGCCATTAAGACCAAGCTGTCAGCATAGGCCAGACTGCTTACTACATTTCCACCTACCTGAATCACTCCCTGCCACTTTATACCTTTCAACAGATGATCCATGTGGACTACGAACAACAAAGGTGAAATATTACAGCCTTGTCTGTAAGCCCCCTGAACGAAGAACTCATTCTACTATCAATTCTCACTGAAGCCCAATATTCAACATAAATGCCCTTGATTGATTTTCATTATCTACCCTTGATCCCATAGTCCCTCAGTATGGTGAACATCTGGCATAAGCTTTCTCCAGGTCTACGAAACAAACACAACTGTCTGTTCCTCTCGTAGCATTTCTTCAATTGCCTGAGGCATACGTAAAATCGGATCCTGATAGCCCCTCAGTGGTCTGAAACCACACTAGTTTTCATCCATTATCCCCTCAACCACTGATCGCAACCTCCCTTCCAAGATGCCAGTGAATACTTTGCCTGGTATATTAATCAATGAGATACCTCGATAGTAGTTGCAATCCATCCTGTTCCCTTGCTTGCAGATAGGAGCAATTACTACTTTTGTCCAATCTGAAGGTACCTTACTAACACTCCATGTTAATACTATTATTCTAAGGCCGGGCTGAGTGGCTCAGACGGTTGAGGCGCTAGCCTTCTGGCCCCAACTTGGCAGTTTCGATCCTGGCTCAGTCCGGTGGTATTTGAAGTTGCTCAAGTACGTCAGCCTCCTGTCGGTAGATTTACTAGCACGTAAAAAACTGACAAATAGAAGGGGCTAAATTCCGGCACCTCGGCGTCTCCGAAAACCGTAAAAGTAGTTAGTGGGGCGTAATGCAATTAACATTATTGTAACATTATTATAATCTATGAAGCAATTCATCCCTGCCTTCCCATTATACTTCAACATTCCAGGTTTAATGTCATCTATTTCTGCTGCTTTATGAAAATTGAGTTTATTTACTACCCTTTCCACTTCCTCAAGAGTAATTTCATCAACATTATTTTCCTCCTTCCCATAAGCTCCGTTGTTCGCGACACCACCATGAAAATGTCCTTTTACGTTGAGAAGAATTTCGAAGTATTCCCTCCACCTGCCCAGTGATTCCCTGGGATCTATGATGAGTTCACCTGAATCACCCAAAACACTGTTCATTTCCTTTTCCCTCGCTTCCTAAGATTCTATATTACTGTCCAGAAAGGTTTCCCTGCTGTTTGACCTAGACTTTCCTAGTTATTACCATAATCTTCCCACGACTTCTGTTTGAATTAAGGTACTATTTGTTTCCCTCAGTTTCTTTCACCTATGTACAATTCTCTGTCTGTATCAACTCTTGTTTGGAGCCATTTCGGATAAGCTTTCTTTTTACGTTTACAAGCTGCTCTCACTTCATTAATACACCAAGATGTTCCCTTTTTCCCATCCCTACACACAGTTGTTCCTAGGCATTTCTTTGATGTTGCCACTACAGCATCCCTGTGTGCCACCCATTCTCTTTCTATATCCTGAACCTGCCTACTGTCCACTGTTCGGAACTTCTCACTAATTATATCCTTGTACCCCTGTCTTATTTCTTCGTCCTGGAAATTTTCTACCCTTATTCGTTTTCAGACAGATTTCACTTTCTCTATCCTAGGCTTAGAGATGTTTAGTTCAGTACAGACCAGATAGTGGTCTGCTTCATCGAAAAATCAACAAAAAACCGTACATTCCTAACAGATTTCCTGAATTCGAAGTCTGTTAAGATAGAGTCTATTATGGATCTGATACCCCTACCCTCCCATGTGTAGCGGTGAATAGCTTCATGCTTGAAGAATGTATTCGTAACTGCTAAACCCATACTAGCACAGAAGTCCAGCAGACGCTTCCCATTCGTATTAGCTTCCATATCTTCGCCACATTTACCAAATTACCCTTTCGTATCATTCAGTTCTATTACTCCAACTCTCGCACTGATATCGCCCATTAGCACTATTCTCTCCTTGCTGTTGACCCTGACTACGATGTCACTCAATGCTTCATAAAACTTGTCAATTTCATCTTCATCTGCACCCTCACATGGTGAATGCGCTGAGACAATTCTCGTCCTAATTCCTCCAACTGCCAAATCTACCCACATCATTCGCTCGTTTACGTGCCTAACAGAAACTATGTTCCATGCAATAGTAGTCCTGATGAACATCCCTACCCCAGGCTATGCCCTTCCCTTTTTAAAACACGTTAAGTACACTTTATAATCTCGTAACTCTTCCTCGTTATCTCCCCTTACCCGAATATCACTTACTCCTATCACATCCAGATGCATCCTCTTTGCTCACTCAGCCAGTTCTATTTCCTTTTTTCCATAAGCTCCATTGACATTGATAGCTCCCCATCAAATTCCACTTCTTTCGCTTAGTTGTTTCCAAGGAGTCTCTCGCCGTTCAAATGAGAGCGGGACACTGTTACTTCCATAGGTCCGAGGCTTGCTTAAAATGTTTTCAGCTCGGTAAATTCATGAAGAAGGATGCTACCCTACTTACACACAGTGCAAGTGAGGATGTCTCGTCTAACGGGTTTGGGCACTAATGGAGGAATGTATAGCCCTAGCCGCCTGAGCACAAGGAAGGCCATGACTCAGAATATGTCCAAAATGCCCACTCCCAATCCGTAGCTACTGGTATCCCGACACTCAGGACTACTTACTAGGCCACTCAACCGTTGCCCATGGTTCACGAACTAGGACGTGACTACAGTAACCCACACCATGAACCATGAACCCTAGTCACAAACTAATAAGGACGGGATCAGGAAAGAACAAGAATTGACCAAGGGAGGTCGGATAGGATAGATCGGATGTGCTCACGCTGGGTATTCCGTCCGCGGGTACCAAGCACTGTAAATAATCGGGCTGGCAAACAATGAGCGTATTCTATTCAACCACAGTGACGTGGCTACGTCACAGGCCGTGAAGGTTGGGCGATGTTCTCCCAGTCACTCACGATCATTGCTGCTATAAGAGTTTGAAATAGAGACAGAAAATAATGAAAGAAGGGGGGCAGAAATACACATCATTTTCAATTTACGTTGTGGGAATTTTTTTTATGTTTATTACAGTTTATGTATTTTTACCTGATACAATAAGGAGTTCGGCGTACAATCTAAAAAATGTTATGATGAACATAATGAATTATAATTTTCACTATTACATTTTAACAGGTGCTTTCGAAACCGTTCTAATATAATACGGAGTTAAGGTGAATAAGCTGCAGCTTATGGTTGTTTGGGTTTAAATAATCTCATGAAGTCACTAACAATCCAATCATGCTCACCGGGAATAAAATCAGTGAGGTTATTTATTTGAGGGCATACACTACATCTCTCTGGTAGATATATTTACATTTTTGTTGTACTTTAATCTTGGATAGTGAACATCTTTGCCTGCTGCCATTTCTTGATGGATACAGTACTGTTGTATCCACCTCTTGGCACAAGCCAGAGTAAAGTGTAGCTTCCACCGAAGTCCCAGTCTCATCTATGGCTATGACAATATGGAAGCTGCTGGATTATGGGTGGTGCTGAGTAATGGCATTCAGAGCACGACTAGTGCATCTGAGTGTTATGAAAGGTGTTGCTCATAGGGTCAGTCCTGCTGCAATAGCACTTTCTGACCCAGTGAGGAAAGCAATGGCAAACAACCTCACTCCTCGTATTGCCTAGTACGCCTCATATTGGTGCTGCCATTGGTTTTTGCGGTTTCCTTATAACTGCATAAACTTTGGTGGTGCTATTCGAGGATCCAACCAGCCTCTGGGCTGATGACCTAACAGACAGACAGACAGACAGACAGACAGTAAACATCTATGTCCTCGCTTGTGATGAGACACCCTCTCGCCACTTAGCTGTTATAACCGGAGGCCTGTTAAATTTTAAATCCTATTTTCTCAAATTCAGTGAACAGGGAAAGTCATACAACACTATTGTACAACACTGTGCAAAATTATTGTTGTATTATGTAATTATATTAGTTTTTGCTAAACGAATAACAGGAATTTTACTTTTCTTTAAATGGAAAACTGTCATTCCCTTGCGAGGAATTGTAAATCATAGCCTCTTATGACAGGCAGGGAATGCCGTGTGTACCGCCCCCGCTCAGAGGGGGCGATAAGTAAAGGTCACAATAAGATTTTGTTGGTTCAGCTCCTTGATTGTCAGCGTAGGGACCTTCGGAGCAGGGGGCACTGGTTACGATTCGCAGACCGGTCGGGATTATTTTAACTATGTCCGGCACAAATGCTGACTCCAGGAAGTTGAGAAAAGGCCAAGGAGAAGGTTAATTTGCCGCATTGCCTCTCCTCGAAATTTCCTTAAATTAGTTCGGAAAGATACAACATATGATCTGTACGAAATATCATGTTTACAGGCTAGTGGACAACTGTACGAAGCGTCAAGTTACAGGCAACCGAGGTGATCTATCCGTAATGTTATAAGGAGATTTAATCTTAAGCGTATTTTGTAGATGTTTTATGATAATAAATAAACACCACATTTACGGTCCTTGTAACGTGTTCATGGGACTAATAACACGTGAAGGAGTATGTGTAACCTGAAAATGAGTTGTCTAGGGCATCCAGCACTTAAATTAAGCAGTCAAGAAAGAAACTATAGGCATTCATAGGCGTGTTTATATTATTTCAATAAATTATCTGGAATAAATTAATTATATTTACAGGGTAATGTTATACGTTGGTACAGTCATGGTACTTGCACCCACGCAGCTCTGAAGGCAAATGTAGGAAGATCACATGATACTGCTACATCTTATATATAATTCAAACTTGCTCTATTAAAACTGTCGTCTCATCTACACTGTACAGTAAGTATTCACCAAGAATAAAGAAGGTAACTGCCATCAGACTCAATGCAAGCAGGTTGTAACACTCCTACCACCTAACTTTAATGTTTTTCAGTCTGTCGAACACTAATTTAACATCCACTACACTATAAAGTACCTGTAAAAACACACTATTAAACAAAAACTGCAAGTCTCTTTCTTAGAACAACTTCCTCAGATTCTATAAAATCGGGCCTTTCTTTTTATAAATTGGTTAGAAATGTGAAAACATTTACGTTTAAATTTTGTTTATACCCTTAAGTAGCAAGAACGATTGCTGGTACAAACAGGTGGGAACGATGGCAGGAGGGTACTCGGAATGAGGAGATAAAGGCTAATTTAGGAATGAACTCGATGGATGAAGCTGTACCCATAAACCGGCTTCGGTGGTGGGGTCATGTGAGGCGAATGGAGGAGGATAGGTTACCTAGGAGAATAATTGGCTCTGCTATGGAGGGTAAGAGAAGTAGAGGGAGGCCAAGACGGCGATGGTTAGACTCTGTTTCTAACGATTTAAATATAAAAGGTATAGAACTAAATGAGGCCATAACACTAGTTACAAATCGAGGATTGTGGCGACATTTAGTAAATTCTCAGAGGCTTGCAGACTGGACGCTGAAAGGCATAACAGTCTAAAATGATAATGTATGTATGCATGTATGTATGTATGTATGTATGTATGATACTTGAAAGTTAGATGTTATCTTAACAAAGTGCTCCTCTCCCGTAGCTACTCCAACAAATGGTGCACACCTCTAAATTTGAAATGTCTAAGGGTATGAACAGAATTTAGACATAACTGCTTCCTCATTTCTAAACAATTTTCATCCATTTACAGAAATTTAGAAAGGCAGATTTGATAGAATATGACGGCGTTGTTTGAAGAACGAAATATGGCATTCTTTGTTTAACTGAATTGAAACTGAAAAGTATTGCTTTGTTCTTCACTAAACAATAATACTGTGTCACTGAATGTAACACTTCAGATGACAAGGGAGGGAGGTGGGGGAGAGGCACCCTGGCAGAGGCCCGGGGAATGTAACAGATACTACTGAAAATACATTCATGGCTCACGCATCTCCTACAGGGCTCCTTCAAACATACTGTTTATTTTTACAGACTAGGTTCGCTTCCTGCCACCAAATCACATTGCTCCTCCGTTCACCTCCGGTTGAGGACTAATCTCACGGTCTCATTGAAGGAGACGGAAACACCACAGGGGTCTACTAAACAATAATAGTGAGATAGTGACGATAATGAATTCAAATACAATTAAATAATAAGACCAAAAGAGATGGTTCTAATGACGTTCAGATGGATCAGAACTGAATAAAGACGCGTACCTCCCTAAATCACAGTGAGAACAGTTTAAATTCCCGAGTATTAACTCAATAAATAAATTCGTTTGAAGTTTTGTTGCCACAGACCGACGAATATTTTGGAATTTTTGAGGATTACGGTGACAGAAATCTCAGTTAAATACTGCACTTCAAATACCAACGTAGTGATGGGTCGCCTGATGCAAAGCTCTCCATGCATTCTGAGTAACCGATGCAGTACGTGACTCGTAACTTTATCTCGAAGTTTGAATCGGGAAATCATGCGTACGCGGTGTATTATCCCTCGACTATACGTAGCCTGCTGATCAACTAACGACGTTACGCCAACTTCTTTATAATATACTCGCAGTCAACATACGTACTTCCTGTATTTTACTTGGTCACTGTCCCCTTCCGTGGCTAAATGGTGAGCGTGCTGGCCTTTGGCCCAAGGGGCCCTCTGGGTTCGATTCTGGGCTAGGTGGGATATTTTAACCTTCATTGATTAGTTCCTATGGTTCGGGGAGTGGGTATGTGAAACAAATAGTAATGAAGAGTGTGACGTATTTGTAAGGCTTTTTTACGCCGTGGCCTTAGTTAAGGTACAGCCCAAGCATTTGCCTGGTGTGAAAATTGGAAACCACGGAAAACCATTTTCAGGGCTGCCGACAGTGGGATTCGAACCCACTATCTCCCGGATGCGAGCTCACAGCTGCGCGCCCCTAACCGCATGGTCAACTCCCCGGTTTTGTAAGATTTAATTGAAACTCTTTCTTTTACGACGCATCGAATAGTGTAATAATTTGAAAAGAATGGAAAATATAATGGCAAATAGATACTGGTACATGTGTGCATTTATCCGAAAGGGGTCTCGTTCTCGGGTTAAGTCTCCTTCTGTACTATCGATACTTTTATATAAGTTTGGCAACAAATAGATAGTTACCATGAAAAGGATTAAAGACCAACTATAATATTATCAGACCTGAAGGCATATACACAAGATGAAACCGAAGTCCACCGACAAATTTTCGGAAATTGTTCAGGGATACCTTCTGTGTATATTCGTACAAGGGACCCGTGGTCTCCGGTAGCTCGTTACACAGTAGAACTGGTAATGAAATTTGATTTATTCGGTTTTATTACCCCAAACAACCTTACATCTGTGAAAATACATTCACAACAGAGAAAAAGCCTGCAATATTCAATAAGTTAACCAAAACGTGCAACACAAAACACAGTACTGCAAAGCCTGTAATATGCAATGACCAAAACGTAAAACACGAAATACAGAGTAATGCGATAACCCTCAGTCGAAACACGTACACTTTTATCACGTGTTCAATATGTACCGCTAGTATACTGTACAGTAAAGGCTGTTTTAAAGAGTAACAGTTCCATGTCGTTGGCTCCCAGCACGTTAAGGAACTCCCGCTGGACAAATTCCCACACGCCTGCGTCTGTCAAGAACTAGCATTTAGGACAGACATGAAACCATAATCATTATTATTATTATTATTATTATTATTATGATTATTATTATTATTATTATTATTATTAGATGCGAAAAGGACCAGAAAATTGATCACGCAAAGCTCACTTAGAAGTTGTGCATTTCCTCCTTTGCCAGGCAGCCTTCAATTTTTCTCTCATCGTGGTTCTTCGTTCTTCTTTCCACTTAGTTCCTGTCTTCTTCTTGTGGTTTCTCTCTGACTCTAGTTCCCACTTGCTGACTTTCATTCTGTAGCAGGTTCGGTCAGCGATGTCGGCTACTTTGATCCTGATTTTTCCAGGCCTTAGCAGATTTATGTTGTCCACCTATTTGTTTTGATGTTCTCTGTTGCCTCAAGTAAGATTCTTGTCAGTCTGTTTTCTGGAAGGCGTTTGATGTGTCCGTAAAATTTCAGGCGTCTTTTTCTGATGTCAGCTGCAAGGTTTGAGAGCTCCTCGGTTTTTTTTTACGAGATTGCAGTCGGTATCCTTCGTCAGTCAGTTTTGGGCTGAGAATTTTTCTGATGATTTTACGTTCCTCTTTCAGGATGTCTTTGAGTACTGTTTTTCTGTGGAGATCCAGTAAGAACCAGTTATTATTTTCAATGCAATTCAGATACAAAGCTAACTAATCTGATGAAATGTCCACGAGGTAATCGGGTTTGTTTACATTGTGATTGGCTTGTACTATTGCATGTATATTCAATAATGTTACAGTTACTTCTATTAGCGATTTGGCTGTTTCTGCACGTACAGGCGTGTGTTTGGTAGCCGAAACTCCGCTTGCAAAACAAAACAAAACAAATATTTGAAGAAAAGATTCGAACCATCACCGAACGGAGCGAAGGTCAATACCCAACTATGTTATTTATCCAACTGAGCGACGCTGACAGCACATGTTGAACGTTTGCTAACCATTTCTTTTTCTACCATATTCGTTCTGGCTGTGGTCGAAATGAAGCGTGCTTCGAGATGCATCGAGAGTAGTGACGTCAGTCTCGAGTATCTCGAACGAGAGTTTTGCCCATCACTATACCAACGCGAAAACCAGCCGCACTACTTAGAGCTAGAAACGGTAGGAGTGGAGCGGAGCGGAGTAGTTGTTTTCGCTCTTCCTCCGGAGACCTCCGGTAGTCCTTCGACTGAATTCACTAGCGGAAAATTAAAATGCCTTAATGTGGGCAATGTTGTAAAGGTAATTTTTGGTGGAATTACAGTTTAGGTTCCAGTGCTAATTCTACATATGCATGTGTTTTCCTACGTTTGTCATTCAAATGCTGCAGTCGTTTCAAGATTGCCGTATTATTTTTCTGCGCTATGAATAACAGATTTTGATCTCCTGAAATTCAGTTTGCAATAGGTGCAGGTGGATAGATTAACGCCGATTGAATATTGCCATATATTATACCCTTGGAATATTATTAATAGTAAAAATGTTTAAGTAATAATTATATTCCATTGCACGTAAACATGTACAGTATTATGTACAATGCCCTTACATGAATTACAATATACTCGTAGCACATTTATTACTGGAGAGTAATAACTCATTGGAATATTTTTATGCTGCACCGAGCTGAGTAGTCCAGGCGGTAGAGCGCTGGCCTTCTGAGCTCAAGTTTGCGGTTTCAATTCCATCTTTGCTCGGTGGTACTTGAACGTGCTAAAATACGACAGCCCCATGTCGGCAGGTTTACGGCCATATTGAAGAACTCCTGTGGGACGAAATGCCGGCACCTCGACGTCGCAGAATACCACGTGGTTAGCGGGACGTACAATAATAATAATAATAATAATAATAATAATAATAATAATAATAATAATAATAATAATAATAATAATAATAATAATAATAATAATAATTGTACCGCGCGGTACACCTCCGCGCCGCTAATTCAAACATTGCGCCAGTTGAAACTCCTCTACTGGAGGAAGCCTGAACTTTAACCACCATGTTCATTCTAAAGTTTCTCAGAAGATGTCGCTATTGTAAATGTTGAAGAGTTCTGAACTGTGTCTTTTTCGATTTATATTTGTTTTCTCTGTAGTGAGAAGTGTGAACATTCTCTTCTAGATGGCACTACTGAAGAACTACAGTTGTGCACCTTCGTGCGAAGTGAAGGAACTGTTTTTTGAGAAATTTTGTGTTCATAAGTTTGTTCTTTGTTAAATTTCTTTCAGTCATTTTTTGGGTTGGCAGTATAACCCTTCTCTTTCCGCTTGTTTTGAATTTAGCCAATCCCGAATTTCTCTAATTAATTTTTGACCAATAACGTACGTCTTCTCCGATATGGATATGTTGCTTGATCCTAGCCAATAAAGTTGAGGGGGGGTGTGGGCTCTCATTCTTGAAAGGTCTCGAATGTTCCACGAGGGTATTTAAACTGCTGATTTTCTGGTCTCCGGGCCACTTCAGTAACATCTATCCTAGTGTGATTATGTAGCAGGGGGCGGGAAGCGCCTCTTTCTTCGGGCGACAGTTCATCCATCAGGTAATGGCCTTTTAATAACTTCTTTGCTCGCTAGCTCAGCAGTTTAACCCTCGGGGCAGGTTCGAAACTTTTATCACGTAACTTTCCTTTAAAATGTAAAAGACACTTGGTATAAATTCCGTCTCTTTAACTACAAATCGGTATAGAGAGTGCCTAACCCTCTCGAGCTCCCACTCATAGTGTTTTGAGGTGACTACGTTTTCATATCAGTTTCCCTTCTCTTTGTAATGTAATAAAGTTTTCCTGTCGTGTCACCTCCGTAGTATGGGATTAGCCCTTGCATAAGCGGCCTAGAACCAAATAGGTTTTAAAAAGGTGTATTAGGAGTGCAAGTTACGCCTCCACTCATGTTGGTATTTTGGGGCCAGGTAATTATCCTGTTTTCTTTACTGAATAGGCCTCAGTAGGTTGGGTATTTTTACCCCTGTTTTTGTGTGCCTGGAGGGCAGCTTGAAAGTGGAGTTTGGTGTGGCCTTTGAATCGGCTTGAAATTTGAGAGCGGGTTGCTCTTTCTTAAATTTGGTTTCTGTGTGCCTCGAGCAGGCTTAACTGGGTAATTGGGAGCTAGTGCTCCTTGGTATGATTGGGGTTTTCTGCCCCTTTGTTGAACCTTATACATTGGTAAAGTTGGGCTCATTGCTCAAGGATTGTGTGTCTGGGGGGGGGGGGCTCGAAGCCCAAGTCCATTAACAAATTGTAATTGTACATTCTTAGTTTGTTGATATGCTACTGAGTACCTGTCATACTTGTTATTTCTTGATCTTGAAAAGAAAATATAACCTTTGATAAATTTTAAATTAACTTTAATTTCGTAAGTTGAGACCTATTCATCCCAGCACCTTCTTTCCCCTCTGCTGTTCCACAGATACCTCGGAACAATAATAATAATAATAATAATAATAATAATAATAATAATAATGATAATAATAATAATAATAATGAAATGTCTTATGGCTTTTAGTGCCGGGATATCCCAGGAGGCGTTCGGCTCGCCTGGTGCAGGTTTTTCTATGTGACTCCCGTAGGCGACCTGCGCGTCATGATGATGATCATGAAGACAACACATACACCCAGCCACCGTGCCATTGGAATTAACCTATTAAGGTTAAAATCCCCGACCCGGCCGGGAATCGAACCCGGAACCCTCTGAACCGAAGGCCAGTACGCTGACTGTTCAGCCAACGAGTCGGACATAATAATAATAATAATAATAATAATAATAATAATAATAATAATAATAATAATAATAATAATAAATAAACTATTTCTGTTTACCCTCCAGGGTTGCTTTCATCCTCGGAGTCAGCGAGGGATTACACCTCTACCGCCTCAACAGCAGTGTCCTGGAACGTGAGATTTTGGGTCGGGGATATTTTCCTTTCTTCCTTTTCTTCTTTTCCAATTTCTTTTAAGCCGCGCCGACAGAGATAGGCCTTATGGCAACGATTGGATAGGAAAAGCCTGGGGGAGGGGAGGGAGCGGCCGTGGCTTTAATTATGGCACATCCCCAGCATTTGCCTTGTGTGAAAATGGGAAAACCACTTTCAGGGCTGCCGACTGTGGGGCTTGAAGACACTATCTCCCGGATCCAAGCCCACAGCTGTGCGCCCCTAACCGCATGACCAACTCGCCCGGTGGTCGGGGAGGAGGACTAGTACCTCGCCTGGCGGTCTCACTTGCTATACTGAACAGGGGCCTTGTGGGGGGCGGACGATGGGAAGGGATAGATAAGGAAGAAATAATGAAGCGGCTGTGGCCTTGCATTACGTACCATCCCGGCATTTGCCTGGAGTAGAAGTGGGAAATCACGCAAAACCACTTCGAGGATGGCTGAGGAGGAAATCGATACCCCCCTCTACTCAGTTAACCTCCCGAGGCTGAGTGGACCTCGTTCCAACCATCATATCACTTTTCAAATTTCGTTGCCGAACCCGGAATTGAACCCACGACTCTGGGGTGGTGGCTAATCACACTAACCACTACATCACAGAGGCGTACGGTGTACACAGCGCCGACAGGGTGCTAGACGACACAGTGTGAATACAGCGCGGGATGACCGTCATCTTGTCCGATTGGCAGTATCGGACACAACAGCTTCGTCCACAGCGTTCGAGCACTGCAACGGGTGTGGAAATGTTAGTTTGTCCTGTAAAGAGTTTTTCTACATAAGGAGCAAAGAACTTGCTTCCCTTTATCATGTGATGTTTGCATAGAAACAGAACTTGTAGTAGACTTGGGCAATGAGCTAGAATTGAAAATTTCTTTCAGTGGTGTACCTAGTTGTGTTTTCAAAAATAAATCAGTGTCTGCTTGAATTTTCGTCGAGTATTGTTTCGAGCACGGATTATATGTTGTGTAATCTATTTGCTGGATGTTGTCATGATGCCGGATTTTGATCAAGTGGGGACTGTAACTGTAACTCTGTGTTGATACATATAAAATTATCAAAACCCATGCGATACCGTCCATAATGAACATCCCTTTCTTTATCAATAATTAAATAGCCGTAACGATGTGATGACCACCATGTAGCACACATACGTTTAAAGCCATTGAATGTCATATCAGTGTTAAAATGATCATCATACATATGTCGCATGTTGTGCTCATCTTGCCGAAAAAGCACAATAATATTTGCGTTGTCGCATATCAACTGCTTAGGCACACGAGAATAGGTTAGACAAATAGATGCTATCTACATATTTATGTCGTCCCATACTAAAGTATTCACGAATGAAGTTTTGCTGTTCTGTAGCGACATCGTCAAATATCATAAGAGAATTGGGAAGCACATCTTCTGGTGACGGTACTTGCTCATGTGCATGAAATTGAAAATATTTCAAAACCATCCTTAATCAGATCATGCATTACAATTTGTAGAATAGTATATAGTGGTTGATGGAGTGACTGCGCGAAATATTCTCAAAGCGTGTGCTATTCAAAGACTTAATGAGTTTGAGCAAAATATTTATCTTCTCGCATACATATCACCAAAAAGCGTCTACTGAATGCACTGCCACATCGAGCTCTAACACACAAAGAAATTTCTACGTTTCCTAAACAACAAGGAATTCATTATTTTCGCGGTGTGTATATGCGCGATGAACCTCAGCATGCCCACGTGAACGTGAGAGTGCTGTAATTACCTTACACAACAGTCGCGGACCTGCAATTCATCACGCTGTCTACGTAATACGTAAATCTAAAGTATGGTATTTCGATAGCTATGGAGACTTAACCCCTCCATTTGAGCTGATACGTTATGTCGGAAGAAGTGCAGACATTGTTTAAAATAAAAACCGTGTGCAAGAATTCAATATACGCACGTGGGGGCGATTATGCCTTATGTTTTTATAACAAACCCAGACAGTACACAGAGCATCAGTGTGCACGTGATGACCAACGGTGTAAGAACGTTAGCTGTACGCGGAAATGAAATGAAATGTCGTATGGCTTTTGGTGCCGGGATATCCCAGGACGGGCTTGGCTCGCCAGGTGCAGGTCTTTGTATTTGACGCCCGTAGTCGACGTGCACGTCGTGATGAGGATGAAATGATGATGAAGACAACACATACACCCAGCTCCCGTGCCATTGGAATTAACCACTTAAGGTTAAAATCTCCGACCCGGCCAGGAATCGAACCCGGGACCCTATGACCGTTCAGCCAACGAGTCGGACGCTGTACGCGGAGAAGAACCTGAAACAACAATCTACTTTAATCCACCAATCGAACTCTGTCAGCAGCCACATAGTCTTGGACTTGTGTCGCTTGAAAGCTACAATGAAGTCTATAATGTGCGTGATTCCGTAAACAAGTTCTATTACGATGAGTATGTGCTAACGCTACCGTCAGGCAGTTATTCGGTAGACGATATTCATGGCTACATTGAAACTGTGTTAACTGAACAGTATGCTGTTGAGAGTAATAATAATCATCACAAGTTCTCAATTACTGTGAGTAACATTATACATACATGTGTTATTGAGTCGTCGTTCAAGATTGACTTCAAATCACAACCTGATTCGATTGGACCATTGCTTGTTGTGGCTCCTCCTTGGACGCCCGATTAATTTGATTCCTCCAAAGGATTCCGTGAGGTTAGCATTGCCCTCGTACGTAAGGGGTACCTGACCTTTACGACTCGGCTCCTCCAAAGGGAGCCCGTCCGTTTCGGCTCCTCCGAAGTGACCCGTGAGGTTAGCATTGCCCTCGTACGTAAGGATATGACGTCATAACCTCACCTAGCAGTCACGAACACTCCAGGTTTCCAATGAGGTTTGCATTGCCATCGTGGGTATGCGTATGACTTCATAACTTCACCTAGGGGGTCAAACTGCACCCCAGACCAATTAGATGCCTCCAATGGAGTCTGCGAGGTTAGGCTTGCTCTCGTATGGAAGGTTCCGCGTTCAATGTTTTAGGACGTGCATTGCCTTACGACTCAACTAGGGGTCAAAGACTTCGTTCCAGGTTCGGCATAGCCTTACTACTCAACTAGGGGTCAATGACCTCGTTGGAAAATGCTGACTCAGCACCCATTGTTTTAAAACCTACCTTACGCTAAACTCATTTTACATGTCTGTCTCTCTCCAGAACGTCGTTTACGACTTTTGTGTCCTGAAAAGCCCTTCAAATGGGTACGTTGATTAATTTAGATTAATTATCAAAATTATATTCAAACAGGAGCAGTGTTAGGCAAAAACCACGAAGAGTATATTTAAGTCACAATTCAGCGTTTGGTCCCTGTCCACGGCGTCTTGCGTTCGTTCAATGGACTGTGTTTTTTTTGCAAAATCGCTAACTTCAGAAAGGAATGATGATGATGGTGCTTGTTGTTTAAAGGGGCCTAACATCTAGATCATGAGACGAAATATAATGACAATTTACAAGTCGAAAATCACCCACTGACCAGAATTGAAAACGTGATAAAGAATGAATGGGTGAATATGAATTTAAAACAATCAGTGGATCCGACCCGTAATGCCCCACATTCCCAGAAACTATCGTATTACAATAGTATTACTGACCAAGGGACTACTTCTACAGCACAATCCTGAATCGATGATGCTTGTTGTCAAAAGGAGTCGAACATCCAGGTCATCGGCCCCTCATAATGGTACTTATTGCTAATAAAGTAGAACCATGGTAAATGTAATGTTGCGGTACTCATCAACATAGAGCGTAGACTCCCGGTATTCCACACATTATGGTACTACTCACAGGTAATGTAATTCGCGCATGTAACACAGACCTATGGTGTTTCTCACATCGCGGCGTTACTTACAGGCAACGCAAACCTATGCTGTTCCTCACAGAGGTGTACTAATCACAGGGACTCGTACTATCTCATGGTATTCCTCACAGTGAGTACAAATCATAGGCAACACAGACCCACGGTGTCGCTCATATAGTAGTACTAATCACGGGCAACACCCAGACCCGTGGTGTTTCTCACATAATGGAACTAGTTACAGGCAACCTAAACCTGTGGTGTTCCGCATGTAGTCATACTAATCAAGGGTACTGTAAATCCCGCCCCGATTCACACTCTGTTGCTGCTAAGATAGTGGTACTACTCACAAGTAAAGACGACCCATGGTGTTCCCCGCGTGATGGTACTAATTACAAGTAGTCTCATGCTTCGAATTCGATCATCCGTTAGTCATCCTTTTTTGTAGCCACTTACGACAGGCAGTGGATATCGTGGGCGTATCAGAAAGGAATGGGAAAATACCGTATTTCAAATTCGCGAGAGCCTTGAGCAGTTCTACTTCAAAAAATTTCACATATATCAACCGTAAATGATATTAAAATACCTTCAGTGAAGTAAATTTAAATGACCATGATGGCATATAGCATTACTGGATGATAGGGCGTTAGATGATCGTGAGCACAGTGCTATGGATAAAACAGGTATCACGTACCGTCTGTCGAATATCTGAGGCGTATCAGAAGTCATACACTTGCAAGGGCGATAAACTGTATTTTTCAGCGCCATTCTGTGCTCCGAAAGTTGTTGATCGTTGCCAGCATACAATGAAGGCGTATATGTGCACAGTTTAAACGATCAGCGGTATTTGGTCGAATCCAAATACTGGGCCGTCGTGAGACCGGATAGTCATTGGGGGGACTTACAAAACACCGGGAATTGATGATGGTAACATTAGTTAAAAGAAAGTGTCAGTGCCCGTACTTGAAGACAGAGGTGGCATGTTTATCTCATCGTACGAGCAGTCATAATGATCCTCTCGGTAATAGCAAACAACTCAGATGTAGTCACGCACGGAACGATCGGCAGAGGTGCGAGTGTGCTTGAAGCTGGGCCACGGTGGTGGATTCTGGAAGGTAGACATCCACTCACACCTTATCACCGTGCAGTTCACTTCCACTTCAGTGGAGAACGAGCGTCTGAAGGCATGAATTGAAACATGTTCAGTGACACGAGCTTACTGTTTGTCGGTGCTAATAATTATCCTTTGCATGTGCTGAGTCGATCAGGTGAGCGACGACTTCCTCAGCGAATACAGAAGTAACACGAAGGGCTATTGCTCAGAATCGCGGCGTGGGGAACATTACTTCAAATGAATGTTGCCCTCTAAGCTTTATACATAGAAAACTGAACAGTGTACCATAAATCCGAGCTTTGTCTAATAAGTCCTGTTGTTGTACTTACAGATATAGGAAGATGTTTTGGATCTGTCCGACAGAATAGTGCACTACCACCTACCACTCATGCAATCCATCATGACCTACAAAGGATTAGTCAAATCGGTCAACACAATCATTAAATCTGCCCCAGTTGAGGATGTGCTGGACCGTATAGGATAGCTTCTAAAACTGTCATCCCATGCTCAATCGCGCCACCAAGTGGAAAGTGCATGGAACTCTATTCTGCAGGATTATATCTGTCTCCATAAACTCAACATCACATATGCCAGAGTTACAATCCGCATTGTTGAAATGGTGTAGGCCTACGTATTCTACCTACAAAATGTGCGAATGCAATTTCCTTCTGCGGGAGCAAGGGCTCGAAGTGTTCACTTTCTTTTAGTGTATATGCACTTCCCCCATCTCAATGGCAAATTGTATCACAGAGGTTATGGTAAAGCTATCTCTATACAGGCCCTCAAGGCCCTTGGAGTAGCGGAAGGTAAAGGCTTTTACAATCTGTAACCTCGTCACTAAGAGGGTTAAAATGGTTAGCGTTATGTTCACCTCGAATTAACGTGATACTCATTTTTGATGTAGGGTAAGTGAACCTCGGAGCCATGTGCCTCGTCAAACGCACAAATCTCGCTTTCGAAGATTTTCGACTTCCTGACGGAGAATAGAACCCACATCCTTCCAGTTAGTGCGAGCACGCCTTTACCTCCTTGGCTAGGCAGAGTCTTCACAGGGGTTTATTAAAATAATTTTAAATTAAACACTATATGTTAAACATCACTTCACAAATTAAGTTTCGGTCTTAGGAGATGCCGGATTGGCGGAAATTCATGTTGAAGCACTGTGTTCTTAAATGTAGCAATTAATAAAATTACACAGCATTCCCGAATTTAAGCACTCTTAAGTACCAACTAACTGTGACAAAGACAAAGTCACCTCCGTACAGGCCATAAAGGCCCTGGGAGGAGTGGAAGGTAAAGGCTTCCACCATTGTTAACCGCGGAAAGTGATGGGGTAGAGTGGTTAGCTCTACGCCCGGCTGCCTTTGCCCCCAGGAATTAACCTGGTACTCATTTTTGGTGTAGGCTGAGTGAACCTCAGGGCATGTGCACCTCCGGAAGTGGAAATCTCGTTTCTTAAATTTTACGACTTCCTGGCGGGGATTCGAACCCACGTCCTTCCGGGCGAACCGAACACGCCTTTACCGCCTCGGCAGCCCCTCAACTAACTGTGCTCTAATTTAAACACCAGCCTTAAATATGGAAAGCGTGAACTTCTATCAAATACGCTATGCAGCTGGTCGGAGTAGAATATGAATCGGAATGGAGACTTAATTTTCTAATTATTCTAAATTACATAATAGGAATAATACGAGGAATGGCAGTTACATAGGAGTTGCTGAAATGTACAATGGGTCGAAATAATTTTGGGTATGATGATGCTTTCGCTGACAATTTTCTTAAATGGATGAAATGGGAAGGTTTTCTTCTAATTTCTTTATCTACAATTCATCATTACCCATCGCTCGAAATACCTTCAGTCCTTCAGCAAAAGATTTCAACATTTAATGACATTCATTCCAGCTCTTGGAGATAATTCGAATGATTTGCTTCTAAGGGGCCACTTCTACTAGAATCATAACAAATACCACTAATGTCCATGTGTCTCTGTGTTCACTCGCGTATTTTGTCAACCTTCCGAATTTAGACTCGAACACTTTGATACCCACGCCACATTGTACAGGTACTTTGACGACCTCCTAAATTATACTCTCTCTCTCTCCATCTCCCTCTCGTTAATACTGTGGCCGTATTTCACATAAAACAGGGGCTACATTCTCGGACTTAACGCTGCATTATAATGACTACACACATACTAAATTAAACATCACCAAAACTACGCAACTATAACAACCAGCACCAATATTATGCAAATTTTCACAATGATAAAATAATATCTTCAATTTTTATCCTTCTTGGAATTTTTCCAGTTACCTGGGGTCGGTACATTTTATGGATTCAGCCCATATTTTACGGCGTGATACCTGTCCTGAGGAAAGACTGCCCATATTGTAATAAATTACAAAGAGATTATGAAGTCAAGGCGGAGATAAATCCTTCAGCAGGAATTCCAAATAAAGGAATAAATAATTAAAGAAAGAAAGAAAGAAAGAAAGAAAGAAAGGAAGGAAGGAAGGAAGGAAGGAAGGAAGGAAGGAAGGAAGGAAGATATAAGTCTTCATTATGGACCGAATTAACTGACCCTGGACGCCTCCATAATCCCGTATTTATTATGTAAGCAGCTCCGTGGCCTCGTTTAGTCTCACACATTTTATCTTTAAGTCATTAAAAATCGAGTCTAACCATCGTCACATTGGTGTCTTCCCCTCTACTTCTACCTTCCATGGACGGGTCCATTTTTCACCTAGCTATTCTATCCTCCTCCGTTCGTCCACCACCGAAGCTAGTTGAGACTTACAGCTTCATCCATTGAGCTTAATTCGAACATCTTTTATCTCCACATCTCCCGTGCCCTCCTGTCACTGTTACCACCTCCTTATATGAGAAATAATCTCGCTACTTTCATATCTCCTTCTAATTTCTGAACAAGGTATCCTGAGCCCACCCATCTTTCACTCCCGTACAACAAAGTCGGTGAGTTGTCGAGCGAAACTTTCTTACGGTATAACATTCATCGCCGTTGCGAGCTCACTGCATTAGGTTTGCTGCACCTTAATTCACTTGTGCTTCGTTTGCTGCCACCTCGGGAGAATACATATTAAAACTTGAAATAATCCATGTATTCCTGTTGCGTACTGCCAACTTGGCACTCAATCCCCGTAGCTTCCCTCCCTACTGATATCACTTTATGTCTCTGATATACTAATTTTCGTATCGTTTTCCGTACATCTCCTTTCAGGTCCCAACATATTAGACTGCAGGCTTTCAGCACAGTCTACCGTTAAGTTACCGGTATTGGCCTAACTGCTTACTACATTTCCACGTAACTGGATCCCTTCCTGCCGTTTTTTACCTTTCAGTAAATGAACCATGTATACCACAGTTCCTCAACTGGGCACCCGTTCAGGCTAGTGTGGCCGGGCTGGCTTTTCTGAAATGCGGGCAACTTACATATAGTAATTGCCACGTAAGGAAATACCCCAGAAAGTAAATATCGCCACCCGATGCTCTTCTTTTCTCTTTTTTTTAATGGCTGATCACTGCTGCCAACCTGCCTGGTTACATATTAAAATCATCAGACATAACCATAACAAACTAACCTCAATGTAAACACCGATAATGAATGTTTCCCTACCCTAGTAAATGATAAAAGATAAGATGAAATAAATCAAGATAATTATGAATATCTCCTCAATGAGGAATTAAGGAAATAAACACACTTTCTCACTTAAATTATCTGTCTTTATTTTGATATACAGTAGGCGTACTATAACCATATTCTTGAAAAGAGGGGCGTGTTAAACGATGCAATGTATTTAATAAGTCTTTGCAGTGTGATTTTCGAAAGTTCCAGACATCCAATGACTTCCCTTTCTTTTGCGCGAATATTTCCTTCTCTCTTCAATACCGGTAACCAGTAAGGAGAGAGATTATTGGGCATATTTTCAGCCTGCAGGCTGGTTATATCTTCAAGCTTATCAGGAAACATATAGGAATATTAATGTGCCAAGCTCCGTGAACGGAATTTAAGTCAGCTTTCAAGTTCACTGCGGATTTGAAAATAATAATGTTATAAGTTCTACTGCCAAAATTTCGTCCCGCAAGAGTTATTTCATGTACCGGTAGATCTAGACACGAGACTGACGTATTTGAGCACTTTCATCATTTCACACAAACTATGTTATTAAATGCATTATCCGAACATGCCACAATCCTACTTACCTGGTATTAGCCAAATAGATTTACAATCCCACAGAAAAAGAAAATATGCTTTAAATATTCTCGCAAATGTATCACTAGTGGCTTTAACGGCGATGCGGTGGCAACACGCACTTCACGCTAGAGCAGTGATTGAACGTTGCCAACGTGCCAGATTAACGGTAAATGTAAGACGTCGTATCGGCAAGTAGGGTCCCTAAACTGTATGGTTACCGACACTGAAAAAGACCCAACAGCAAGAAAAGTAACCATAAATCAATATCTTAATATTACAGGGGAGAAAGGGTAAGGTTGCACCCTTAGGGTACGTCCTTACACGGAGAGGACTATACCAAGGGTACGTCGTTGTGAAGCGAGACGGCGAACACACACGGCACGGGACAGCAGCAGTGGCGTTCCATTGTGACGACAAATCTCTCCTCGCTCCATTCTCAAAAATATTGAATAGAGTACAGTATATTAAAAAATAATAATAATCGCAAAAACAAATTTTAAAACTATTCTGGTTTAATTTATGTCAGCCCCGTGGTGTAGGGGTAGCGTGCCTGTCTCTTACCCTGAGGCCGCGGGTTCGATTCCCGGACAGGTCAGGTATTTTTACCTGGACCTGAGGGCTGGTTCGATGTCCACTCAGTCTACGTGATTAGAATTGAGGAGCTACCTGACGGTGAAATAGCGGCCCCGGTCTAGAAAGCCAAGAATTACGGCCGAGACCATACGACACCTCGTAATCTGCAGGCCTTCGGGCTGAGCAGCGGTCGCTTGGTAGGCCAAGAATCTTCAAGGGCTGTAGTGCCATGGGGTTTGGTTTGGTTTGCCTTAAACTTCGTTCGATGTTAATATACATTGTTTTATTACCCCATATTCACACATTTAAGGGGAGAATCAAAGGCCTATCCTGATAATGTTAAATTTAACAGATTTACATCCCCGTTTCTTTGGAACTGTCCAAGGTAATAAAACTATTTTTTTCTAGGATGTAGATTAATGTCTAATGTATTTACTGATCTACTTTCGGGGTTCTAGCTTTATTAAAAATCAAGGTATGGATTATTTGAAATCAAGTTCATACATTTTTAAATTTATTTATTTAAAAAAATATTTATGATCAAACTATGTATGGTATCTGTACCATTGTAGATCCATATAAAAACAATAATGCTGTTAATGAGAGAGAAAAATTTCAAAGAAGTTTCTGAGAAAATGAGAAAGATTCGAAAAAAAAGTAGTTTTTCAGAAATCACACTTGAAAATTACAAACTTACAAACCGTGGGTGCTAGCATGTTTTATCACTTAAACACTAGTTATGAAGTGACATCATACCAACCAATGTAGCGAACTTATGCAACAGGATGTTTACTATAAATCAACATAAATTACCGCCTTCTACAGCAAGTAGTTCCCGAGATATCTTGTCTTCACTGAACAAGTGCTCACGAAATCTGGAGAAATAACTTGTGCAGTAACATATTATTTTTAGATTTATAAATAGTTTACAGTCATCCAAATACAACAAAACATACATCAAAATAAAGAGGAAACTTCAAATAATAATTTTATATATAAAAATGTCCGACTCGTTGGCTGAACGGTCAGCGTACTGGCCTTCGGTTCAGAGGGACCCGGGTTCGATTCCCGGCCGGGTCGGGGATTTTAACCTTAATTGGTTAATTCCTACGGCACGGGGGCTGGGTGTATGTGTTGTCTTCATCATCATTTCATCCTCATCACGACGCGCAGGTCGCCTACGGGAGTCAAATAGAAAGACCTGCACCTGGCGAGCCGAACCCGTCCTGGGATATCCCGGCATTAAAAGCCATACGACATTTCATATATAAAAATAAAAATAGACATTTGTTTTTACCACTACCACCGCTTGTACTCCCCTTAAAGAAAACTGGGATGCTACATGTTCGATATTACAATGTATAATCAACTTTAGTGCTTGATTTTGCACAGTTTTGTGTTACTATGCGACTTTTCCTGTTCACAGAGTTTCTGAAAATACAGTAGTATTCAAAACGTATCATCACTTATCCTCAAACGTCCATTGATAACAGCGAGTTTCGTCACTAATAAAGGCATACTATACAAGTATAACAACATTGCAAATGCAATGACAAGTTGATATACAGTATTTCTTGTAATAAATAATGTAACAAATGTAATTCCCGGTAAACGTGATTAAATTGTTAATGAGCTTATCAGATAATATAAACTCAAGCAACAACAAGCCGCAGCTTATCCTCTTTACTTATTATATTAGGATTGTTTCTAAAGCGTACTTCTCTTAAAATAGAATAGTGAGAATTTTAATTCCCTGCGTAGAGTACATAAATACTCACATGGTGAGTGTATATGTGAAAATAAAGATCTCTTCACATATGAGAGTATTTAAGGGTTGTAGTTACGATGTAAGAGGGAGGACGTGCTAGTCTCTGGTAAGAACCCCAATTAGAGTAGCCTATCGTTCCAGTGTATGGGACCCGTAAAAGTATTACTTCATACAAGAACTGGGAAATGTCCAAAGGCTTCACTCAACAGTATGTAAACGTAGTTGGATATGAGAGTAATGTACACATAGGGGAGGCGACAAATACTGGCGAATTAATTAAATTTACCTCTGATTACAAAGACATTTACAATGACATACAAAAGATAAAAGCTAGAATAGCGCCTGGGATTGCTAAGATTTCTGGAGATGTGCTAAACGAAATGGTTTTTGTGAACTTGTATATTGCCATATCTAAAATACTTATTTGGTTACTGTTTGCATGAAGGAGTAATAGCAAATGAATGGAGAGTTGCAACAGGCGCCCCAGTGTAGAAGAGAAAGAGTTATGAACATAAAGCGGATAATTACAGGCAAGTCAGCTTGACAGTATTGTTTTCAAGCTCCAGGAAAGCATTCTTTCTGATTAATTAGACACGTTTGCGAAATTACTAACTGGATTGATAGAAGGCAGTTCGGGTTTAGGAAAAGTAATTTCAGTGAGGCACAGCTTGTAAGATTACAGTAAGAAACATCACATATTTTACTTTCAGGAGGTCAAGTGGACTGTATGACTATTGATCTATCCAAGGTTTCATAGGGCAGATCATGGAAGACCACTGACGAAAATGAGGGCTAGATATATATTTCATTCTTTGTTGTTTTTCTTTTTACTTAATGTCGCACTAACATACCAAAGGTTTTCGGCGACGGAAGGATGGAAATGGGCTAGGATTGAGAAGGTAGCGGCCGCGGTCTTAATTAAAGTACAACCCCAGCATTTTCCTGGTGTGAAAATAGGAAACCACGGAAATACATCTTCAGGGCTGCCCACGGTGATATTCAAACCCTGTCTTCCCGAATTCAAACTCACAGCATCGCGACCCTAACCACACGGCCAACTCGCTTGGTACTGGTCTTGATAAAAGAGTGGTTGAATGCGTGGCTAGAGTTCTAGAAAACAGAACTTTGAGAATTAGATTAGGTGAAGCGTTTCTGATCATATAATATGAGGGCGTCCTACAGGGGAGTATTATTGGAAGTTAATATTTTCCTATAGCCTACATGCATTACATCGTGTGAGTAAGCAACTGGAACTACAGATAAGGCTATTTGCGGATGATGTTATACTGTGCACGGTAGTAAATAACTTACAGTACTGCGAGCGGTAAGACCTCAGTAAGAGCAGCCTGTGGTTCCAGGGTATGGGACCCACACCACGGTTCTTTCATACAAGAACTGAAGAACATCCGAAGAAAAGCTGCAATATTTGCTCTTGATTTCCGACATAAGAATAGTGTTACGAAATTATTGTAAACTTTGGTCTGGCAAGACTTGGGAGTACGGAGACGAGCTGCTCGACTAAGCAATATGTTCCGAGTTGTCAGTAGAGAGATGGCGCGAAATGACATTACAGCAGACGAATAAACTTAATTTGAGCTTTTAATAGTAGGAAAGATCATAACATGAGGACGAAGCTGGAATTAAGGAGGATAAATTGCCACAATATTTATTTACAGAAAGTGGAATAAGGGATTGGAATAATTTATCAAGTGAAATGTTCGATAAATTTCGAAGTTCTTTGAAAAATTTTAAGAAATATTTAGGTAAACAATTGATAGGGAAACTGTCACCTGGGCGCCATCCCGAAATTCGGGTGACTGATGGCTGACTGATTGATTATAAATACGAGAGCACCTCACAGCGGCCCATTTAGCTGATTATAGACTACAGTTGCGCTGTACAGTGGTAGTACCTTTAAACTCAAACTCGAAAGTTTTCGGTCTTTCGAGAGACTGAAAAAAATTACAAAATAATATGAACCACGCCGACAATGTGAAAAAGAATAACTTCCTTTTCTTTTCTTTCAACTCTAATAGTGATGACACTATTTCTTCTACTCGTTCAGCTGTAAGTTTGCATTAGGGAAACAGGGGGTTCGAGCCCACCTGTCGCAGCCCTGAAGAGGGGTTTCCATACTTTCCCATTTCAGAACAAGGAGAGTACTGGAAATGTACCTTAAAAAGTGTTACCATAACATCCTCAACTGTCCTCGAACACTCAGACATTGCTGAGACGGCAAGTAGGTAAAGATAATAATTTCGTGTCGGCCGCTATGGATCGATAACTGATCGGTATAACTTCTTCTTCTTCTTCTTCTTCTTCTTCTTCTTCTTCTTCTTCTTCTTCTTCTTCTTCTTCTTCTTCTTCTTCTTCTTCCAGTCCACCTTATTATTCAACTAGATGAGATGTGGGTATTCATAAATAAAGATTATCGGCAGTGGCATGTTCCAGTGTTTAAGGAATTCCTTCGGTAGAGTATAACGACAAACTACTGCT
This sequence comes from Anabrus simplex, assembly GCF_040414725.1. Taxonomy (NCBI): domain Eukaryota; kingdom Metazoa; phylum Arthropoda; class Insecta; order Orthoptera; family Tettigoniidae; genus Anabrus; species Anabrus simplex. Next base: position 597,341,616 of record NC_090266.1, read on the forward strand.
TTTGATAATCATTAATGGTTCCACGAACGCCAGACTTATATCTTAAAATGTCATCTTTCCCGTAGCATATTTTAATTGGCAGGTATCGGGCAATGTTCCAGTTCCTGGGAACAAGAAATCAAAGCTGTCGCAGCTGAGAACGGTTGAGAAAGGACACTAATGAGAACACTTATTCACTAATGTTACTTGGATTGACGACTCAAATTGTCCCTAGCCCACAATAACATTAACTATCACGTGAACTCTTCACTCAATGATTCTTATTTATTTTTCTTATTTGTGTTTCGTCGCACCGTCACATACAGATCTTATGGTAACAATGCGACTAGGGCCTGTAAGGAAGTGACCGTGGCATTAATTAAGATACAGCCACAGTATTTTCCTGGTCTGAAAGTGGGAAACCACGGAAAACCATCACAGTGAAGGTGTACATGTGCACAGTCTAAACGATCAGCGGTATTTGGTCGAATCCAAACAGTGGGCCGCTGTGAGACCGGATAATCATTCGGGAGATTTACACAGCACAGGGAATTGATGACGGTATCATTAGTTGAAACAAGGTGTAAGTGCCCGTACACTCAAATTAAAGACAGGTGGCATTTAGACGCATGTTTATCTCATCGTACGAGCAGCCATAATGATCCTCTCGGTAACAGCAAACAGCTCAGATGTAGCCTCGCGCGAAACGATCGGCAGAGGTGCGGGTGTGCTTGAAGCTGGGCCACGGTGGTGGATTCTGGAAGGTAGACATCCACTCACACCTCATCACCGTGCAGTAAATTAATATTTCTCTCATAGTTACCGTTGCAGGTGACTCAGACTTTTCTTTCTTTCTTTTACAACCTTACACAACTAGGAGATAGCTTTCATCTCTTTCCACAAAGTTGCGAGTGCAAGCAGAGGGAAGCACTCTGTTTACAAGGCAAGACTGTACTTCCTGCTCGTAATTTGCAGCCTGGGAGTGCAGGGCTAATTGTGAGAACCACGGCCACGGTTCGAAACCAAAGTGTCGACTACCTCACCTTTTCATCAGTCACTTTCCACAAGTTTAATTGCGTTTTATATTTTTAGAATTTGCTTTTCGTCGCAAGGACACAGATAGGTCTTATATCGACGATGGTATAGGAAAGGGCTGGTATCAGTAAGGAAACGACCGTCGCCTTAATTAAGGTATAGTCCCTGCTTGGTGCCTCGTGGGAAAATGGGAATCTTGGGGAAAAAACCAATCTTCAGGGCTTCCGACAGTGGGGTTCCAACCCACTACCTCCTGACTATAAACCGACAGCTACGTGACCCAAACTACTCAGTCATTCGCTCGGTTTAATCACGTCTGATGTGGCTAGTCACATATGGCCATATGTGCTTATATTAGCACGGTGAACACAACTTGCGGCTGTATAAAACGAGGGTGTTTACCGGTTCAATACCCTGGGTACAGGCACACATTCCTACCACTCACAGTGTTTAACATGTTTTAACCTTCATTACTATAGCATCTGAAGTAATGAATGAAGATTAAACAACCTGTGATTTAGACATACGATCCTGTATTTCAAAATTAAATACTATTCAAAAGCTGAACTAGTTTGATTTTTGAAACGTTGGGGGAGGGGGTATGAAAAAACAGAACTTACAGTGGTGGAAATATTTATTGCATCACCTTTTATAATTAACAATTTTTGTTATAATCATTGAATAACTGAGCTCAATTGGCCTGATTTCTCTCTATTTCTAATCAGAAATGAAGATGAGCAATCATTTTTGTCAATTTCATTTTATTCTTAATTTTTGTTTCTACAAAAAGGTTTGTTTTTTATCATTTAACATTTTCTTGAAACATGGATGAAAGTGGATATGTGAACTATTGTGTTTGCTCTTCTGAAATATAAATACTAATTTTGGAAGAAACACTGCATATTAATGTTGTAATATAATAGATCTATTTGAGTGTTTGTAAATACACAGTTGCCTCATATGAATGCACTGTTGCCATTTAATACTTTGTTGTTCCACCATGTACCTTAATCGCCGCTTGGCATCATGAAGACATGAAAAGAATTAACTTTTTAATTTAATCCTCACTCAGTTCATGAATCCACACACGCACAAGGGTCTCCAACAGTTCCCATTTATTGTGTGGCTTGTTTTTTGTGATAGCATTTCCCATAACATTCCAACAGCTCTCAATAGGATTGAGATCAGGGCTATTTCCAGGCCACACTAACACTTGAACCCCCATTTTGTCTAAGGAAGGATTTTATCTGAAAGGTAGAAATATGTTATAATTAACCACAAATGTCATCTGCTTCCTGCTTGGTACAAATATTAATCATAGGACACACCTTCAAATCTCTTTGGCAAGGAGCGCAGTCATCCTGAAAAAGCAAGTGGAAACATCTCCAGACTGGTCTCTTATTGTTGGCATAAGCTTCCTTTCAAGGATGGTAGTGTAGGCATCGGCCGTTGACAGTGCCATTGATGAAGTTCAGACGGCCTACTCCGTGACCGGAAATGCACCTCCAGACATCGGTCCTTGTGGATGCTTGACTGTATGTGTTATACATGATGGCAAAATTTCTTCACCTTTCCTTCGATGCAAAACTCTTTTCCATCCGAGCCATGCAGATTCAATTTGGAGTCGTCTGAAAAGATTACTCTGTTCTGTGCCCATGTCGCATATGCTTCTGTCCATTTTAGCTGCTGTTATCGCGTTGTCCTGGTCAATAAAGGCTTCTTTCTAGGACGACAGGCTGAGAGTCCAGCTTCCAGTAGTCGATTTTCTACAGTTCTACGGGTTACTGAGATGTCACACATTTCTTTCCAGTCTCGTTTTAGTTCAGTAGATGACAGGCGACGATCCTTGAGCGAAAGCCTTTTCAATACCCTGTCCTGTTTCGCACTAGACGCCCGTTTTCGACCTCTTTCTTTCTCATTATCAATATTTCCTTTTTCTCTGTATTTTTCATTAACATCAAAATCGTACACTGAATAAAATCTGTCCTAGAGGCTATCTCTTTGGTGCCGAGACCAACTGATGTATAAGCAAGTACAGCAGCTTTCTTTTCTGGTGTTAATTCAACTCATCTACCCATCTTCTCGCTGCAAAGTCCCAAGTTAAAATGACTGTATAAACACTGGCTTCATTGTAAAAACAAACAACAACAACAACAACAAGAGTTATGTATTGTTGGAATAAATATGAGAAGTCAAACTTTCAAGGCAAGAACATGTCAGCAATGTTTAACAACAATGGGACCGGTATAAACTGAAGCAAACGGTTGTAAAAGACAAAAAGACAAAATAATTCATGCTGATGCAATAAATATTTCCACCACTGTAATTCGAATCGATTAATGTTCTTCTCAGTCATACAATACGGAGTTTCTTATGCTGCTAGACTCTGAAGGCTGGTTTATGATCGATTTTCATTTGCTTCAAGTTCCATCTGTGGATCAGCGATTCCCATGAAATGAAATGGCGTATGGCTTTTAGTACCGGGAGTGTCCGAGGACAAGTTCGACTCGCCAGATGCAGGTCTTCAGAGTTGTCACCCGTCGTGATGAGGATGAAATGATGATGAAAGCGACACATATACCCAGCCACCGTGCCAGCGGAATGAAGCAATTATGTTTAAAATTCCCGACCCTGTCGAACCCGGGACCCCTGTGACCAAAGGCCAGCACGCTAACCATTTAGCCATGGAGCCAGACAGCGATTCCTCTATTCAGACCTGATAGTGGTAGAATTTTGACAAACCAGAGTTGGAAATAATCTATTTAATACTTCCTGCCGTAGGATGTGGGCATGTAAAATATCTCTGGTGAAACATTCGGCGTTCACTAAACAGGTATATGTTCGTATATTACCACCACCACCACCACCACCACCACCACCACCACCACTTGCTATTAAGGAAGAACAGGCATTGCTCACGTCGATCGACACATCATTTATGGTGTACAATTACTTTGATGGAGTTATCAATAATCATGCAATAGTGAAATGTAAAATACATAAAAACATAAAATGAGAGAAGTTATTTAATACAAATAAAAAATGAAAAGTAAAATTTAAGATCGTGCATGAAAGCCACAAGTCACAGGTCATTGTGAGTTAATTTCAGTGCTTTCAATGTTTCATGTCTACTTTTTTTTTTTACTACAATCCTAATTACTGATTTAACACCCGATAAAGACATGATACTATCATACTTAATGCGCTGACCTGCTGAAAATGTATTTTGGATTCTGAAAAACAAGGAAATGTTCGTCACATATACTCACTTGAATATATTTACGACAGACAGCCGGAGCGAGCACTAAAGTCATCATGGATTTCACCTTTGAGTATTTGCAAGCAAGTACCGGCGTCTTGCGTCAGTTTCATAACAGCCGACGTGGGAAGAAGATTTGAAAAATGAAATGCTTGCTGATAATCGGTGAAAAAAGTAAACTATTGGTTACCCATCACACCTACCAATAAACAGATTTTAGTTTAGGGCCTTATTATATAGGTCTAAATCACAAATGATCGAGAAAGGAGCGAACAATCGAAGAATGCTTATAAGAACTTGACGACAGGAGCATCTAAGCATCACACAACAGAATGAGATACTTCACGTGGAGGTGGATCAAGTTACAATCTTGGAAGAATGAGGTAATACTACCATAGCTATATTCCTACATTCAAATTCGGTACTTTCTGGCTGTTAAAGCCTCCCTTAGATTGTTAGCAAACTAATCTGGCATTCAAATCAGGAATGGTTTGTGATTACAGTACATTTGACTATCTGTTCTCTTCCAGATGTACAATCCTAAATTCAATTTCCATTATTCTCAGAGAAAAAATCCCCTTGAATTGTCCAGTGAACCAGTCAAGAGCTTAGAGCCCGCGAGGTTTCGGACACACATACTAGGCCAGAGGTAGTGAAATGTCCTACAAAGCAAGCAAACACGCTTAAAGGTTTTTGTGGCTCTTGGTAACATGATTTTTTCTGTAATATCTGAAGCTATTTCTTTTCAGTTTCGGCTCAATTTATTAGTTTCGGCAGACTGTAAAGCCTAACAGTTAAAGAAATATAAAGAGCTCCTTAACATATTCATATTTTCAAAATCTCAACTTTCTACGTGTTATCAGAACCATAGATATGAGACTTTTCATTCGTAGGGAAAATCTGATCCTCCATACCAGTATTCTTCGTTAGAACACTGTGGATGACAAAGGATTATTCTGCAAGCTCTGTTTAAAACTCATTTTGTTTCACTGTTCCAAAAATCTGAAGTACAAAGAAACCCTTGTGAATTTTTATTTTCAACAGTTGGCAGATTCCTGAGTATGAAAACGTCAAACAGGCATACCTCCCCAATCACTCGGACAATTTTCAGTGGCTTTAATCCCATTTTGAAAGCTACAGGATGTTGTGATATTCTAGACAAAAAGAACAAGAAGACAAGTAAATATATTTTGACAATGAAGCGCTAATTCTTGCTATGCTACATATTAAAAGTTTGCCTTTTTATTTGATGGTATATACATATTATTTAATTCGCTTGTATTACTACAGCAGGTTTCTGAAGTAAGTTTGCCAGAAATGAAACTGTGGACACATTGTACGTTTTGCAATCTACTTTTTCATTTTATTTTATTTTATTTTAGTGCACATTATGGCATTTAAACCTAAATACGTCAAAGTGCAGTGCATTATCCTCACCGCAAGTTAACGAATTCAAGTATCACATAAAGTGTCAAGAAGTGAAGCGTGTAACCAAAATTAATTATCTATGTAAACTTTTTTGTAATAAAAATGATTTATCTTTCAACGAACATGTGTTAAATATCATCAACAAGCCATTTTAAAAGTTAGGCTACCTAAAAAGAAAATGCAAGTGTTTTTATCTGTTCTCTCACTGAAAACCCTGTATTTCTCACTTATACGGTCTAGTCTACAGTACTGCTCTGAAGTACTTCACAGCAATACTTAAGATCTTAGAGCGAGTACAGATCAGAATCTCAAAATGGATCAGTAAAAAGTGTTTCAGTATCAAACTGCCATCGATAGATTATGATATGTTTTGAACAGAGATGCATATTGAGTCACTTAAAACTTGGCGCAGGAATGTTAATGCACGTTTCGTACACAAATGTATCTGTAGTTTCCTTGATTATCCTAATTTACTACAGTCGCTACCAATTTAGTTCCTTCCCGTAACAATCGAGACTCTACTCTTCACTTACCTACAGTAGCAGAACTGAATCACACAGAACTCTTGGTTTATGCAGATCCTAAGGTCCCTGAACGAAATTAGCGGGATGGTGGATGTATTCCACTCGTCAGCTAGTGAAATTCGTAGACATCTTATGGACGCCTCATAGACAGAGATTCCCTTGTATCCTGTTCTGCGTATTTGGTAACTGAAAGTTTTATTTCGTTCTTTTATCTATCGGTCATTTCAAATTTAGGAACACTTTTCCGTTTTCATTTTTCTTCCGTATGTTGTTTTGTAAATATATATTATTATTATTATTATTATTATTATTATTATTATTATTATTATTATTATTGTTGTTTTTGCTGTTCCTGTTCTTGTTATTCGAATTTATCTGTAAATGGAGAAGTAATGCCTCGGTTGATGATAAATAAACAAATGAAATCAATATAATAAACACTTGCAAAATAATTTAATCAAGCACAAGATGAAACAGCTTAATTTTGAAGTGAAAGTTTTTATATCCCTACATTATCTTCCCTGAATGCAAAGGAAACGGATAATGCGATGAAAAATACAAGAGAAACTTGGAAAAGGAAGAATTGGCACTAATCATTTAAGACTCTATCCATGTGGATGTTGTAGACTTAAATGCGTGTGAATAACTGGAAGAAGAATTATATCCTGAATCTAAACTCGCTTATCACGTGACACCCAGCACGGGCAAAAGAAGCATGTTCAGTTCTGTGTATCTAACAACTATGTTTGGTCACAGGTTTGCTAGTTGAAGCCACAGTGGAATGCAACTTTATAAAAGCAAGCTCGCAATCTCCTCTCTAACCCAGTGGTTACTGTACAAGGTTGCGTTCTGGAAGGTTCTGGGATTCACATCCACACATCTAATATTGTCGTACTGTTCGAGAACCTGAAACAGGTTATGTCATCTCATGGTGATATACAGGGTTTCCCTTATAAACCCAGACCGAATGCACGGTGTTTGTACTCTGGGCAAAGGCAGCTGAAGTATGGTAGACGCGCGCATAACTCTTGACCTTGCAAGCAGCCTGCACGTGTTCAACCTGGCAAGCATTAGTCGCCAGTCTGAATCTCAGCTGTAAACATGGTGAGACAGTTACAATTGCAACACCATATTTTCGTATGTAAAAGTTCTGGTTTCAACTTAATGTTCGTATGACCAGTCATAACTCTCGCTATTGGTGTGCAGAAAATCCTCATGGTGTTTATGAAGTCCCTCATTTTGATGGGAAGATTGGGGGTTTGGTGCGCTGTTAGTGCAAGACGAATAATTGGGCCTATTTTTCGAGACGACAGTAAATTCATAGAGGTACCACCAAACTGACCAAGAAAGAGTTGTCCTTTGAGGTCTATAGAGGTACGGATCGGTTTAGGCTTATTGGTACACTCGGTGGAATATATATGAAATTATCTTCGCAATGCTATTTTAGTTTATGATTTTCGAAATTCAAATCATGAAATTGAAATGATTTATTACTTTCTATAGAACATTAACGGGGAATAATAATAATAATAATAATAATAATAATATCCGCCCCACTGCTAATGGTCTTAACAGGAGTCAGCGTGGCTTTCTCCATTATTGAAATCCTGAAATTGCCAGGAATCAACACAGATTAAACAGGCAGTCAAAGTCAAACCGATTGCTCCATTTACTCAGAAGTTCATTACAGATTATATAAATGAATCTCACAAAATACTCACATTTTTTCATCTCCTTAGGACTGGCTTCCTCAAGAACTAGCGCCGGTACAGCTTTGACGGTCTGGTACTCAGCGCTGCCCCTGGGGGCCGCCAAGTCCCTCGCGGACGGAGTCTGTAGATCTGGAGCGACATCTGTCAGGGAAGGGGGCGGATCTGAGTGACGACGTCCTCGGAAAAGGCGCATGACAAAGCACACTTCTGCTTTACGCAGAAGCGGCGAGCATCTGGATTGGTGACCTGAAATGACACCATGATATCACAGGGTTTTTCCTTTATAAAAGAATTCTGATAAATAGCAGATCAATAAGGTCCTGAAGAAACTAATAACTTTGAATTAATTTTATATAGATATTCAATGGAATATGGCATTAAGTGATGTTCGATGTACCTTACGTTAAATGTAACAGCGGTTGAAATGTGATTTATTTAACATATTTTTAATTAAAAGTAACCTATATTTACACACATCAAAGAAGTTATGCACCACCTTTGTATGCCATAAGCCCACTCCTTCTCGACCTTCGTTGACATGATGCGAAACACCTCGTTCTTTGAATTGTCCAAACATGTAAACAAACTTGCGAACAGCCCCATCTATCTCAAGCATACCCAGTTACATGTGTACCTTCGTTCAGACGACAGTGTAGGGCTTTTGAATCAGTGTATGAACGTTATGTGCTGGCAAACGACGGATATCAACGTTCGATCGCACACGGATTGTTGCTTTATGACAACAAGGACTGTCTACAAGAGACGTTGCGAGGCGAATAGTAGTGTTCATGAATTGCCCCGTACTGATTGCCCTAGGGAAACAACTGCAGTAGATGACCGGTATCTGCGACTTCTAGCCCACAGGAACCCTGACCACACTGCCGCCATGACAAACAATGATTCTGTGGGGGCCACTGTGAGGCAGGTGTCCAACCAAACTGTACGAAACAGACTACACAACGCGTCTCGGTATTCTAGACGACCATGGAGATGCTCGGCCTTTAAACCCTCACGTCATGCTGAACGGTACATATGGGCCCTAAATCACCAAGAATGGACTACGTAAATTTTGCACAAAGTTCTCTTTACAGATGAATGCCGCATATATCTGATACGCGATGACCGTCCACAACGTGTGTGGAGGGCGCCTGGTAATGCTGCACGCCAGAGACATCCCCCGTCCATCGATTACAGCAAAGCGCCGGGTTACTGATGTTCTGGGGTGGCTTCATGTTGACCATCCAGTGCATACTCAACGCTCCTCAAAGCAGGTATAACAATATCAAACCATCGTTGAATCATTTAATCAGCATTTCGGGGAAGAATTCAAGTTTATAGATGACAACTCCCGTGTCCATCGTGCAGGTATCGTCAACAATTTCATCAATCGGGCCAGTATTGGACGACTGGATCAGCTTACATATTCCCCGATATGAATCCCATGGAAGATGCTTATGATCGATTGAAAAGAGCGGTGCGAACACGTCCTGTCCCACCACGAAATCTACGGTCTACGGGAGTTACGCAGGCTTGCGACGGAAGAATGGGATAAATTAAACCAGCAGTGGTTAAATGAACTCATGGGCAGCATGTCACGTAGGATGCAAGCTTGCATTCGAGCAGGGGGACATGTTACTCTCTATTGAATGAGGTTGCTACACAATGGACTTGCCTCAAAGAAAGTGGTATGTGTTTCTGTTAACTTGCAGTCGAAGTGATTTAATCGGTTTAGGTTTTCAATAAACTGGAGGATGCATTACTTTTGAAGAACCACTTCAACATTGTAAAGAATGCCTTAGAACTTTTGTTTTTACGGGTGATGCATAACTTCTTTTGATGCATTTTCTTTATTTAAACTAAGAAGGCAGATTATTAATTAGTTAGTCGATGGATGTGTGGAAGAGATCATAAATAATTTTCTGCAGATTTATCAGTAACGGCTCATCCAACAAGAAAATGACCATATAAATTGTTTACAATAATTTTTCCAACATGTTTTGTTTTATTCCTGCCCGGATCAACCGTAGGGTTAAATCCTCAGACTCGGGGACTGGGTGTTTATATTAGTTTTAAAACAATTCGCTTCATATACATACAATACACCACACTACTAACCATCCCAGTAGCACGCACTACTGAATATATCCCTCCACGTAGAGTTTGACATCAGGAAGGTCATCCAGGCGTAATACTAATTCTAGCGAACATCGAGTGCCGACCCCAGATAAAATGGGAAAAGGCCAGGAATAAGAAGAACAGGATCAGAGAAAATGTTTCTTAAAGTTCACCAGAATTAACACTGAGAAGAAATCTGCTTTCAGCTCACCTCAAGCCCGATTTATGGCCGGGTGGCCTTCCTACGCCAACACCTTTTGAAGGGACGTATTCGCTAATGCGTGTTTCTGCGATGGTTGGTAGTATGGTGTGTTGTACGTAAAAGAAGAAGTGTATTGCGGCGAACGGAATCCAGGCCCCGAGCTAGAGGAATAAACCAAACGAGGCTAAAATCCCTGCTCGCCCGGGAATTGAACACATGATCTCAAATAAAATACACCGCCCATTCAGCCAAAGAGCCGGACGCATTTATAACGATTGGCTATAGACAGTCGCTTAAAACTACAATCTTCTGTTTCCTTTCTTTATATGCATATGACCTATGACAAGTTTATTTCAAATTTTTGGGTATTTCTAGCTTAGAGCGAACCTGCCTTTAGCTCATACGGCATGACGTAGTAATGCCATCTATCGGAGAAGAGTGACAGCAGAAGGAATAAAGCACATTGCAACAAACAACAGTCAATGGAATACTGATCAATTTTATGGGCTTTCATTGTTGTATCCCTTCACATTTAGATTTTTCCCGACTCTGTGATATTAGGGCATTCAGTGAAGGGAGTCGTCCTTCGTCCTTTCACAGCTCCCTCTTGTCTTATTCGTCAGCCACCCATTCACTTTATTCTCATTTTGACAGTCATCTTTAAAACTGTTCCTTGTCGGTATGGGCTGATGACCACGCGGTTAGTCACCTCAAGACCTGGGCTGAGTGGCTAAGACGGTTGAGGCGCTGAACTTCTGACCCCTACTTGGCAGGTTCGACCGTCGCTCAATCTGGTGGTATTTGAAGATTCAAAAATACGTCAGCCTGGTGTCGGTAGATCAATATCAGTCAATAAAATCTTTCATCAATGATCTGCATTTAGGGTAGTCGCCCAGGTGGCAGATTCGCTAACAACTGTTTAACTCATTTACATTTACTTATAATCGTTTGCTTAGCTTCTTAAATATTTTCAACTAACTTGGAAATTTATCGAACATTTTCCTTGATAATTTATTCCAATCACTTACTCCTCGTAATATAAATGAATATTTGCCCCAGTCTGTCCTTTTGAATTCTAACTTTATCTTTCCTACTTTCAAAAGCTCCACTCAAGCTCATTCTCCTATTTAATGGTAGTACACGCTAACTCACCACTGACATACCGCATAGTCGAGCATCTCGTCCATTAAACCCAAGTCTTCCCACCCCAAAATTTTAACATTTTAGTAACAGTACTCCTTTGTCGGAAATCTTCCAGAACAGATCATCCTGCTTTCCTCTGATTATTTTCCAGTTCTCGTATCGTGTAGTCCTGGTGAGGGTCACATACACTGCAGCCATACTTCAGATGCGGTCTTACCAGAGTCGTATATACCCTCTCCTTTACATCCTTACTACAACCTCTAAAAACTCTCATAACCATGTGAAGAGATCTGTAACCTTTCTTAACTACCTCGTTAATATGATTACCCAATGAAGATCATTCCTAGGTATTTAACATTGTTCCCCGTGAGGTATTATCACCCCACCAGCACAGTAATTAAAACTGAGCAAACTTTTCCTCTGGGTGAAACTTACAACTTGACTTTTCATTCCATTTACAATAATACCATTGTCTGCTGTCCATCTACTACACTGTTTAAGTCCCCCTGCAGTCGCTCAAAACCCTGCAACACATTTACTACCCTATACAGTATAACATCATCAGCAAACATCCTTATCTGTGAGTTCAGAACTTTAGTCATATCATTTATATATATGAAATATAACGGTCCAATAATACTTCCCTGCGGGACACGCCCCCAATCTTAATCATTACGGGATCAGATAACTCTTCACCTACTGTAATTTTCTGAGTTCTATTTTCTAGAAATGTAGCCACCCATTCAACCACTCTTTTGTCTAGTCCAATTGCCCTCATTTTTGTCAGTAATCTACCCTAACAAGAACTTTGTATAGGTCAATTAGATTTACTGGTACGTAAAAGAACTCCTGTGGGTCAAAATTCCGGCACCTTGGCGTCTCCGAAAACCGTCAAAAGTAGTTAGTGGGACGTAAAACCAAGATACCATCACGACATAGATCATCAGCATCGCCAGTTGACACGATTGAACAATGCTTCCTTGTGAGCGATGTTCAGCGTTCACATGACAGCAACAAAGGTATAAATGCATGAATATCTCTTGTCATAGCCGGTACTGTGAAACTGCATAAGACATAAATGACAGAAAATTTTATTCTCTGTAACTTTTATTTATCGATAGGACCACTAATACAACAGATATTTGAGAATAAAACTTTAGGCCTTCCCCTAAACTACCATTTCACTCAGCGTGAATAAAATTTTGTATAGCCTAGACTGTAGTGCCCTATTCTCATGCATTACATACCAATTTTTATTAAATTTTATGCAGCCATTTCCTCGCGATGCGCATACATACATACATACATACATACATACATACATACATACATAGAGGACGGAAATTGTATGATAATGGCATGATGATAACCTGAATGAAAAGTAAGGCTGTAAGTTTCTCCAAGAGTAAAAAGGTCGTCTAAGTTTTAATTACTGAGTTATTGGCGTGAAAGTACATCATGGGGATTTCTGCAAGTACCTAGGTTTTAATATAAGGGAAGATCTTCATCAGCGTAATCAGATAAACCGGACTGTAAATAAAGTTTGCAGGTATCTTAGTATGGATATAGGGTTAGTTATGGATTGTAGTAAGTATGTAACGAATGTAGAGGGCGTATAAGTCGCCGGTAAGACCCCAATTTCGGGATGGTTTCAGTGTATGGAACACTCACCAAGATTATTCTATTCAGGAACTGGAAGAGATCGAAGGAAAGCAGCATGATTTGTCCTAAGAGATTTCCGACAAAAAGGTAGTGTAACGAAAATATCGCAAACGTCAGGGGCAGGAAGACTTGGGACTTGGTAGTAAGATGGCGAGCTAAGCGATATGTTCCGAGCTGTCAATGAAAAGATGGCGTGGAATGAAATTAGTAGACGAAGAATCTTATATGGAGTTTTCAAAAGTAAGAAATACAATATGAAGATAAAGTTTGAATTCAAGAGGACAAATTGGAACAAATATTAGTTTATAGGAAGAGGAATTAGGGACAGGAATAATTTTCATGGGAATATTTTCTATAAACTTCCAACTTCTTTGAAATAATTTACAAACAACTGATAGAGAATCTGCCACCTGGATGACAGCCCTAAATACAAATCAGTGGGGACTGGCTGAAAAAATGATATTGAACATTATTTTGGGAAACTTAATGGGCTTTGTTCGCCGGCCCCACGGTCTAGGGGTAGCCTCTCTGCCTCTTACCCGAGGGCCCCGAGTTCGATTTGCGGTCAGGTCAGAGAGTTTTACTTCTACCTAAAGATCGGTTCGAGTTCCACTCAGCCTACGTGATTACAACTGAGGTGCTATCCTGACGGTGAGATTGCGACCTAGTTCTAGGGAACCAAGAATAACGGCCGAGAGAATTCGTCGCACTGGCCATGCTTTACCTCATAATCTGCACGCCTTCGGACTGAGCAGCGGCCGCTTGTTAGGCCAAGGCCCTCCACCAGGTCTGTAGTGCCATGGGGGAAAAGTGGGCTTTGTTCAGCAATGATCATCAAGTACTAATAGTGTATATTAGTTTACTTATAGGCTACTAGGCTAGGTGTAATTTTGAATACGTTATAAAACTCGACATTCCAGATACTGATATTAAAGAGTAGGGGGAAAGAACCCGGCAATGTTTGATACCACCTCGTTTGTGAGCGAAAAAAAGCAAAATCAAGCTTGTACGCTTACACTGGTTCTAGATCTCGTTTTACGTGGAAACCGAAGCACTGTGTCGTGATATTTCAGTTCAAAAATCCGACATGCACTGGCCAGGATTCGAGCTACGGCAGCCTTGTTGTAAAGCGAGTGGTGATGATATTCGGCTAACACACCCCATCTGTGTCCGGTATTTCTCTCCATTCAATGGGAGATCTGTCAGTCTGGACAATTCTTAAACGGCTAATATCTGGAGACTGAAGAGTTATCAATTACCTCCAAAGTATTATACAAAATCCATAGTCGAATGTAGTGGAGATGTAAAGTTTCGATGTATTTTTTTTTGTTTTGCTATTTGTTTTTTTACGTCGCACCGACACATATGTCTTACGGCGACGATGGGATAGGAAAGGTCTAGGAATTGGAAGGAAGCGGCCGTGGCCTTAATTAAGGTACAGCCCCAGCATTTGCCTGGTGTGTAAATGGGAAACCACGGAAAACCATCTTCAGGGCTGCCGACAGTGGGGCTCGAACCCACTATCTCCCGATTACTGGACACTGGCGTTTCGATGTATTGTTCTGCGCGGTATAAAATGGATCGTCAGTCCTTAATTTTTTCCAGTTTCCTGGGAATTACTTTTCAGCATTCTAACAAATGCGAGTACCTCTTCATCGATAAGCCTGTAGGCCTAAATTAGAAGTAAGTTCTCGCAGACGTCCGTCTGCATTCGGGAGATAGTGGGTTCGAATACACCGCCGGCAGCCCTGAGGACGGTTTTCCATGATTTACCATTTTCGACGCTAGGAAAATGCTCGGGTTTTACCTTAATCAAGGCCCCGGTCACTACCTCCTGAAATCCTTCGATGTGTTAGTGCGACAATAAATAAGTAGCAAAAGAAATACGTTTCTTTGTGGTTGGACATACGTCTAGAGATGTTTTTGGTATCAACTACATTTATAATAAGGCGTTATAGTTTTTGGTTGGGAACTCTTTCAGGTGTGCCCTACATCGAGTCACAGCAATTGCCCGACAAACTATATTTATCTCTAGACTTTTCCTCTTACTCCTGGAAAATTCTAGCCCTAAATAGTCTCATAACTATACGCGCTGATAATAAAGCTATAGCAATTCAACATTGACACTTGCATTAAACATTAATTTGTTCCTCCTGACTATGATGTAACACTCCCTGACATGAAGATGAACATTTTATGATGCGGGGACTAGTATGTCACACAAATCGCAAGATGTTCTTCCCTTTTCTTGATTACATTCATATATTAGGAAGAGTATTCATCGTAATCATATGAACTGTCTTATTATTTAGCCAACCGAACAGGTTAGCTCAGTGCGTTGCGATGCGGCCAGTTACGCTTGCTAACTCTGCACTCTGAAGACAGATGGGTTCAAATCCCCATGTCAGCCATCCTCTAAATGGTTTTCCGTCATCTCCCATTTTAAACTCAGGGCCACTGCCTTCCCATTCTTAGCCCGAACAATTACACATTCACAACAGCCTCATACAGCAATTATTTTAACTCAGACCGATGGGGTGTACCGGGGAAAAGTATCTACAGAACTGGTGATCCTGAAAATGTCCTCAGATACTCTCGACACTTAAAGCCATCCGCTGGAAAAGAAGAATTCTCTAGCCTTTTATTAAAGCAAAAATCCATTGAAGTGTGTAATAATACTGTTTTGTGAAGTCCAGACTGCTCATTGTTGCTTTCAGACAACATATGGATACTGACCGCATGAAGATAATAGCTGACATATGTAAATGTATGGTTTCTCCAAAGAAGAGGAAACAATGTAAAGAGCGGCAAGCAGCTGTTATTTCATACCGATTCAAAACCTAAACCTAAAGAAAGATGTGAAATCATTTACAATCTGAAGAAGAGAAGAGAACAGGACATATTAGAGTCACAAATGACCACCAACAACTGGCCATGAGTATACTGTTACCTGCAGTAAGTTAATTATTAATTCTAAATAATACAGATATTCGTAACAGTAACATATTATAAAAGCAATTAATACAACATTAGTTTTGTATATAAATCTCATAAATCGTTCTTGGACGTATATTTTAAGGATTAATCATACGTGTACGCCATGAAGCATTTCCTAAAATTTGAGTAAGTTCTTTGACTCTCTTCCCGACATTCTTCTAATCATATTTTTTATTATCTTGCTGTTCTCCCAGTTTGTTCCAGTCTCAGTTTAATAAAACAAATTCGAAGTTACAGTTAGTTTTTAATTGAACAAAAACTGGGGGAGTTGGCCGTGCGGTTACGGTCGCGCAGCTGTAAGCTTGCATCCAGGAGACAGTGCGTTCGAACCCCACTGTCGGCAGCCCTGAAGATGGTTTTCAGTGGTTTCCCATTTTCACACCAGGAAAATGCTGGGGCTGTACCTTAATTAAGGCCACGGCCGCTTCCTTCCCACTCCTAGGCCTTTCCTGTCCCATCGTCGCCATAAGACCTATCTGTGTCAGTGCGGCGTAAAGCAAATAGCAAAAAATAAAATTAAAAAAATACATAATTGAACAAAATATATTTCTGACCCACATATTTTTCTCTGACTCTTCTTGAATTTTCACAAACCTTTAGCAGGTGTGAGAAGAGACACATCCCAAGTTCAGACATCCATCCTGTCCGCGCAGGACACTTCTACGACACGAAGAAAGCAAGAAAAACTTCTATAAAATATCGAAAATTAAGTGAAAAATGTGGTGTGTCTGTGTTATCGCTACATTATATTGTTCCTCGCAGTTTCACACCGCGTGTAAAATCATTGAAGTCTGAAGCAGACAAACAATAGAAATTCTTATTTACTAGCATTGCAATTTTGAGAATGTTATTGGTTTTACGACTCACTAACAACTTTTATGGTTTTCGGAGACGCCGGTGTGCCGGAATATTGTCCCGCAGGAGTTATTTAACGTACCAGACAATTTACCGACGCGAGGCTGACGTATTTGAGGCATCAATTCAGCTCAGAAGACCAGCGCTCTACGGTCTGAGCTACGCAGCTCGGCAAGTAAGAGCGTGAACACTGTCGTCTTACTTCTTACAATAAGCATAGTAAGTCAGAAGTGCGACCACATACGAGTACAAAGATCGTACTGTCCGAATATGTCCGAATATAAGACATAACCCTGCATAGGTTAACACACGAGGGACAGGATGAGATCACCTATCGTGAGAAGAATGGTTAAGATGCATCTCAAGTGAATTTCAACTAACTAACCGGTTGGTGAAAGGGATCAAATAATGTTTTGTGCCGAGTGCTAATTTCTTGTATTCCATACCATAATTATAGTCACACCATTGGGCGAGTGATGGTGACACACTGTTAAGTGCAACAGTGGTTGTTTCAATCTCAACTATCAACAATGATATTAGAAAGGGTATCACGAGGTGTAGGAGCACAAGCAGATCAGATATCCCAAAAGTAAGTCTCTATTAACATAGCCTTATATAAAGTAGCCTACACGAGCTTTCTGAAACTCGGCGGTGAGGGTATAATTAAGTTGATTAAAATGCCGTATTTAATGATCAGTGACAAAATGCTGAGAAGAGGCCAATAGAATCGTATCACTAGGACGTAGGACGTAGAAGTGATCCCAGGTAGGCGATTTCATACATGTTTATGTTTTAATGTAGGCGGTAAAGATGTGCTTGGTTCACTTGGAGAAACGTGGGTTCTATTCTCAGTCAGGTCCGCCTCTGTAGCGTAACGGTTAGTGTGATTAGCTGCCGTCCTCGGGGGCCCGGGTTCGATTTAAGAATGGCAGGAGGACTGGTATGTGATTGAAATGGTACATGCAGCTCACCTCCAATGGGGGTGTGCCTGAAAAGAGCTGCACCACCTCGGGATGAGGACACGAGTTTACTTTATTCTCAGTCAGGAAGTCAAACATTTAAGCAACGAGATTTCCATTTCAGGAGCGACACATGGTCCTGAGGTTTACCCAGCTTACACAAAAATAAGTACCAGGTTAATTTCTGAGGGGTAAGGTGGCCAGGAACAGGGCTAACTACTATATTCCATGAATACTGAATTTTCACGACCGCATGGTACTAGAGGCGGACCCGCGGTGTAGGGATTACGTGCCTGCTCCTTACCCGGAGGCCCCAGGTTCAATTCCCGGCCATGTCTGGGTTTCTTACCTGGATCTGAGGGTTGGTTCGAGGTCCACTCAGCCTACGTGATTACAATAATTAAGGAGCTGTATGACGGTGAGATAGCGGCCCCGGCCTAGAAAGCCAAGAATAACGGCCGAGAGGATTCGTCGTGATGGCCACACGGCACATCGTAACCTGCAGGCCTTCGGGCTGAGCAGTGGTCGCTTGGTAGGCTATGGCCCTTCGGGGCTCTTGCGCCATGTGGTTTGGCATGATACTAGAAATAAACTTTCAGTGTGTTCGGTCGAGTTCAGTATATACATTTTAATATAGTTAATGTATATTTGGTACCTAACTGCATATTACGCACCCGTTATGTGCCTTTCGCACATAATCTTCGTCCAGAAGAGGTTGTACAGAGGTGTTAAGTACAGAACATGTATGGCCAACTGGATACCAGTGCGATCAGAAACAAAAACCTTCCGATTTCGCATCGGATGCTCTATCCAGCTGAGCTATGGTGGCCTAGGTCATAATATTTGTTCTGTTTGAAAGGACCTAAGCTAAGTCTGAGTTCAGAGTCCACTGGTGTCCGGTTGCCCAGTTTTGTTCTGTACTTCACATCTCTTCAATATATACTCTTTGTACTGAACACGACCGAACACGACCTAACACGAAGATCATTTTGAGCAATATTGCCAAGGTTATGATGGAAACCTTTATCTTCCACTCCTCCAAGGGTCTTCAAAGCCTGTATGAAGATGGCGTTGCGTTTGCTATATCTTAATATAGTTTACGAATATTTGGTAGCCATCTGCAAATTATTTCCTTCTTCTGTGCCGTTCCACAGTAATATTCGTTCAGAACAGGTTGTATAAATTCAAGGAAGACTTGGCTAGATTCCCGATCGCAGGAAATTTAGGTCAAGGACGTGATGAAGTATTTATCTGAGAGTTTTATATGTTACGCAACGTAGCATCAGCCCACGGTGAACCAGGTAGTGAAGGTGCGTATCGCACCTGTTAACCTGTTCCGACCCAACATGGACTGGAAATGGCCACGGGCAAGTTCGTAACTGACCAAGCACCTTTTTTATTTCATCACACACGAGTGTGCTACTGTCATACATGTGTGTAAGCAAGCTCGATTATTAATAGCGAATTGAGCGCAACACTGGCCCAGGAAGAAGAAAACTCGCATTCCATCTGAGCGACCTGTTCCCTAAACCGGGTTATTACAACAGAATTCCTTGAGGGCAAGGATCAAACCACAACATGGCTAATACAGTACTGAAATGCCAGATGGAGCCATAACTATTAATCTGTCCAGAAAGATACAAAAGAATCAACACCAAAGGAAGACTTGCACTCGACTTCCAGCAACTGACCTATTTTACTATTCGCATTACGTCGCAACGACACAGATAAGTCTTATGGCGACGATGGGATACGAAGTGGGTAGGAGCGGGAAGGAAGCGACCGTGGCTTAAAGCATGTGCCCTGTTTGGAAATGGGAAACCACGGAAAACAATCTTCAGCGCTGCCGACATTGGGATTCGAAACTCGCTATCTTCTGAATGCAAGTTGACAGCTACGTGATTCAAACCAAATACAGTAGCGACAATACGCGACACTTCCGGATTTAGCCTTGTTAAAATGGCAGACAATTCGCAAGTGGCGCTCCTAGTGGCGTGACCTGGAAATTCGCGCTAAATTCAAATGTCAATGGAAAAGCATATACGGAAATGGATAAATAAAATACGTCTAGAAAGAAAGTGTTATTAAGATATTAACTTCAAAGGTGGTAAAGCAATTCTGGATAGACGAATGAAGAATTATTTAACAGGTTGTTATTTAACGACTGAAATTAGACATATAATCAAGATGTGAAAGGGCTTCATCTTTCATTTATGCAGTACTTTTTCAGCTTTAGCAGACCTGCCTGAATTTTCACGGCTAGACTTGACTTTTTTCTCATTTAAAAACATTGTATCAACACATTAAAATAAAATAATCAGTAATAAAAATATCGACACATTCCTTACACACATGATTCAATGAATTAACATTTAAGAGCTGGACAATTTTCCTCTTAATTTGAAGCCTACTAACAGAAAGAAAATCTATAAATTTAGCCTCAAAAACATTCAAAATTTCCCTCTAAGCAATACTTGCCATTGCATTAGGATAAAGCAAATTTACATTATCATTTTGTTTCAACATAATATGTACATTTCTTAAGTCACTCATATTTTCTTCATTGCTTGACAACTCATTACGGCATTCCAAATGGGGTAACTTGGAACACAAGCAGCCACACACATATGCACATGCATTTTCCTGAATTAAAACAAAACCCACATATCGCACCTACAACAACACATCGGTACTGAAGGTTAACTGCTACACTCTACAATAAAATAAGCTTATTATATTTTAAGCCAGTTAAAATATGGGTCGCGCATGTCACAAGTTTGGGAAGTACTATAAAACTCTCGTGTCATTTAAAGAATATGTGCCGGGCTGAGTGGCTCAGACGGTTGAGGCGCTGGCCTTCTAACCACAACTTGGCAGGTTCGATCCTGGCTCAGTCCGGTGGTATTTGAAGGTGCTCAAATACGACAGCCCCGTGTCGGTAGATTTACTGGCACGTAAAAGAACTCCTGCGGGTCTAAATTCCGGCACCTCGGCGTCTCCGAAGACCTTAAAAAGTAGTTACATGGGAAGAATATGTATGCAAACACAATATTTACTTACATTTTCTTGTCACGAGGGAAACGGAAAAAAAGACCGCGAATCCTTCTGCACTTCATAGTTATTGCAGCCAAACACAGCACATATCTTTCCACTCATGTTGAAAGTATATAAAGGAATAACACACGCTACTATTTACTTATGTCAACTTACTGGAAACGCATAAATATCGCCAAAAACTTCACAAACAAATACACATGCTCTTATGACAGAATCATTAACTCCAGGACACTCCGCTAGACAGAGCTCCAATCGCTGTCCCTCGATATCTCGCAGAGTGTCGCGTATTGTCTTTACTGTATTGGTTCAAACTGCGCAGCCCCTCGCTCGGTAGAAATTTATATCTTGACGGTGGACCACATAACCAACACCAAGAGTGATGATGCTTTTGTTTTGTTAGTGGTCTATAGTTGCTATAACACAAGAAAGTTTTCAGTGACCTTGGAATAAGGAAAATGGATAGGATCGGGTAGGAATTGGCTGTGGTATTAATTAAGGGTTCAGCGACCTGTAATTGCCTGGTGTTAAAATGGAAAACCATGAAAGACCATCTTCAGATCTCCGGGTGGTGGATTTCAAACCCACCATCTCCCGATTGCAAGCTTAGGCTACATGACTTAACGAGTAGCCAACCTCGCTCGGTATCTACAGAGTTTTCTCAAAATAATTCTCCTTCCATTGTTTCATCATGCAAATATTAAAAGCACAATCTCGCGGTCGCTTGGATGCCATCCTTTCTGTGTTAACCCTCTGAAGTTGTTCCTCATTCTGGCATTCCTACCATCAGAAGTAAACACACCCGAATCACGTTGACGACAAAGGTCTGTATAACGTGTGCAGAATTTGTTACATTTCATCACAATGTATGTAGGCCTATTGTAATACGTAACATATTTCCGCGACACCGAGCAGAATGTATAAATACGCAAACAGAAACACATACTGATAATGATAATTTGTTAATGACAAAATAAAGGCTTTGTTGAAATGTACGTATTGAAGATCACCTTACTACCGGCAACACCAGTGATGCTGTCGGTGAGTAGCTGTGGCGTACTACATGCATTTTGATGTTGGTAATAATAATAATAATAATAATAATAATAATAATAATAATAATAATAATAATTAAATAAATAAATAAAAATAGTTACACATCAAGGGCAGCAGAGGGAATGAAACGGCAGGGCCGTGGCTACTGGTTAAATCACCACACAAAAAACTTTATATTTTGAATGTTTTACATAATGAATTTTTGTCCTTTCTTTTCAGTTTCTTTTCCTAAGGCAACAACAACAACAACAACAACAACTTAAGAAGCAAATCTAACGGTGGGATAAATATTTAAAATACAACCTTTAACAGTTTTAGCTTTTAGAACTCGGTACATATCGGGGAGGAGAAACTTCCTATTCACGAGACCTATTAGCCTCTCCAAGGGTACAATATTCTTTGGTATTTAGCACAAGAAGCTGCGGCTTCCAACAGTCAAGTTACAGTATAAAAAACAAGGGAAATAGAACTCCCTACATTCATTATCAAAAGCTGAAGGGGCCTAGACTTCACATCTAGGTAGTTTTTTACAATTTGAGCTTAAGAGCTTCTACCGAATTCGACACTCACTGCCCTTACTCAACAGGGAAGCAACAACACGACATACGGATCAGAAGAATACAGAAGAAGCAGAAGCTCATACTACACGGCCAGGAATGAGGAAATGAAATGCAGAAAACAACCTACACTGGAATGCTGAACTCACTCAAGCAGTCTTATGACATGACATGCCATTAAACTCAATGGGGAAGAAGGCCTGCTGACACAGAAAATTAAGCAATTTAGACGGAAGAAACATTGTGGGCCTAAAAGCGAGAGGAAAAATTTAGAAATTTGGAGAAATTCTAGTCACAAAAAATGAAGGGTGAAAGAGGGAAACAAGGGTCCACACTCACTCATACATCCTTAATACATAACTAGACACCCACTTGGGTGGTTACCCCGTTGCCATACGCAAGTTTAGTTCACATGATAGTCTGTTACCGCCTACATTAGAAGTTTCCCCAGCTCTCCTGTAGCTTTGGGTACGGAGAGCCTGACACAAGTGTAATAGACTAATATAACTTGGAAACAGTATTCTTCAACCCATGGGAAAATAATGCAGATATCTAGATCGAATTTTCATTTCTATTATTATTATTATTATTATTATTATTATTATTATTATTATTATGTCCGACTTGGCTGAATGGTCAGCGTACTGTCCTTCGGTTCAGTGGGTCCCGGGTTCGATTCCAGGCCGGGTCGGGGATTTTAACCTTCATCGGTTAATTCCAATGGTTTGGGGTCTGGGTGTTTGTGCTGTCCTCAACATTCCTACAACTCACACACACCACACGTAACACTATCCTCCACCACAATAACACGAAATTACCTACACACAACAGATGCCGCACAAGGGCTGCACCCGGCTAGAAATAGCCACACGAAATTATTTTATTATATAATTATTACTTGTGTGGTATGGCTAGGAAGTGTTTACATCTATTATTATTATTATTATTATTATTATTATTATTATTATTATTATTATTATTATTATTATTTACGTAGCCTTGTACGAACTTTATTTGGTATAATCGTGATCGTATTATTTGTGAGGTTATGTTATGAAACATCTGCTGTATATATAGTAATATGAATTTATTTAATGTAAGAACACGTAATTAATAGCATGTAATTTATTATCACCTGTACTGTATATATGATGAATAATCCACTGCAATATTGCGCAACACACTGTAGTAAGTCCAGAACAACGCTACTTGCAACTAGAGTTGTGTAGAAAGTTCCTTACATTGTAAATAGGATATTGCAGACTCTCGAAATTACGAGAAAATATGCTGTGCCATATTCTTCTAGAAGCCTGGCCAGACAACGTATATAAAGAGGCATTCTTGGGAGTAGAGTTGAGTAGTTTTAACGAGACATGTGTGGAAGTCGTGTTAGCCGAGTGTTTGAAGTCAAGTATGTGAATTTGTTACGTTGGTAGTTGGTTGACATGCAAATGTTGCAGTCCTCAGTCTTCTTCTTATTCTTCGCACTAGTGTTTTGTTTATCTTGGGAGTTTATTAGTGCGCGTGTTAAAAGTATGTAAATAACTTGTAAATAAAATTGTATAGACAATTGACAGTATTTTGTGTGCGTCCTTGTTGCTACGACATTGGCGACCGTGGCGACATGACTGAAGAATAAATTTCGGAATTTCGGAAGACGTGGTTACGAGAAGATCTCATAAAACACGGCGAAGATCCCCAAAAGTTTTTATCGAGGTGGACGAACATCTGGACTCGTCATCGGAGGAATCTGTTCAAATTTAGTGAGCATGATGCAGGCACTCAATGACAAAATCTCAGACGTTATTTCACAATGTTATTCCAACTTAACAGACCAAATTTCGAAAGTAAATGACAAATGACAAACATTCAGACAAAATATCAGACGTCAATTGTGGCCTAACAGAAAAGATTTCAGAACAAATGTCGAACGTAGTGACAAGATTTCTGAAGCTAATACAGTTTTAACTAGACAAATAGCTGAAGTATACACGCAGGTGTACAAAGTAGAACAGTGCCTAGAATCGAACATTTCAACCGTAGATGATACAATTTCACAGATGAATTCACAAATTAGTGACGTCACCAACCAATTAACACAGCAGATAACGAACATAAGGTCAAAAGTGGGACAGGTCAAGCAGATTGACAGTAGAGTAAACCAGCTTGACCGAGTTCGATTGCTGCAGTCGCTTAATTGGGGCCAGTATCCAGTATTCGGGAGAAAGTGGGTTCGAACCCCACTGTCGGCAGCCCTGAAGATGGTTTTCCGTGGTTTCCCATTGTCACACTAGGCAAATGCTGGGGCTGTACCTAATTAAGGCCACGACCGCTTCTTTCCCATTCCTATCTCCTTCCTGTCCCGTCGTCGCCATAAGACCTGTCTGTGTCGGTGCGTTGTAAAGCAACTTGCAAAAAAAAACCAGCTTGAAGGGGACATCTCGAACCTCAAGGAGGAGGTGGAAACCCAGGTTACCGGCATAAAACAACAGGTTGAGGGGAGAATTTCGGCCATCAAGGTGGGTGTGCAGAAAATGAGAGAAAGCATCCTTCACGCGGTAGAAGATAGAATAACTCGAACAGGACCTATCGCCACACTTCCAAACCTCTCGAGGCAAGGCGTTTCAGGGCCCCATATGGGGTGATGGGCGTCGAAATCACCCAATAAGAGGAAGGGAGGTGGAAGCCGATCAATAAGATCAGTGACACCATTTATGTTAAAAGGCTGGCCTGGTGGAAAATAAACATTACACACCGTTGCTATGATAGACAGCGGTACCCGCACCGCAACAGCTTCCAGTGAGGTTCTTAGAGGAACCTTTTCGCTTCAAGTATCAGAACGAAAAAGAAATACCCACGCCACCGGACGCCCGGTGAGCATATCGCAAAATGTAATTAGTTACGTGCCGCTTAATCTGTGTGAAAATGTTTTGAAACCAGACGTTCTACATACAATATTTCCTTAACTGTTATTGTGTTCTGCAGTAGATAGCTCAATTCTTGCACCTTGGCTGAATGATTTGCATTGAAACTTTAGCTTCGGAAGGTTACAGATTCTGTTCCTGGACGGGTAGGGCATTTTAGGCGCGTCTGGTTAATTCCACCGGCTCGAGGTCTACGTGTTTGTGTTCGTCTTAATATACACCTCTTCATTCACACACAACATGCCACGCTACCAGCTAGCTCAGAAACATGTAATAGTGAATACAGCTTTTGTCATTGGTTTGGCATCAGAAAGAGCTACCAGTCGTAAGTCCGGGCAAGGTCTACATTGCATGACATCACGCCCGTAACCCTACCACGGTGTGGAAAAAGCAGCGAAAAAAGAAGAGAGATGAGAAATAGACAGCACACATACATATCATTACTTTGTGAATTGTGTTATTACAATAGCCGTGCGCAGTTTCATATCAAAAAAAAATGAACAGATGAAATTGTATTACCCCGATTTCAATATATTTCTGAAAACTCAATTCTATGTGGCCGTTTGGTACACAAAATGTACACTGCCTGTTGAAGTATACGAAATTTAGATATTCTACAGCGAGAATACCGTTTATTCTGGCGCTCTTCGAGAAGCACTGATGTGTTTCTTACTTTAACGAGCACTTCCGTAGTTCCCTGCGGAGGCAATGTATTCATTGCAGAGTCAGTAATACAATCACCAAGTTAGCATCCGGTAGAGTTTCGACGAGGCAACCGTCTGGAATCACATCGCCTGCAATGTGTGTCACCCATACGACAGTGGCCAGAAATATTTTTGGTGGAGATGTATGGAAAACGTTGAGGTATAATAGGTATAATAGGTAAAATAATTTCTAAGAATAGAATTCAAAAGTATATAAAATATTTATCAGAAGTATTTCTGCGGTCGCTGATTTATTTCGGGTTTTTGGCCGGAAGATTTAAGACTAAGACTAATGATCGTTTCAGATAAAAGTTCCTATCCAGAATCCAATCTTCGGCCACCCTGATTACGGGAAATCAGCTAAACCAATAAGTTAATAACGACCCTATTTTGAGATGAACTGTTTAAACAATAAATTTGGTCACGTCTTTATATATTCCTAAACTATCTTAAACGAATGGATAGCGGGATGACGATTGGGCTATTACGGCAGTAACGTTCCCTGTTTACTTAACCAAGGGCCTCCACTGTCATCCGGATGTTGGGATTGAGGCACACGATTGCCTCAATTCGAGGTGGGTGCGAAGGCTTATCTATATAAATAAAATTGTAGGGGGTCCGCTGTCTGTAATTTCTTTTGTTATGCCAATTTTTCAGATATTTATCCGTTTTAGGTCAACTCAAGACCGAATCGGTGGTTTTTACGTTTCGTGTCGTTTGTTTGTCTGTTTGTCTGTCTGTCTGTCTGTCTGTCTGTCTGTCTGTCTGTCTGTCTGTTCCACCATCACGTCGAAACGGCTGGATAGATCTCGACCAAACTTCATATTTAGAGTATACTCATCTCGAAGAAGGTTTCGATATGCACATCATTTTAAAATCTTTGAATACACGGGGGGTTTATAGGAAAACCAGAATGGTTTTTCCACCACCACGTCGAAAAGGCTAGATAGATCACAGCCAAACTTCATATTTAAAGTACACTCATCGCGGGAAAGGTTTCGATATGCATATCATTTTAAAATCTTTGAATAGACGGGGGGTTTATAGGAAAAGCTGAATGGTTTTTCCACCATCACTTCGAAACGGCTGGATAGATCTCAACCAAACTTCATATTTACAGTATATTCATCCCGGGGAAGGTATCGATATGAATATTATTTTAAAATCTTTGAACAGACGGGGGGTTTATAGGAAAACCAGAAGGTTTTCCTCCATTTTCTCTTATACTATTGATTTTCTGTAAACTTAGTTTACCGTACGTGAAACGTCTCTTCATTATAAACAACTTTTGTTATGTTCATAATTTACCTTACTCTTCACATGACGGAGAAATTTACAAATATCCGCTGGTATCATGCTCTGCATTGAGTGACCGACAGACCGACAACGAACCTACAGGTTACCATAGCAACGTCTCTGACTGCATGCCAGCAGGGAAGTAACGTATTGCCATTTTCCTCATCATGCTTTTAAATTCGTGGTTGTTCCTTGCGTAGAAGGCAAGAGAGGCGTCAATCGGCCTATCTGCGGGATATTGGCGGAATATCGTTGGAGTTTACAACCGCCCTCGAATAGATTAAGTAATAACCCCATTAGTCATCTCCTCATCTGTTTACCTAAGAATCACTGCGCCTAAATTTCTCCTCTGTTACCGCTTTATTATATCCATAACCCACACCAGTTTAATTTATTGAGGGGCTTTTGATTTTCCAATACATTCACTTGGCATTTACATATTTGTCGTTATCCGGCTGTCCTCAGTTATAATCCATTTTCTATTACTTTCAACTTTCTTAACTGTATTATTTTAGGGCAAATATTGTTTCATATCCCTAAACTGACTGGGGGTTTATACGAAACCGAAACAGTGATTTTGCACTTCCACAAAATATACACAACCAAACTTAATGGAAATCTACCCACCTTGGTAGAAATTACTTTCTAAACCTTTTTTCTCATGTGCCTCATTTCGATACGAGGATTAATAAGGGAGATATCATTAACGGACCGTTTTTCTGTACAAGTTCCATCGGACTTAACTCACGAGCGGGTACGTGTAAAGCGTATTCCTTACAACCTGAAAACTACTGAAGACATTCGAACCAAACTTTATATTTAGCATCCACCTGTCCAAAGGTAGGTTTTAAACGTAAATAACATTTCATGTTCCGGAATGGACTGGCGGTTTATAGGGAACCGAAATGGTGATTTTACTCTTCCACAATATATACAGAACAAGACCAACCTGACTGGAAATCGATCAAACGTGATGGAATTCCACCTGTAAACCTTTTTTTCATGTGCATTTTTTCGTCAGGATAAGGGAGATATCATGAATGGTCAGTTTTGCAGGTTAAGTCCAGCGGACATAGCCCAAAATGTGTTTTACATGGAGCAGATTCCTTATCTATATAAATCAAATCGTAACGACTGTGTGCCTCTACACTGACTATGTTGGCGAAATTTTCGTACAGCTTTCCGTTTAAGGGGTAATAATGACCATCTCCATAATTTTTGGTTTAGTTTCCTGAAAGTCCTAATTTTTACCCGCCTCGCCCAAAATCCTGACTGCGGCATAATCTGCCAGAAGAAAAAGAAAATAATTGAAATTTGACAAAATTCTACTTTTTAGCCTGTAACGAACGGAAAACATCGAAGATCATTAAATTTTTCACTTTTTATCCCCGAAGAATATCGAAATATGCAGGTAATTTCAATGATGGTGCAGACCTTCGGAAATTCCTATCACATAACGGATTGCACAATCTCCGTTCAATTTGGAATGATCTACAACCTTGGTCTTATCACTTTTTGCCGTATCTGTATCCCTTTTACGTTTGATTTTTCTCTATTAATCGATGCTAAGTCAATTTGGAATTTTCACATGCATAATTCATACTTTCAATTACTTATATGAAATACAGAATCATTAAACTCTTCACGAAAATTGGCCCACCCAGTAGCCGTATGTGAGCCAAATGCTAAGTATGTAGCTGTCACATAATTATCCGAAAAGTAATGTAATGTGACATAATCTTACAAAACCTTTACCCTGTTCCACGTTTCTAACTCAATATGACCCAAGAATAGATGACATATCATAGGACCAGCCATTTAGGCCACTAAATCCGGCGTGTCTTATGGTATAATCCTTTGTCGATATGACGTACGTTTAGTAGCAGTTAATCTGTAAATGAAGGTCTTCAATATTGTAAACACGCATATACTTCCGTATGTCGATCTATATATATTCACTGATGTCGATTTTTAGCGATCGAGAAAGGGTGGGTCTGCTATTGTAATCAGTACTCCCCACACCGACTTTGACTGGCAGTAGGAAAGGGTTCCTTCTCCAACTCCTGTGTAACTGTCATAAGTAAGGAAGGCCTGCAATTGTAATGAATAGTTCCCTTCCCGATTTGACTTGCAGAAGGCAAGTGAGCATGCAGTTTTGTTTAAAACTCCCCTACCCGATTGTGTTTGGCAGTAGGCAAGGGTGCCCGCCATTATAAAGAAATGTCCTCATCTAAAATGTGACTGGCATTAGGCATAGTGGCCTGCTATTTTGATGGAAACTCACCAACTTGGTGTTACTGGAAGTAAGCTGGCTGGAAGTAGGAAAATGGGCCTGGCATTATAATGATAAATGCACAACTCAATTTCGAGTGATAGTAGGGTATTTGCCTGCCATTATAATAGAAACTCCTCAACTGTAATCTGTCTAGAAGTAGGAAAGGGGGGCTGCCATTTTAACGAAAACTCCCCAAATCGATTCTGTCCGCGTAGTAGTCAATGGGGCCTGCAATTATAATGTAAACTTCTCAACTCGATTGTGAATGCCAGTAGGCAAGTGAGCCTGGCGTTATATCACAAATCCGTAACAAACACTTTACATTGGAAACAACGTACGGGGACCTCCCCATGCTCTTTCTCGGATAACGCTAAGAGACATGTAATTTTAAAACAATCTTATTTACTGCATGTACACTATTTACTTCGATATTCGAATACATACGTAGAATACCGTAGCGAAGCACGGGTACATTCGCTAGTCTGTATATAAAATTAGACTTTTGTCTGTAGATTTACATTGTTCAGAATAAGAGAAAGAATGTTATTTCTGTAGCGGTCGTATCCACAGTAAGAAGGAAATGCAATTTGTAATTTTCCATTGTCTATGTATGTATGTATGTATGTATGTATGTATGTATGTATGTATGTATGTACTGTATAAACGCACATCACGAGGGAATGGATGGACAAAATTGAATGAAAATCGGTATGCACCATCGGGGAAAATGGCACTGCAATCTAGGCTGCACATAATTTTATCGCGCTTGGCGAAATGGCTATTTACGGGAAGGCCTAAAATTGGCTTTTCAAATATGGATGCTATTAGTGGTCCTATCGATAACCACTACACAACAAAAGTTATAGAGAATACAATTTTCAGTCATTTATGTTTTATACAGTTTTACCTACCAGGTCCGACTCATTGGCCGAATGGTCAGCGTTGAGGTCTTCGGTTCAGTGGGTCATAGGTTCGATTCCCGGTCGGGTCGGGGATTTTAATCGCATCTGATTCATACTTCTAGCCCGGGGACTGGGTGTTTGTATTTTTCTGAACACTTTCCTCTTCATATTCAAACAACACACTACACTACCAACCACCACAGAAACACGCAACAGTGATTACATCCCACCATATAGAGTTGGCGTCAGGAAGGGCATCCAGCCGTAAAATAGGTCCAAGTCCACATGTGCGACAGGGTTCTCACCCGCGACCCCACAGGTGTGGGAAAATGCGGTAGAAAAAGAAGACAGTTTTACCGTACTAGCTACGGTAACATAGATATTCATAATTTAGACTACTGTTGCTTAGTCCACGTCAACGTCGAGCATAGTTAACATGAAAATATTGTTCATTCTTTTAAACTGGTTATGGTGGTGTTTTGGAAATTGCTTTCTTAAGATGAAAAACCATGGCCCCATTAGCCCATATCGGTAGGGAAAATTGTAAAGATGACTATCGAAATGAGAAAAAGAAATTGAAGGAACGTCATGAAGGGAAGGAGGTGCCAAGTAGAACAGGCTGCCTAAATACTGCCGGAAGGACCTGGGGAGTTATATTTTATATAGCATGCTACTGCTCTGGTTCATACATGTTCTGATTGCTACTGGTGCGTGACACACGGATTCTTCGTAGTATTCCAGCTACTCGATCCCTGCTGTGGTGCTCTGATAGGAAGAGGTAGTGTCCAAACTTAAAGGAAAACGGTAGGGAAATGTTCACCTGGGTCTGTACCCGGTTCATTTCAGCTCTGGAGTTTAGCTCTGTTAGAACGCCAGCGTTCGTGGAAACTGGGAAACCGTGCAGTTTTTCATTTGATCGAGCATTTCATATGACAGCATTGCTTTTAAACGCAACATTCCAGTCTGTCAATATTGTATTCTGACAAGAATACTGACCTGTATCGAGTTCAGTTCAATATTTGTCTGTGTCTGTCACAGCATGCCGGCCCCCCGGTGTAGGGCTAGAGTTAATGACTCTTACCCGGAGGCCCCGGGTTCGATTCCGGCCAGGACAGGGATTTTTAAGTGCATCTGAGGGCTGGTTCGTGGCCCATTCAGCCTGCGTGATTACAATTGAGAAACTATCTGACGGTGATATGGTGGCCCCGGTCTAGAAAGCCAAGAATAACGGTCGAGAGGAACCGTCGTGCTGACCACACGACACCTCGTAATCTGCAGGCCCTCGGGCTGAGCAGCGGTCGCTTGTTAGGCCATGGCCCTTCAGGCGCTGTTGCGCCATGGGGTTTGGTTTGGTTTGGTTCTGTCACAGCATCATGGGAAAATGGATGGGTGAATATTAATGAGACTTGGTACTTCAATTTAGATTAAGGGCGAGTCTCATCTTCGCTATAAGTTGTTCAAAAATTTCAGAAGGAGAAGGTACTACAGAAGTGGTCTAAAGCATCAAAGCCGGGTGAGATGGCCGTGCGGTTAGGGGCGCACGGCTGTGAGCTTGCATCCTGGAGATAGCGAGTTCGAATCCCACTGTCGGCAGCCCTGAAGATTGTTTTCCGCGGTTTCCCATTTTCACACCAAGCAAATGCTGGGGATGTACCTTAAGGCCACGGCCGCTTCCTTCCAAATCGTAGGCCTTTCCTAACCCATCGTCGCCATAAGACCTATCTGTGTCGGTGTGACGTAAAGCCACTAGAAAAAAAAGAATCAAAGTGGCTTTAGAAAAAAATAGTTCATGACATTTTTTTTGTTCTATACCTTTTTTCCGACACAGCCAAAAATAAGGGAAATGTTGAAATATCAGAGGCAGTCGTGTGAAAGTTTAAGTCCAAGAGCCGGTAATTAACTATATAGACTGTAAAGTATGTTGCTATGGAGATCGTTTCGGCAACGTCTTGGAGGATTTTTATATCTGGCACTTTTTTTGAAATTTAACCCGATACTTGGATTTCCTTTATGCCAGAAGTAGGAGTTCAAATCAAGATCATAAATAATACAAAACAATATGAAACTGCAAAGGGCCATAGAAGCAAGGAACAGAGTAGGCTACTTCACGACAAGCCGCTGAAAGGAAGAGGAACGGCCACTTATGCGTCTCAGAATCTGGGGAATAATATGAGGGGTGGACAAAAATAGAATCATGCACATGCTAAGCAATAGTCCCATCAACGCCGGGTGCTAAATCTAGTATTCTCAATAAGTTTAAGAAAAAGCCTCTTCCTGGTCTAGCGTAAAACTTCCACTCCATTTTGTTGAAGATGGCTCATTATCTTTGTTGTATAACACGGAATAATACACTTTCAGCTGTATAATTAGGCATGTATTCCGTGCTTGGCGGTGCTGTTCTTTTTCCGCTGCACTTTGATAAATGAGTTCAGTCCATTACTTTTCCCAAAATCATCCCGAATGACACTATTTTTGGAGGATACTGGAAAGTGTTGGTGGAGTGGTAGATAAATAAATACACGACTGATAGTGCCTACTCTAAGATGTGTTAACTGACTAATAACCACTTACACACAGACACACAATTACACTAGCTCTCTCTCTGTCATTCAATCACGCTAGTATTTCAGTCTAACACTTAGGAGCTAGAAAAATTACACTACACGCACTCCTGTAACTGTCACTTGTACCTTAGGTCAGGTAACTATCAATTCACTGTACAACGTTTTCGACCGCACACTTCAAAGTTTACAGTTTCAGAGCTCACATTAAACCGCTGAAGCTCCTTCGACCTGTATTTTATAGCGGGGGCAGCCCTTCCAGATACTTCGAACGGGGGAATTCCCCGGATCTCTCGGAAATTCGAAGTCTCTGGTTGCACCTTCTATTCGTTTCTTGTGCCACCAGAAAGGCACGAAGGGAAGTCAGGGAGTTGTGGCCAAGGGGGCTGGCCTGGGGCTTAAGGCTCGCCTATGACTGACTGTATCTGAAGGGAACGGAGCGGGCCCTTCTAGGTGACGTCACTTGTGACAGGAAGTCAGACTCAATCGCTCCCGTAGGCCTTGCCATAGAAAATGGCGAACCAGTCATAATATTTTACATCATTTAGACTCATCTGCAGAAGCTTGTCCCATACTGTACGGTGAGCAAGGCAATTTGTACATTTAGTAGGAGTGACTGATTCAGCCAACGTGATCTTATTTTTAATTCTTCCCACACCTTGGAAACCATCTTACAATTTTACAAGGTTTTATTGCAGTGTAAAATTAATTTCCTTTTTTCTTGGACTAGTAATCAAAGATTCCGATAAAGAACCACCTGTTCAATTTTCCTAATTTGACGGGCAAGCACTGTACAGCAGGTTATATGTTCAATGACAGCCTGAACCACCGAAACAGCGGGAACTGACAACGCGATTTGGGTCACGTAGCTGTGACCTTGCATTCGGGAGATGATGCGTTCAAACACTACCTTTATCAGCCCTGAAGAATGTTTTCCGTAATTTCCCCATTTTCATATGAGGCAAATGCTGGGAGTGTACCGTAAGTAAGTCCATGGCCGCTTCCTGCCCAATCGTAGCCGTTTCTATCGGTACGTCGCCGGAAACTTTGGATATGCTAGTGTGGCTGTATACGATTATCGAAGAATCCAAGAAAGTAATGTTTATGAAGCCAAATGGGTGTTAGTTAACCTTCCGTGTCTTTCGTAGCTAATTGCATCATCTATATTATCAAACTGCTTGTGGCCTGCTTTACACGTTCAGCGATCAGAGCTCCTGGTACCCACACACATCTGCAGATATCAGTGACATTAATGCGGGTAACGCCATGCGATCTGCAGAGTTACGGATATTATACCTTTCTGCGCGAATGTTATTTAGTAAGCATTATTATGAGAACGATAGTTTAACTGAGATTTTACGGTATTTGAGAAACGTTTCTATTTTCTCATAGCCTATAACAGTACGTGGGGAGTTCTGTCAAGTCAGTAAGTTGGGGTACTGTCTTTCTTAGGCTGTCGTAATCAGTTACAGAATCTCAGTAACAAGAAGCAGCTGGGTAGTAACACATACTATATATTGTACACGAAGAGTAATTAATCACTCGAGTTGTTCAATACGGATTCCTTATCATCATCATCATCATCATCATCATCATCATTATCATCTGTTTACCCTCCAGGTTCGGCTTTTCCCTCGGACTCCGCGAGGGATCCCACCTCTACCGCCTCAAGGGCAGTGTCCTGGAGCTTCAGACTCTTGGACGGGGGATACAACTGGGGAGAATGACCAGTACCTCGCCCAGGCGGCTTCACCTGCTATGCTGAACAGGGGCCTTGTGGAGGGATGGGAAGATTGGAAGGGATAGACAAGGAAGAGAGAAGGAAGCGGCCGTGGCCTTAAGTTAGGTACCATCCCGGCATTCGCCTGGAGGAGAAGTGGGAAACCACGGAAAACCACTTCCAGGATGGCTGAGGTGGGAATCGAACCCACCTCTACTCCGTTGACCTCCCGAGGCTGAGTGGACCCCGTTCCAGCCCTCGTACCAGTTTTCAAATGTTCGTGGCAGAGCCGGGAATCAAACCCGGACCTCCGGGGGTGGCAGCTAATCACGCTAACCACTACACCACAGAGGCGTCCTTATCATCACCTGATTTTTAATTCAATGTGAAACGTAAGGGTGCCTTTTTTCTTTGAGATCATTATTGATATCCTTGCATTCAAAATAATTTTCTGAGGAAACTTTTCAGTATTACTCATTCTTAATGGACGAACATTTCGGTTAGCTTTACAGTATTACACTCTATTTTAGAGTAATTACTACATTCTTGTTCTAAAGCTGATGGTAATCGAATTGTGTCTTTGATTTATTTGCATTTCCAGCATTTATAGTAATAAATAAGATATAGACAATTAAAAGTTCTAGTTATAAAGTCCGAACTAACACCGACATATAGGAATCGCAAACCAAAGAGGCTGCTCCTCACCTCTGCCGCAAGGTCGAATGAGCTACGTAGACGTACTGTAAGGAAGACACAGGAACAGCCGGAAAAGTGAGAACCTGACGAAACTCTTCTTTGTTGAACTGCGAACGTTAGATGTAGTCCAGAAAGGTTTGTTCAAAAATGTTACCGTATCTAATCGTGAAAGGTCATTCTCTGAACTCCAAAGGTCCCTTTAATGCAACCCACACCAATAATTTACTACCATGTATTGGGGTCCCTCTCACATAAACAGACTGATGTTTTTGTGTTTGGTCATTCTTGGTAATCAATCACGTCTTTCTAGATGTCTACCAATCCCTTCCTTGTCGCATTTTAAGAATTACCAGCAGTTAACGTTATCGCATATCTCAATGTCATAATTCCGGAAAAAATGTTTTTAATTACTTTGTTACTCCGACTATGATTTACATTCTTCAAATTTTAAATTTAATATTGACATCAATGTGAAAGATTTCTGTTCCATTCGAGCTTTTTCACCTTGCAGTACATCTACTTGCACGGACTAAGTCTTCATGGTACCGCTCAACTTGGGCTCAGAAGGCCATTGCTTTCCGAAAATCAGTCACAGACATGGAGAGGGAAATAAAACCAGAAGATTTACGGATGGTACTGTTTCTATATCTCAGTCCAACTCTTTGGCTGAATGGTCTGCATTGAGGCCTTCGGTTCAGATGATCCCGGGTTCGATTCCGGGCCGCGTCAGATATTTTAATCGCGCCTGATTAATTCTTCTGGCTCGGGGACTGGGTGTTTATGTTTACTGCAACACTCTCACCTTCATATTAAGACACATCACACTACCAACGCCACAGAAACAAGCAATAGTGATTGTATCCTACCACATCGTGTAAGCGTCAGGGAAGTTATCAAGCCGTAAAACAGGGCCATATCCACATGTGAGACACAGTTCGCACCCACGACCACACAGGTGTGGCAAAAGCGGTCGAAGAAGACTGTATTTTTTTTTTTTCATTTAAGACTACAAAGTATCTGGAGTTGCGTATCAAACAAAATCAAAATCTCTTTATTTGCAAATGAGGTGTCTACCTCGATGGCAAATGGTACACTAAATTACATTATTGTCAAGCACTAAATTTTAAATTAACAAGAGAAGAAGGAAATTTTTCTAGAATACAATAAGTTGCGTATCATGCCACTAGATAGTGTATGTAAACAACAGGGTGGGACTAAGCATGCCCCCAAGTTCAGTGTGTGAGTGAGAGCATCACAAAATGAAAGTCAACAAGCAGGAGCAACGATCGTATATTAAAATAGCAGTTCTCTGCGGCGGAAGTGCACGGCAATGCCATGCAGAACTGCGGGAAGCATTAGGTGTGCATGCCATGCCTTATAGAACCAGTGGAGACCTGTCCTTTGTACGTAATCTTGTGTGTTCGCTGTCTATACCATAATAATTTTGGGTCTATTTCACAGCATTTGAATGGCTCCCACAGTAATCAAATGAAATAGTCGTACCTAATAAGCACATGCAGGCTTTACCCGCAGTATTAGTAGAAAGCATTGCGACAGCAACTGAAGAGAAGACACAGCGGCCGTGCGCAGCCGTTGCTTTCATTGCGGTCACTGTCCACATGGCAAGTGATCTTTGTTTAAAAAAAAGACCACACTTCTCCTGTCGCGTTTGCTTTCATATCGGTACTTCTTCCCTCCCATTCCACTTCCTACAAGGAATCTCAAAGAATCATCACGCAGAAGTCTGTACTCATTCAATTCGTTTTGCTTTCTCCTTTCATCAGTTGAAACCATACCAAATGTAGAAGACAAAATTATACATTAAAATGTTCTCCTTCAATCGACAGCTACTTTTTTCGGGTCCCCTCTCTGTTACGTTAATGGAGCTCTGCAGGATCACTTCAGTAATTGGACAATTGGGAGTCCGCAAGGGGTCTATACATAAACTAAAGCCAAAACCACAACGGTCAGCACAAGAAGCAGTGAGGTAACGGAAACTGTCGTGTTTGTTTTTTGGACTTGGACGTTCATTGCTCGTTGTAAAATGATACGTTCGCAGAATAAAACAGTAATCAGACTGCTCATCTGTAGTGTCAAATAGAGGTCAGCAAAGTCCGGGGCATGACATACATGAACTATATTTACCATGATAAGTTTTCCAATCAACATGAAGAATGAATCAACGAAGGTCCTGACATAAAGAGAAAAACACATATCCATCTTCAGGCACCTGAACGCTGCAACTCGAAATCATTGTATATTGTAGGCTATTCAGAGTAAGTATAACATAAAGGGACTCCTTAGTACCGATTAGTGTAAGTAATTCACTCCGAGAATCTATGTTGTTGACTACTGAAGTACAGTTACAGGTGACCATTTTCAGTGGGGAAACAGAGGGAGAGAGAATTTATATGAATTCAATTTGAATTGTTTACCAAAATGTTGCCACCGAGACTAAGGAGTCCCTTTATGTTATACTTACTCTGAATACAATATACAATGATTTCGAAACAAGTGAAAGAAAGAATTAAACTAGAATCTTAAAATTCACATATATATTATACAGTATGTGTCTCTGTTATTCGTACAGGCTTCATTTTCTTATGAAGACTCGTATATTCACATTAACGATTGAAAAATTGAAATAAAACGTACTTTACTGGTAAAAACATAGTTTGTCAATGATAATTCGTTAGTGAAAACCATACTTATTTCCATACAGGCAAGAATATTTTATATGAATGTGCCGGCATCGACAAATGCGTGTACCAGTTGTATTCGTGCACATGTACAGGATGATGCCCACTGTTTGTTTGCGATGCACGGAAAAGTCTCAGTGACGGCATACGACTGCTAAAGTGCGTTACTCTCCTTCCTAGTGTATCTGTGGTGGACGTGGGTACGAGTGCAGAGTTAAGTACGGAGCTTAAGAACACTCTACATAAACCGGCACTTAAAGGACTTTCATTACGAATGATTGGGCAGCTAGTGAATAGAACACATTCTGCGGTGCAATATGTGGTTGATAAACTTAAATACAAAGGCATTGTTAAGAACAAGCCAAGGAAACCCAGGAGAAAGTGTTCAACTGAAAGGGAAGAACGATTTTTTGCTTGGCTGATAAAGACAGATTCCAAATTAAGTGCACCATTATTGGGACAACTCACGGAGGAACGAACTGGAAAGAATAACAGCAACTCCACCATCCGTCGGATCCTGTATCGACATGGGTACTATGGAAGAATCCCTCGGAAAAGTAGAAAAAACAGACGGCTTAGACTGGCATTCGCTAAGGAGCATATAAATAAGGAAAACGAATTCTGGAATGACGTTATCTGGTCTGATGAGACAAAAATAAACCTATTTGGGTCAGATGGCATCCACAGAATATGGAGAAATATTGGTACGGACAATGATGTGGCGAATACACTCCCAACTGTAAAGTACGGTGGTCTGTATGTAATGCTTTGGGGCTGTATGTCGGCCAGAGGTGTGGGTAACATACATTTCATTGACGGAATAATGAACAAGGAGGGCTATAATGCAATCCTAAGAGAAAACGTGAAGCACGGTGCGGAAAAAATGGGGATGCCACGTGCTTATATGTTCCAGCATAATAATGACCCAAAACACACTGCTGATGTAAGGCATGGTTGATCTGCAACATTCCTAAGCAGCTTAGAACACCTCCCCAGTCTCCGTATCCGTATTTAAATCCCATCGAACATCTTTTGACTACGTTAAAGAGTTATCTCCGTAGACAACGTGTGCGCACGAAGGAGGAACTTAAAAGTGTGATTCTTCAGGAATGGAAGAAAATCAGCCCGGACATGTGCAAAAAAAAAAAGAAAAGTGTATTCTATGCGACGACGATGTCAGGCAGTTATAAAGGCTAGGGGACATTCTACTAGATATTAACATGTTCCAGGAACCTTTCTTTTTTGTTTATTTCAAGTGTTCAATTTGCTTGTACGAATAGAAAAGATACAAGATTATGGGCGCGCTATTCTTAATTAGAGGCTGTATGTTTTGTTAACATGGTTGCAAACAAATACAGTAGATATATGTTCTATGAAGGCTTTGTTGAATGTATGTTCAGTGAATAAAATCCTTTTCAGCTTATCATTTTCTGGCAGTGCGTTGAAGTACTAAAGCAAACAGCCCGTACGAATAGAATTGGTACATACTGTATATACCTATACAGTATATGCTACTGGTTTAATGTCGCACTAACACACGCAAGCTTTTTGGCGACGGGAGGATGGGAAAGTGTTAGGATTGGGAAGGTAGCGCCCGTGGCTTTAATTCAGGTGCAGCCCCAGCTTTTGTCTGATGTGAAAGTGGTCAACCATGACAAAACAACTTCAGGGCTGCCGACAGTAGAATTCGAACCCGCAACTTCCAGAATGGGACCCTAACCGCATGGCCAATTCGCTCGGTAAAATATATACTTAGTATATAAAGTGCTTGAGATGGGGCGGGAAGGAATTTCGTTACAACTTAAAATGCTTAACATACCATTTGTTTCAAAAATTACTGAAATTTATTTTCAATCCATGAATGTTTAGTAGTCAGTGAAAAAAAAAAAAAAAAAAAAACTACATTTCAAGCTCGCAGCAAATGTTACAGAGGGTCAGTCTGTGGTAAACACATCACCATACGTGTATGCAACCTGTTGCTGGACGGCGTTTTGGCGACCAAGATTCTGTAGGCGACTGAGAGCAATACAGTGCCGTATATGACTGCCTACTCGTCTTTCCCTTTGTCTTAAATACCCGTGACAAGGAAAACATCTGAAAAATATTTTTATTATATTACATGCCACATGCACATATCTTATAAATAATGTTGCAGGGGGTCCGCTGTCTGTAATGTAATTTATTTCGCCATATTTTGATATAAGAGCGTATCAGTAGTTTTTAGATTCCGCGCGCGCGTGTGCGTGCGTGTTTTATTGAATAATACTATGGCTTTAACTATCAGTTTCAGATACGAAGG
Source organism: Anabrus simplex (assembly GCF_040414725.1). Classification (NCBI taxonomy): domain Eukaryota; kingdom Metazoa; phylum Arthropoda; class Insecta; order Orthoptera; family Tettigoniidae; genus Anabrus; species Anabrus simplex. Next base: position 597,382,229 of record NC_090266.1, read on the forward strand.
AATGCTGGAATTTTGCCCTGAAATTGGTTTTTAACATGTCAAATCTACTTTACACAAGTTTCTATATTTAAGTAGCCTACTCTTCCATAAAAACCGGTAGTTCACGGTTTCGACTCTGCAGCCTTGAAATACGATACGACGGCAATAATAATAATAATAATAATAATAATAATAATAATAATAATAATAATAATAATAATAATAATAATACCGAGCTCGATAGCTGCAGTCGCTTAAGTGCGGCCAGTATCCAGTATTCGGGAGATAGTAGGTTCGAACCCCACTGTCGGCAGCCCTGAAAATGGTTTTCCGTGGTTTACCATTTTCACACCAGGCAAATGCTGGGGCTGTACCTTAATTAAGGCCACGGCCGCTTCCTTCCCACTCCTAGCCCTTTCCTGTCCCATCGTCGCCGTAAGACCTATCTGTGTCGGTGCGACGTAAAACAACTAGGAAATAATAATAATAATAATAATAATAATAATAATAATAGTAATAATAATAATAATAATAACAATAATTATTTTCTGAATTACATGGGGTTGGCAATAATGTAGTCAGGAAATTGTAGGCATTAAATTTGAAATCCTCTTAACCGGACATTTGAAAGTTGTAAGATCCACTATATTATAACAGAGATGCAAAGAGACTAAGAAGGAGGTGCAGATTGGAAAGAAATAGAGTTATGGCTGTGGATGTAAGGAGAAATTGAAGGAACTTACTAGGAAATTGAATCTAGCAAAGAAGTCAGCTAAGGAAAGCATGATGGCAGGCATAATTGGCGGCCATACAAATTTTAGTGAAAAATGGAAAAGTATGTATAGGTACTTTAAGGCAGAAACAGGTTCCAAGAAGGATATTCCAGGAATCATTAATGAACAAGGGGAGTGTGTATGCGAGGATCTTCAGAAGGCAGAAGTATTCAGTCAGCAGTATGTAAAGATTTTTGGTTACAAGGATAATGTCCAGATAAAGGACGTAACTAATACTAAAGAAGGATTAAAATGACAACAATGATATTTACAGTAAGACACAAGATTTGATAACTAGAAAAGCAGCTGGAACTGATAAGGTTTCGGGGGATATACTAAAGACAATGGGTTGGGATATAGTACCATATCTGAAGTCTTTATTTGATTATTGTTTGCATGAAGGAGCTATACCAAATGAATGGAGAGTTGCTATAGTAACCCCTGTGTTTAAAGGAAAGGGTGATAACGTAAAGCTGAAAATTACTGGCCAGTCAGTTTGACGTGCATTACATGTAAGCTTTGGGAAAGCATTCTTTCTGTATATATTAGACATGTTTAAGAAATTAATAACTGGTTTCATAGAAGGCAGCTTGGGTTTAGGTAAGGTTATTCCACTGAAGCTCAACTTGTAGGACTCCAGCAGCAAGATATAGCAGATATCCTGGATTCAGGAGGTCAAATGGACTGTATCGCAATTGACCTTTCTAAGGCATTTGATAAAGTAGATCATGGGAGACTACTGACAAAAATGAGCACAATTGGACTCGACAAAAGAGTGACTGAATGGGTGGCTGTGTTTGTAGAAAATAGAAGTCAGAGAATTAGAGTAGGCGAAGCTTCATCTGTCCCTGTAGTAATTAAGAGGGGAATTCCTCAAGACAGTATTAATGGACCTTTATGTTTTCTTATAAATATCAATGATATGTTAAAGAAGTGGAATCAGAGATATGGATTTTTGCAGATGATATTATTCTGTACAGAGTAATAAATAAGTTACAAGATTGTGAGCAACTGCAAAATGCTATTTACTTTTTTTACGCCGCACCGACACAGATAGGTTTCATGGCGACGTTAGGACAGGAAAAGTCTAGGAATGGGAAGGAAGCGGCCGTGGCCTTAATTATGGTACAGCCCCAGCATCTGCCTGAAGTGAAAATCGGAGACCACTGAAATCCATTTTCAGGGCTGCCGACAGTGGGGTTCGAACCCACTATCTCCCGGATGCGCGCTCACAGCTGAACTGCAAAATGACCTCGATAATGTTGTGAGATGGTCAGTAGGCAATGGTATGATGATAAACGGAGTTAAAAGTCAGGTTGTGAGTTTCACAAATAGGAAAAGTCCTCTCAGTTTTAATTACTGCGTTGATGGGGTGAAAGATTTCTTAGGGATCATCGTAAATACCTAGGTATTAAGATAAGGAAAGATCTTCATTGGGGTGATCACATAAATGGGATTGTAAATAAAGGGTACAGATCTCTCTAGATGGTTATGAGGGTATTTAGGGGTTGTAGTAAGGATGTAAAGGAGAGGGCATATAAGTCTCTGGTAAGACCCCAACTAGAGTATGATTCCAGTGTATGGGACCCTCACCAGGATTACTTGATTCAAGAACTGGAAAAAATCCAAAGAAAATCAGCTCGATTTGTTCTGGGTGATATCTGACAAAAGAGTAGCGTTACAAAAATGTTGCAAAGTTTGGGCTGGGAAGGCTTGGGACAAAGGAGAAGAGCTGCTCGACTAATTGGTATGTTCCGAGCTGTCAGTGGAGAGATGGCGGAGGTGGACATCAGTAGACGAATAAATTTGAGTGGTGTCTTTAAAAGTAGGAAAGATCACAATATGAAGATAAACTTGGAATTCAAGAGGACAAATTGGGGCAAATATTCGTTTATAGGAAGGGGAGCAAGGGATTGGAATAACTTACCAAGGGAGATCAACAAATTTCCAATTTCTTTGCAATCATTTAAGAAAAGACTAGGAAAACAGCACACAGGGAATCTGCCACCTGGGCGACTGCCGTAAATGCAGATCAGTAGTGATTGATAGTGATTCATACTTAAGCCTAGTTTTATGGCTGGATGCCCTTAACGCGAAACCTATGTGGAGAGATACGTTAACTTTCGCGAGTTTTTATAGTAGTTGGCAATGTGGTGGGTTGTATTTAGATGAAGATGCGCAGTTAGACTATCATAAATACTCAGTCGTTGAAGTAGGAGAACTAAATAAACAAAGTCAAAATCCATTGTTCAGTGGGGAATCGAACCCGGGATCTGAATCTACGACAAGTACACTGACCATTTAGCCAAGGAGCCGGATAATAATAATAATAATAATGATAAAGCCTCATAACGATTTTAAGGGATGCCGTATTACCTAAATTTGGCCCTGAATGTGGACTAATTAACGTGGCCACGGATATCTTTGCAGTTAAGTACCTTAATCCCATACATCTGTATTGGGATTAACATCTTTTTTTTTATAAGTTACTTTACGTCGCATCGACACAGACAGGTCTTGTGGCGATGATAGGACAAGAAAGGTCTAGGAGTGGGAAGGAAGCGGTCGTAGCTTTAATTAAGGTACCGGTACGTCTAATGTGAAAATCGGAAACCACGGAAATCCATCTTTAGGACTCCCGACAGTGGGGTTCGAATCCACTACCTCCCGAAAACCGGATACTGGCCGCAATTAAGCGACTACAGCTATCGAGCTCGGTCGGATTAAATATCGCCACCTTGAGAATGGAAGGAATGAAAAAAAGCTCAGAGTAAAGCAGTAAAATGAGCCACCACATCAATAAGGTCACTCACTTCAAATGGGGAAGAACAGTTCTAACAATTTTACTATACTGTAGTTGTGTATTAAATGTGATTCACAACAATCCAGGGGCTGAAAATATATATCTAAAGGAAATTATAGAAATTGTGTAAGAAGTAACTTTACTCTTCAGTACGTTTTCATTATTATTATCATTATTATTATTATTATTATTTACTTTACATCGCACCGACATGGTGACGATGGGATGGAGAAAGTGCTAGGAATGGGAAGGAAGCTACCACCATAATTTGCCTGGTGTGTAAATGGGGAAGAATGGAAAACCATCTTCAGGGCTACCGATAATGGGATTAGAACCCACTGTCTCGAATGCAGGCTGACAGCTATGTGACGAAACCGGGTAGACTACTACTCGGTAGAGCCACTGCTTCCTACAATATTCTATTTTATCTATGCTGAACTTCAGTGATATTACTTTAACCTTCCCATCTTCCCATGCTTATTCTTTTTTTTTTTTTTTTTTTTTTTTTTGCTACCGTTTCTCCAACACCTGTGGGGTCGCGGGTGAGAACTGCGTCGCACATGAGGATTTGACCCTGTTTTACAGCCGGATGCCCTTCCTGATGCCAACCCTATACGGAGGGATAAAATCAATATTGCGTGTTTTTGTGGTGGTTGGTAGTGTAGTGTGAATATGAAGAGGAGAGTGTTGGGACGGACACAAACACCCAGTCCCCGAGTCAGAAGAATTAACCCCAAGCGATTGCAATCTCCGACCCGGCCAAGAATCAAACCCGGGACCATCTGAACCGAAGGTCAGTACACTGACCATTCAGCCAACGAGTCGGACACTTTAACCTTCACATCATATGATGCAAATTCATAATGGAAGCTAAGGAAATTTGCTATTGGTGAATGTTTACAATTGAATCCCTTTTTCTTTCCTTTCTTCCCCCTGAAACATCACGTCACATGTTTTTCAAAATGAAGTTATGGTCAGGAGTCCACTTATTAGGTGTGGAGCTGTCAGTTCTAGACGATGGTACACATGTCAATGTATTTGTGAGATATCTGCCCATACCCACTGAATGCGGGTTGATACTCCATAGATGCAATGGTGGTACATACTTTCAAACTTGGAACCAGCAGTTCAAATACACAGTTCAAAAAATTAGGGGAACATGTTTTTGAACGTATGCCATCCTCCACAAAACAATACCTCACACCCATGTATATTACCAACTAAGCCTGTATTCCTTACCGTTGAAGTATACAAGAGAACATCGAAGGATACGCGTTCATTTTCAGAACACTAATGGAAATGTCTAAAGAGGAGCGAAAACAATGTGATAACAGTCTTCTAGGGTGGATTTTTATTACAGTTGGAGAGCTCCAGTATGGTGTATGTCCTCGACGAGCATTTATCACAGCTTGGCACCTACGTGGCATGCTCTGTATAAGCCGACGGAGGTCACGTTGCGGTATCAGGTTCCATTCTTCAATGAGAGCCTTTTCGAGGTCTTGTAGAGTGATGTTGATGCGCGCCATATGAGCCCAGGCATTGTCGTGCATGAGTACGAATTCAGGGCGAACACATGCTGTAGCGGTGTCTGCTCGATGTTCCCCGCAGCGGTAAGATTACCACGGACGACGACAAGATCCGTACGGCCATCAATACTGGTGCCTCCACCCACACCATCACAGAATCTTGCCGAATCGGTCGCCCTCCTGGACAAAATTTGGCATGCAGTGCTCACCACGGTGTCTCCATACACGTTGACGTCCATCACGCTGTGTCAGAGGAAATCTGTACTCGTCTGTGAGCAAAACAGGTCTCCACTGGCGAAGATGCCAGTTGACGTGGGTACGGACAGACAGAAAGCGAGCTGCGCGATGCTGCTGCGTTAAACGGGGCACTCGAACAGGTCGTCGGGGTCGCAAGGACACTTTTCAAAACCAGTTCCTTACTGTCTGGTTAGACACCGTGACTCCAGTGAACCTCCTGAGGTCTTGTTGCAGTTCTCTGCCAGTTGCTGAACAACGCCGCAACACTCAGATGGTCAGATATCGGGCATCCTGTAGGGTTGTCATGCGTCCACCATCTTGTCCAGTCCTCCTTGTGAACTGGCCTGTCTCCTTGTAGCGATTCCACTAGCGCCGAATAACTGACGGAGAGACATTGAGATCCATAGCAACACAACGAAAAGTCCATCCTTCCTGGATCATAATGACGGCCCTTGCCACTTGAACATCGTTGAGAAGTCTCATGGGATGTGCTGGTGTACGTACAACGTGCTCAAATGTCCGCAATAGTCTGTGTACCTCATAACGACACACGGACGCACAGCTATTCACTTGGTTCTGAGGGGTCAGCTGACAGTTGAAATGAAATGTCGTATGGCTTTTAGTGCCGGGATATCCCAGGACGGGTTCGGCTCGCCAGGTGCAGGTCTTTCTATTTGACTCCCGTAGGCGACCTGCGCGTCGTGATGAGGATGAAATGATTATGAAGACAACACATACACCCAGCCCCCGTGCCATTGGAATTAACCAATTAAGGTTAAAATCCCCGACCCGGCCGGGAATCGAACCCGGGACTCTCTGAACCGAAGGCCAGTACGCTGACCGTTCAGCCAACGAGTCGGACAGCTGACAGTTTAATGCATGACTACGCTTACAGATGGAGTATAACTTCGAGTTGACATACCCTGAGTAGCTAAGGTCTCATGGTATGGTGTACGACCACTGGAACCCCATCTACCAAATTAACATTCACATGCTAGACGTTCAAAAACATGTTCCCCTAATTTTTTTGAACTGTGTACAGTAAGTCATCCTACACAGTTTGCATATCCAGAAGGATGAGTGCCGATTGATCAAAATAAATTTGCAAGGTATACGGAAGACAACGCAGTGCATTCCAGCAGAACATAGTGATTTGTACAGTGAGATTCTCAACTGGCCTACTACTAGAAAAGAGAAGAGAAGAGAAGAGAAGAGAAGAGAAGAGAAGAGAAGAGAAGAGAAGAGAAGAGAAAAAAATCATTTTGGGTCAGATAATGTCCATTACTGTGTGAAAAACTGAAAGTAATTTCTCATTATTTGGAAATCATACAGGTCACTGTAGAAAAAGAAAACCTATGTCAAAATATTCAAAACTATTATTTTGTTTTTATAAAAGAGCGCTGAAGTTAATCATCTCTAACCCTTAGTTAGGGGCTTTGTTTCATACTCCTTTATATACCGTTATTAAATAGTTATTTCTGTACATCTCAAAAATCTGCTTTCCTGACATGTGCTGTTTTAGAAAAAATCGATTCACGTGATGAAGAATTCTCTAACATAGAAATTATAAGTTTCAAATTCACCCTTACTCGGCATAGTGAACTAGAATGAGATTTATCACTAAAAGTCGAATAGGAAGAAAACACTCAGCCGAATCGAGCATCTGATGGGAAGTGAATCAATACGCCGATAGAAGTGATGGCGAAATTTCTTAAAAACAACAACCTTTCTTCACGTACTTCAATGAACCTTTAAATGGAATATTAGATTTTAGCAGAAATACGAAGATGATTGTTGCTTAAATGGGTCTAACAGCTGGGCAATCGGCCCGAACGATAAAAACATGAAGTTCTTACTATGCAAAACCAGTTCTTTACATGCATTTAAAAAGCCTATATCGAGTTAATAACACGGTAACTTCACTTCACTGTCCTACAATTATAGGTTTCTGCAACACTAACGAGAGCAGGAAAGTAAATTATTGTTAATATCGTTGAAACGGCCACACATCTAGTCATCATTAGTGAACTCTGACGGTGACCTCTTTATAAAATGCAATCCTCGTCTTTTATAGTTATAAAACTCGGAAATATGACGCAAAGGGAATTGGGAATTGTCCAAAGGTTGCTTCTAAGACCAACAACGAATTGGCCATATTCCTAACATTCCATTTTGACAACTTACAACTCGTGAAAACGCCTTATGTTCAAAATTCATTTAAATACATAATATTTCTAAGAAAAAGGGACCCATAACAACCAACCAAACAAAATCACTTTGTATTATCACCACAAAATATGTAATTCTTGGAGAACGGCTAAAACCATATTTTTCTTCCTTAATTCGTTTACCGCCCAGAGATATTTTAAGGACTCATGGAGGAATCCCACCACTACCACCTCAACGGCAGTGACCTCGATCGTGAGACTTCGGGTCGGGGGATACAACTGGGGAGGAGGACCAGTATCTCACCCAGGTGACCTCACCTGCTATGCTGAACAGTGGCCTTGTACGTGGGGATGGGAGGATTGGAAAGGATAGACAAGAAAGAGGGAAGGAAGCGGCCGTGGCCTTAAGTTAGGTACCATCGCAGCATTGCCCCGAGGAAACGTGGGAAACCACGGGAAACCACTTCGAGGATGAGTGAGGAGGGAATCGAACCCCTATCTACTCATTTGATTGACCTCCAGAGGTTGAGCGGATCCCGTTTCAGCCCTCGTACCACTTTTCAAATTTCGTGGCAGAGCCGTGAATCGAACCCGAGCGGCAGCTAATCACACTAACCACTACACCACAGAGGCGGACTCCTTATTTATTTACTTCATGTATTTATTTATTTATTTAATTATTTATTTATTTATTTATTTATTTATTTATTTATTTATTTATTTATTTATTTATTTATTTAGAGCTATGAATCGTTCCATGTTAAGATATCAGTACTGCTCTTATGGACCTACAAGGAGTGAACACCCCCCCCCCTCCTTAGACATACATAATTCCTTGTGATTAAGGAATCTTATAATGAACTTTATATTGTATTATGAAAGAAAGAAAAATGATGAGACAATATTTTGCCCGTGAGTTATTAAAATAATTACTTAGCATTCTCTGTATCATAAATACATTCGCAGGGAGGAAGCATTATGGCGGAACAGTCATAGCTTTGTTGCCTGCCTTCGAGTTGCTCTGGGTACATGTACCGTATAATCCGTTACGCTTTGAATCGCCGGTAGCTTATCACTGTTAAGGAGAAACCGTCAGTTTATATGTGTGCGTGCGTTCTAATATTCTCGTATTATACAGCAGTGGTTACGGAAGTTTTTGGTTGTGTGGTGTGCAGCGATACATCACTGCATGACTAACAGATACAGAAATTTGCTATGAATTCTGTGTGTGTTCGATTTTGTAATTTAGCTGTTTCTTAAGCGCATTTTATTTTTACCACTTTTTCTACAAGCGCATTTAATCGTTACAATTCTTTTCGTGGGGTGATGCGACGGCACAGTAGCAGGCGTTGCCTGGGCAAATATATTAAATGCTCCCGAGCCTATTAAAATTATCTGGTATCTATTTTCTCCCCTAATTTGCCATAAACGTCAATAATGAGGTCTTGAGCGGATAATATATAGCATTAGACCAGCTGAGTAGCGTACTTGGTTGGAAAGCTCGCCTTCAATGCTAAAGTTCAAAAATTAAACACCGACTCAGTTTGTTGATATGTGAGAGTGATGAACTTGTGTAAACATGACCGAAAGTAGTTTTGAGGACCGGACGGAGTGGTTCAGACGGCAGAGAAATGCATTTCTGAGCCCAAGGTGTGATATTCGGACCCAGCTTATTCGGATGGTATGTGAAAGTGCTCAAATACGCCAGCCTCTTGCAGGCAGGTTTACGCGTACGCAAAGAACTTCTACGAGACACAAAGTTTCCAGCACTCCGACGTCTCCGAAAACTGCAAATGGGACTTAAGACCAGTAAAATTACTTAGTATCTCGAGGGACGCTTATTTTATTTTATTTCATTTCACTTCACATGTCCAGGACATGAAACCACAAAATTATGTATATACAGTACATTAATAAATAACTACACTGATGTTCTTAAAAACCAGAACACCTTGAAAAACTAGACATAGGAAGTTCATATTCACAGGACATGTGCACTAATACATTCTGATGAAATGGTTAGCATTTGAAATATGTCGGCCTTCAGGTTCAAAGTCCACATCGATATCTCGGCGCACCACCACCGACAGGTAAAATGTGCCCTCGGCTCTCATTGTCGCTATAAACCGAGGTAATGGATCAGTGGGACGTGAGCAGACGTGCAGGATGCCTCGCAGACGTATGCGAGAACCGTACCGTCAAATGAGCTAGTTTGAAAGGGGGCACGTTATTGGCATGAGAGAACGTGATGCATCCATCAGGGAAATTGCTGCTCGTGTGTACAGAATGGTTCAGAGAAGGCCGTAGAACACGATGAGATGGGTCTGGTCACACAACCCAAACCACCCCCCGAGAAGATCGACACCTCAGCTAAATGGCATTGCATGACAGATCTGCGTCCTCCTTGGCTCTGGCGCAACAGTGGAACAGTGGAACATATCGTACACTGTCAGAAGTGAGAGTTCGCCGCCGTTTATTACGGTCTGGGTTACCGGCGCGTCATCCACTTTTCCACCTACCTTTGAGTAATGTGTATAAATATGCTAGACTGCAATGGTGTGTGGAATGATGTCACTGGAGACAGGAATGGCAGAAGATAGTATTTTCGGACGAATCCAGGTTCTGTTTGTTTGAAAATGATGGCCGCATTTTGGTTCACCGCAGACAGGGGGAGAGGCATCACACTGAATGCATTCGCACAAGACAGCGCAAACTCAAGGCCTTGTGGTGTGGGGTGCTATTGGGTAAAACCACAAATCACAGTTGGTTGCGTGTCCAGGGCACTGTGATCAGTTTGACCTATGTGAATGACATCCTGCGACCCGTAGCCATACCTTTCCTGTACGACACCCTAGACGCCATATTTCAGCAGGACAATGTGCGACCTCATATTGCTGCACGAACACGTGCCTTCTTGTTGTCACAGGAAACGATGGGTGCGCTGCTGTGTCCCAATGCCAACCACCAAAGATTAACTGTGGAACCAGGTGATTGCACCATGGAATGCTATACCCCAGGACGCCATTTGCGCCTCATACGCATCGATGCCATCACGCATGGAACAAGTTATCAGTACCCATCAAGGACCCTAGCAATAGGACACATGGTGAACCTACGTGAACGAAATGCTAATCGCTTCTGCAGAACATACTAATGAAAATGTCCTGTGAATACGAACTTCCTATCTCCAGTCTTTCAAGGTGTTCTGCTTTCTACGGACATGAATGTAGTTATGACAATCACGGTAAAAATGTATATAAAAAGAATGACAAAGGAAGACACTGTAACAAATGTACAATTAAATGTGTTACAAAGCCCATAATTCAATAGTCCGGACAGACTTTTCAGCTACTGCAAACAAGCTTCATCTAGCTGTCTGCAAATCAAAAGGTTTTCTGGGGGATTCCAGGTTTTCACATACACAAAGCTCATGTGTGGTTATATACTCCTACATTTTCAGATTGGATTTTCATCGAGACATCAGTTCTGATTCTATTCAGAGCCTTCCGCGTTGTATGCGGTAGTTTATGACTAGCAGGTTTCTCTTTGACATTCCTCCAAGGACCCTCGCGAACAAACCCTGAGGTTGAGAAAGATCTTTTACGAAGGGACGTTAGCTATACAACATTGTTAACATGAACTGTAATAACTTTGCATTTCATATCTTGATATGGAACTGAGGTGGTTGAATTCTGTTTAGAGTTCCCGAACAGATAAAAATTTAAGAATTGTTCTACAATCCATGTTATCCCGTAGTATAATTTTAGGCATGATCACGTCGATTTGGAATGCAAGAAGGTCGGTAGATTTAACTTCAGGACGGGTTAAGCCTGGAAATCTGCAGTGTCACTCTGTTTAATGCATCTCAGATCCATAATCATACCCCTAATGTGGTAAACATGTCGCTTGCACTGGACTTGCTGGACTCCGGTAACAGTCGACATTCCTTAGGACTCAAGTATCAAACACTAGAGTCTGCTGAGTTAATGTACGCAACTTCCTGTCTACATTTATTAATGGTCTCAATTTCAAGACAGTTCTAGCATAACTCGCATTCGCTGATATTTGCATTACGGTCGACTATCAGTTATCAGCCATTTTGCCATAACCGTGGTCCAGAGATAAGCATAGTCTATATCCTTCCAGCTGTGAGAAGAATTAATGACTAGACTGGAATCGAACAAGGTTCACTATGCCACAGAGGAAAAGCTAAGAGGAGAACTAGGATTAGGTCCCATTCTTGAGCATACCCGAGGCAGTTCCAATGCAAGTTTTCCCCACTTTAATTCCATTCAAAAGCCGGGAGGGTATCCAACATACAGGAAACTGCCGTTGTAGTAGTAGTAGTAGTAGTAGTAGTAGTAGTAGTAGTAGTAGTAGTAGTAGTAGTAGTAGTAGTAGTTTCACGTCCCACTAACATTGTACAGTAACCGAGCAAGTGGCCGTGCGGTTAGGGTCGCGCAGCTGTGAGCTTGTGTTCGGGACATAGTGGGTTCGACCGGGGACGTCGAGGTGCCGGAATTTTGTTCCGCTGATAATTTTGCGTGGTGGTAAATTTACTCATACAAGGCTGGTGTATGCGAGTACCCTCAAACACCATCGGACTGAACGGGAATTGAATCCGCCAACTTGCGCTCACAAAGTCAGAGCTTCTATCGTCTCAGCTTCTTCTTCTACCGCTTTTCCCAAATCTATTGGGTCGCGGATGCGAACTGTGTTCTATATGTGGATTTGGCCACGTTTTACGGACGTATGCCCTTCCTGACGCCAATCCTATCCGGAAGGATGAAATCTCTATTGCGTGTTTCTGTGGTGGTTGGCAGTGTAGTGTGTTGTCTAAAGAAGGAAGTCTTGTGACAAACACAAACACCCAGTCCCCAGGTCAGAAGAATTATTCAGACGCGATTTAAATCACCGACCCCTCCGGAAATCGAACTCCGGACCTTCTGAACCGAAGGCCTCAATGATGACCACTCAGTCAATGAGTTGGACATCGCCTGAAATATTACGTATATATTATATTGGTAAGCACAATAACAATAGAGACATTGTTTTAGGGTTTGAAGTTTCTATTCTACTGTCCTAGGACTTTCAGTATTACGTGGAATCCAAACCACAGGAACATTAATTTTCATTTCAAAACTACAAATTACTGAATAAGATTTTAACTGAAGCCGCCTTGGTAAGAAATCAGCAAACATGACACTTGTCCCTGACACTCCTCATAATTGTATTTTGCTGGGCTGAGTGGCTCAGACGGTTGAGGCCCTGGCCTTCTGGCCCCAACTTGGCAGGTTCGATCCTGACTCAGTTCAGAGGTATTTGCAAGTGCTAAACTAGTGTCGGCACGTGAAAGAACTCCTGGGGGACAACATTCCGGCACCTCGGATCCTCCGAAAACCGAAAAGTAGTTAATGGGACGTAAAGGCATTATTATGATTATTATTATTATTATTTATTCATTTTATACTATGGAGGTTGTCGTTAACGTTACCTTCACACATTTATAGCGTGACGGTGGAGCCAGGAAGTCCAGTTTAGGATTTAGCCGGGAGTTTAAGACGAATATACACTGACTGACAGAGCAAATGCAACACCAAGAAGGAGTGGTCAGAACTTTATGCCAATTGCAGGGTAGACTGACGTCACTGAGGTATGCTCATGATGTGAAATGCGCCGCTGTGCTGCGCACGTAGCGAACGATAAATGGGACACGGCGTTGGCGAATGGCCCACTTCGTACCGTGATTTCTCAGCCGACAGTCATTGTAGAACGTGTTGTCGTGTGCCACAGGACACGTGTATAGCTAAGAATGCCAGTCCGCCGTCAACGGAGGCATTTCCAGCAGACAGACGACTTTACGAGGGGTATGGTGATCGGGCTGAGAAGGGCAGGTTGGTCGCTTCGTCAAATCGCAGCCGATACCCATAGGGATGTGTCCACGGTGCAGCGCCTGTGGCGAAGATGGTTGGCGCAGGGACATGTGGCACGTGCGAGGGGTCCAGGCGCAGCCCGAGTGACGTCAGCACGCGAGGATCGGCGCATCCGCCGCCAAGCGGTGGCAGCCCCGCACGCCACGTCAACCGCCATTCTTCAGCATGTACAAGACACCCTGGCTGTTCCAATATCGACCAGAACAATTTCCTATCGATTCGTTGAAGGAGGCCTGCACTCCCGGCGTCCGCTCAGAAGACTACCATTGACTCCACAGCATAGACGTGCACGCCTGGCATGGTGCCGGGCTAGAGCGACTTGGATGAGGGAATGGCGGAACGTCGTGTTCTCCGATGAGTCACGCTTCTGTTCTGTCAGTGATAGTCACCGCAGACGAGTGTGGCGTCGGCGTGGAGAAAGGTCAAATCCGGCAGTAACTGTGGAGCGCCCTACCGCTAGACAACGCGGCATCATGGTTTGGGGCGCTATTGCGTATGATTCCACGTCACCTCTAGTGCGTATTCAAGGCACGTTAAATGCCCACCGCTACGTGCAGCATGTGCTGCGGCCGGTGGCACTCCCGTACCTTCAGGGGCTGCCCAATGCTCTCTTTCAGCAGGATAATGCCCGCCCACACACTGCTCGCATCTCCCAACAGGCTCTACGAGGTGTACAGATGCTTCCGTGGCCAGCGTACTCTCCGGATCTCTCACCAATCGAACACGTGTGGGATCTCATTGGACGCCGTTTGCAAACTCTGCCCCAGCCTCGTACGGACGACCAACTGTGGCAAATGGTTGACAGAGAATGGAGAACCATCCCTCAGGACACCATCCGCACTCTTATTGACTCTGTACCTCGACGTGTTTCTGCGTGCATCGCCGCTCGCGGTGGTCCTACATCCTACTGAGTCGATGCCGTGCGCATTGTGTAACCTGCATATCGGTTTGAAATAAACATCAATTATTCGTCCGTGCCGTCTCTGTTTTTTCCCCAACTTTCATCCCTTTCGAACCACTCCTTCTTGGTGTTGCATTTGCTCTGTCAGTCAGTGTATTACCTGTCGCGCAGATTCAAACCCGAGACACTCGCTCTGTTTGGGAGTCGAATGGAACTCGCGCTTCCAGCCCCTCCCCCATCCCCGACACTCCTCAGTATGCATTAAGTATTATATTTCCAGAATTATCCACACATCGTTCAGGTTACTGGCTGATTATCTTGTACGCTAGGTAAGTGGACTTGCGTTACCTCCTGCGGTGGCTGGTGCGAATTGGATTGGGAGGGCTGCACGCAGATGTGTACGATGTTACACTGCAGAGAACATGCACAAGCCTTCTCTTACCAATATACGCCACTGCGAAACCTCAGTCGATGTTCGTGGCAAGAACACTATTATCTATTAGCCGGATTTGCGGGCCTCCCAGTCTGATGGCTTGTAGCCGCCTCTGGTTACTTCACTCATAATCTGAAGGCAACGGACGTAGCAGAGTGAAAGGAACCTACTAACTGAAAATGAAAACCTACAACCTGGTTTCCAGTCTTTGACCGGGTCAGGGATGTAATGAATGAATCATTTATATAGGCTGTTATTACGATGGGGTCGCCACTCCCAAATATTTTTTTTTTTTGCTAGGGGCTTTACGTCGCACCGACACAGATAGGTCTTATGGCGACGATGGGATAGGAAAGGCCTAGGAGTTGGAAGGAAGCGGCCGTGGCCTTAATTAAGGTACAGCCCCAGCATTTGCCTGGTGTGAAAATGGGAAACCACGGAAAACCATTTTCAGGGCTGCCGATAGTGGGATTCGAACCTACTATCTCCCGGATGCAAGCTCACAGCCGCGCGCCTCTACACGCACGGCCAACTCGCCCGGTACACTCCCAAAGTGATTTATATTAATGAGTGATAGATGCTATGAAATGAGAATGGAGAGTGTTGCTGGAATGAAAGATGACAGGGAAAACCGGAGTACCCGGAGAAAAACCTGTCCCACCTCCGCTTTGTCCAGCACAAATCTCACATGGAGTGACCGGGATTAGAACCACGGTATCCAGCGGTGAGAGGCCGACGCGCTGCCGTCTGAGCCACGGAGGCTCTTCAAATCTACTAACTACTGGGGTAAATATAAAAATATAAAACATGCATGTCAGAGTAGTGGCTTTTGGTTCGGGGATTTTAGCCACGTCTATTTATTCCTCTGGCTTGGGAACTCGGTGTTCGTGTTTATTTTACCACACATTCTTCATTTTGACACCACACTGTAAAACACCACAGTAACAAGTAATATTTCAAAACATCCCTCCACATGCATTTTTGGTCAGGAAGGGTATCTGGCCGTAAGACTGGGTCAAGTTCACATAAGTGACGCACGTGGTATCCGCGACCCCGCCAGGGTCTGTGGAAAAACCGTCGGATAAAGAGCAAAGAAACCTAGAGAGGTATACGTGATTAGAACAGTGACTTAACTGCTAAGTTTCCTCTCAGACTGTCCGGGTACGAATGCTGGTGGATACTGGAGTGGAATTTTCACCTGAAAATTAGTGTGTAGTCAGTAAAGCACCTGGAATTAAATTACCAGAAACATTCCAAAATTAGCTCGGGTGGCTTCGCCGATCCCAGGAATAACAGAATTCTAGTTGGGGTCTTACCAGAGACTTATATGCCACTCTCCTTTACATCCTTACTACAACCCCTAAACACCCTCATAACCCTGTGCAGAGATCTGCACCCTTCATTTACAATCTCATTTATGTGATTACCTCAATGAAGATCTTTCCTTATACTAACACTTAGATACTTACAATGATCCCCAAAAAGAACTTTCACCCCATCAACGCAGTAATTGAAACTGAGCGGACTTTTTCCTATTTGTGAAACTCACAACCTGACTTTTAACCCCGTTTATCATCATACCATTCCCTGCTGTCCCATCTCACAACATTATCGAGGTCATGTTGCATTTGCTCACCATCTTGTAACTTATTTATTACTCTATACAGAATAACATCATCCGCAAAAAGCCTTACCTCTGATTCAACTTCTTTAATAATAATGTTATTTGCTTTACGTCCCACTAACTACTCTTTTACGGTTTTCGGAGACGCCGAGGAGCCGGAATTTAGTCCCGCAGGAGTTCTTTTACGTGCCAGTAAATCTACCGACACGAGGCTGACGTATTTGAGCACCTCCAAATACCACCGGACTGAGCCAGGATCGAATTCCACTTCTTTACTCATATCATTTTTATATACGATATTTTCAGGAAATATAACCACCCATTCAGTCACTCTTTTGTCTAGTTCAGTTGCACTCATTTTTGCCAGTAGTCTCCCATGATCCACCCTATCAAATGCTTTAGACAGGACAATCGCGATAGAGTCCATTTGACCTCCTGAATCCAGCATATCTGCCATATCTTGCTGGAATCCTACAAGTTGAGCTTCAGTGGAATAACCTTTCCTAAAACCGAACTGCCTTCTATCGAACCAGTTATTAATTTCGCAAATATGTCCAATATAATCAGAAAGAATGCTAAGAAAGCTAAAGATGTTTTTTTGCAATGATCCAAAAGTGTGAGGGTTAGATATCACATTTAAATATTTTATGGACAGGGAGTCAACGATTAAGGATATAATATACGAGACTGTAAACAGGGGATTAAGTGTACCGACCCATGACGCTCACATTTACCAAACATTAGATGTTAGGCCTATAAAACTGGACTTTAGGAGGAAATTTTAAAACAGAATGAACCATTCCGAATCATAGTAACTATTAAATCAACTCTTAATCATCATATTTGTTTTATGTCCCACTAACTACATATTTTATGGCTTTTGGAAACGGCGAGGTGACAGAATTTTAGAATTGTGTCCCTCAAGAGTTATCTTACGTTCCAGTCAATCCATCGACACTAGGCTGACATATTGGAGCACATTCAAATATCACCGGATTGAGCTAGAATTGAACTCGCCAAGTTGGGGTCAGAAGGCCATCACCTCAACCGTCTAAGCCACTCAGCCCGGCTGTTGAACTCAATATTTGGATCTCAGTCTCGTAGGCCTCCAGTTCTATAGACCGCACAGTCTGGTAATAGTGGGCCACAAATTAGCCCGTAATTGGATTTATACTTTTATGATTGCCATCTGAAGTTCTGAACTTCCAAAGCTTGGCTGCAAATGCAACAATTCTGTAGAGATATCCTAAAATAAATACTTAACACCTGCATCTACATTTAGGGCAGTCGCTCAGGTGGCAGATTCCCTAAATTTTCTTTAATAATTGCAAGGAATTTGGAATTTCATTGAGCATCTCCCTTGGTAATTCATTCCAATCCGTAACTCCTCTTCCTATTAAAATATATTTGCCCCAAATTTGTCCTCTTGGATTCCAACTTTGTCTTCGTATTGTGATAATTTCTACTTTGAAAACACCACTCAAGCTTATTCGTATACTGATATCATTCCACGCAAACTCTCCAATGACAGCTCGGAACATACCACTTAGTCGAGTAGCTTGTTTTCTTTCTCCCAATTCTAACAGTCCGAACTTTGCAACATTTTCGTAACGCTACTCTAATGTCGGAAATCGCCCAGAAAAAATCGAGCTGATTTTCTTTGGATATTTTTTCCATTTCTCGAATCAAGTAATCCTCGTGACGATCCAGTACATTTTAACCATTCTCTAATTGCGGTCATACCAGAGAATGATATCCCCTCTCCTTTACATCATTACTAAAACCCCTAAATACCCTCATAACAATGTGCAGAGATCTGTACTCTTTACTTACAATCCCGTTAATGTGAGTACCTTAACGAAAATCTTTCCTTGTATTAACACCTAAGTACTTACAGTGATCCCCGTAAGGAACTTCCACCCCATCAAAACCGAAAGGACTTTTCTTATTAGTGAAACTCAAAACCTGACTTAACAAATTTTATCATCATCATACCATAGCCTGCTGTAGGTCAACTCATAACATTCTCGTTGTCTTTTTGCAGTCGTTCACAATCTGGTAACTTATTTATTACTCTATAAACTATAACATCATCCGCAAATATTATCCGTGGCTCCAGTTCTTTACACATACTGCCTTGAGGAATTTACCACTTAATAATTACACGATCGCCTAATGCTGCACCTACTCTAATTTTCTGAGTTATATTTTAAGAAATATAAACACCCATTCAGCCACCCATTTACCCAGTCCAATTCCAGTCATTTCTGCCAGGACTCTCTCATGATCTACGTTATCTGATGCCATAGGTAGGTCAATCGTGATACAGTCCATTTGACCATCTGAATCTAAGATATCTGCTACACCTTACTGAAATCCTACAAGCTGAGATTCAATGGAATAACCTTTCCTAACCCAGAACTACCTTCTATCGAACCAGTTATTAATTTCGCAAACATGTCTAGTACAATCGGAAATAATGCTTTTCCAAATCTTACATGCAACAAATGTCAAACTGTTTGGCCAGTAAATTTCGTTCTTATGTTTATCACCCGTTCCTTTAAATACAGGGGCTACTATAACAACTCTCCATTCATTTGGCATAGCTCCTTCATGCAAACAGTAATCAAATATGTACTTTAAATACGGTACTATATCGCACCCAACCAATTGTTACTAGTATATACATAGAAAGCCGGCCCCTCGGTGTAGGGGTAGCGTACCTTCCTCTCAACCGGAGGCTCCGAGTTCCATTCCCGGCCAGGTAGGGATTTATACCTGGATATGAAGGCTGGTTCGAGGTCCACTCAGGCTACGTGATTACAATAGAGGAGTTACCTGACGTTGAGATGGCGGCGCCAGTCAAGAAAGCCAAGAATAACGGCCGGAAGGATTCGTTGTGCTGACAACACGACACCTCATAAACTTCAGTCCTTCCGGCTGAGCAGCGGTCGCTTCGTAGGCCAAGGCCCTTCGAGCTTTTGCGCCATGCAATTTGGTTTATATGCCCAGATATCTTATCAATTCTAGTTTTATTTTTTTTGAGTTTTCAACCTTTGTACCTTATTGTGTCATAGTTACTGTAGGCAAATTTCAATGCTTCGTTAGTATTAGTCACCTCTGTTTGGACATTACTTTTGTAATCAACAATATTTACATATTGCTGACTGAATACTTCTGCCTTCTGTAGATTCTCACATACAAACTCGCCTTTACCGGGTGAGTTGGCCGTGCGGTTAGGGGCGCGCAGCTGTGAGCTCGCATCCGGGAGATAGTGGGTTCGAATCCCACTGTCGGCAGCCCTGAAGGTGGTTTCCGTGGTTTCCCATTTTCACACCAGGAAAATGCTGGGGCTGTACCTTAATTAAGGCCACGGCCGCTTCCTTCCCATTCCTAGGCCTTTCCTGTTCCATCGTCGCCATAAAACCTATCTGTGTCGGTGCGACGTAAAGCAAATAGCAAAAAACTCGCCTTTATCATTACCGGTAATTAATTCCAGAATGCCCTGTTTGGAACATATTTCTGCCTTAAAGTACCTATATATACTCTTCCATTTTTCACTAAAATTTGCATGAATGCCAGTTATGCTTGCCGTCATGTTATCCTTAGTTTACTTCATCGCTATATTAAATTCCCTAGTAAGCTCTTCCAATTTCTCCTTACTGCCACGAACATTTCTATCTATAAGGGTCGAGTCATAAGTCATGGCAACTATTTTTTTTCTCGGGAACAGGAGACAACACGGAAAATCTAGGATATGCAATTGGAAATATATGGCATGTACTTATGCATGGTGCCTGAAGACAAATTCTGACTTCAGGAGATTCTCGTAGGAAAGTGACAGAACACAGATCATTCGTAAACATTGTTTTATTATGGTACAGACAGCAAATACATAACACTAAGTACAAAGGGCAGGTCTCTGGTTACAGACCTTCGAAATAATAACCGAAGTTTTCCACTGTGCGTTGCCAGCGGTGAGACAAATCGGGCCGTTTGAACGTCTCCACCCACCTCGCCACTGTTCTATAGGGCATGACATGCACACCTAATGCTTCCTGCAGCTCTGCATGGCATTGGCGTGCATTTCTACCACGGAGAACTGCTATTTTAATATACGATCCTTGCTCCTGCTTGTTGACTTCCATTTTGTGACGCTCTCACTCACACACTGAACTTTGCGGCATGCTTAGTCCCACACTGTTGTTTACATACACCATCTAGTGGCATCATATGCAAGTACATACCGTACGTTTCCAAATGGTTATCTTAGATTTTCCGTGTTGTCTCCTGTTCACAAGAAAAAAAATTGCTGCAATGACTTATGACTCGAGCTACGTATTCCTTTCCAGCCTTCACCTGCTTTTTGACTCTTTACTTCTCTGTTATAATTATAACATAGGGAATCATTACCATTCCTTACCACCTTCAAAAGGTACAGTACATAACTGTTTTTACATTCCTCAAAATTTGTTTTAACCCTCCCATAGTCTGTTTACATTGTATTTACTGTTTTCCACAGATCATAATTACGTTTCTTTAATTCCCTCGTGGCTGTCTTATCAGTCATATGCCACTGCATAACAGTCATACTTTTACAACCTCATGATAAGTCATGTGTATAGCAGTGGCCATAACTCTTCCTTAAAGCACTCTCATCTCCCTTAATGCTATTTCTAATAAGAAGTGCCGTATCAATTCAGAAAATATCAAGCATTGATCACTCCAGAATTCTACGAAGGTCACCCTAGCAAGCCACATTTGGAGGTCACATAAATGGTGCAAGCTGTTAAATTCCAGACGTTTCCTCATCCGCAATTTGCAAATCGTATTGTTGAAATTTTGCGATATCTAACTGCTCACACTGTTCACCATTACGCAACATCTCCATCATTTTGTATTCTACATGTTGACTGCGGCTCGGAAGACGATACTGTGACATTTGTTTTCCTTTGTAGTCTCTTTTCTGTTTTGCACTTTCAATTTCATTTGTTAGTCCAGATAAGGCAGACCTTTCTAAAACTTTACGCCTTCCCCTTGGCCAGAAGTTTAAAAAAAATCAATGTGAGAAAATATCAGAATCAAAATATAAGTGTGTAGTAGTGGGGGCTTCTTTCATGTTCATTTTCCTAAGTACTCTGTGTTGGTGCAAAATGTTGATTAAGCCCAGATTTATGACCGAATGTCTTCCCTGACGCCAGCCTTATGTGTACGGATGTTTACATTATTCTACTTTGTACATGTTTCTGTAGTGGTTCATCTTGCGATGTGTTCCAAGTAAATGAGAAGCCTCTCTCTCTCTCTTTCTCTCACACACACATACACAGAGAGAGAGAGAGAGAGAGAGAGAGAATGGGTGATTCAGAACACCAAAGCTGTGTGGGACGGGAAACTGATCATATTTCGAGAGAGGACCAATGTCGGAAAATGCATGGTTTGGGTGACGTGGGGCGTCAAAATTTGAGGACACTTAGGGTGTGGTGGTGAACGTTCGTTCCATATTTCATGAAGAAACGTTCAACAACTCAATAATGCATTAAAACACAAAAGAGGTTTAAACTTTTGATATCCAACACGACTACAGAGCCCAAATAGCTGGTGCGAAGACTGGCCCTCATGGACAAAGACGATTGGGGTACTGTCAAGGACATGGTGTGCGAGACTCCTGTTTCATCAAAGGAGAGCCTATCACACGAATTCACACATAATGAAATACTGAGCACATTATCACATGTATTTGATCATGAGTGCCAATTTTTGGCACCGCCGATGTAGACTGCGTAATCAAGTTGGAGATCAACATTTTAAAACCCATTTGTAATTTAATGCACGATGTGGTGTTCTTGTTGAGTTGGTGGAAGATTCTTCCCAAAATATGGAGCTCACGTTCACCACCATATCCGAAGTGTTGTCAAATTTTGACGTCCCACAACACCCAGATCATACACTACCAGACATGCGTCCCGTCTTGAAATATGATCAGTTTGCACACGTTTACACCATACTAAGCCTTACCAGTGTGGTTTTCAATCACCCTCTATATCTATTAAAATCTCCTGCGCTTCAACGAAGGATTTGAGATGATAAGTACAGTACTTGGTGAGCAGAGATGAATGGATATGTAATATGATGAGTGGATACACCACGGGGTTTAGATGAGAGACAGTGCGTTTGCCGTCTATATAGGGGTTCATAGCCAGGATGAGTGGTGAAGGCGGTTGAGACGCTGGCCTTCTGACCCCAACTTGGCACGTTCGATCCTGGCTCAGTACGGTGGTATTTTCAGGTACTCGAATACGTCAGCCTCGTGTCGGTAGATTTACTGGCACGTAAAAGAATCCCTGCGGGAAAAGTTCCTGCACCTCGACGTCTCCAAACCGTAAAAGTAGTTAGTGGACATAAAGTTATTATTATTATTATTATTATTATTATTATTATTATTATTATTATTATTATTGAAGGGATGAATCCTTTACCGGACAAACTGTTGAAGTGCGATTGGAAGTGGGTTACTTACGATACTCCATGGAACCGTCATCATTTGTAAGCTCCACATAATCCATTTCAAAACCATCACAGCAATAACAGAAAATTGTTGATTGCTTGGGGTATTGTGGATCATGATTACCTGCCAGGTAGCCCGATATCGGAGCAAACGAGGATTCGCAGCAAATGGAACGTATTCAAAAGTAGCTTCAAGCCGTCAAGCCATCCCTTTTGAAGAGCAGATCTGGCAATCTGTTATATAATAGTGTGAAGCTTGTCGTTTCTTATGAGATCAAGTTAATTTACAAATGATGGAATAATTGTCCGTGAATGGGCTAACGAGGGGTTCTTAATTACTATTATACAAATAGCAAGTTGCCATCATGTGCACACATCCCTCCTTGTTCTCTCAATTAAGAACTTTGGAAGCAGATGATGAGTTTCGTCTCCGAGGTGAGTTGGCGTGGAATGATGCGTGTAGAAAACTAAGCTGAAGTGAAGCTTTAAAAAAAGGAGAGATTACAATACGAAGATCAAGCTGGAATTCAAGAGGACAGATTGTGGCAAATATTCATTTATAGGACGATGAGTAAGGGATTAGTATAAATTATCAAGAGAAAAGTTCGATAAATTTCAAAGTTCGTTGAAAATATTTAAGGAAATGCTAGGTAAAGAATTGATAGGGAATCCGCCACCTGGGCGACAGCCCTAAATGCAGATCATTGATTGATTGATTGATTGATTGATTGATTGATTGATTGATTGATTGATGAAACCAAAAGTGTGTTTTGTCTCGTACAATTCTAACTTGCATTTTTGTCTTCCTTTCAGAAATCTCCCATTCTGTACCCTTCGCTACTTCTACGGTATATTTTATTACATAAGTTAAGAATAATTTAATTCCTTAGTGATTCTTATGTGAATCTGATTGCAATTAATCTTATTTGCCATTTAAAAGGGTCTGTCATGTATGTCACCAGCCCTTTTTAAAGTTTACTCCTTCACAGCCAACGTTTTCAGTTGCATTTAACACAACTGGTACATATACCGTTAATTGTTTGCAACGTAAGTACATACCAGTTTCAAGAAGTAGTTCTTCAATATTTAGAGATTTTATCGATTCTGAATATGCAACATCCCTTCGCACACTATGACATGTGACGGAATCGAGCGTAATCGAACGAAATATTCCTGATCGGCTCATAGTCAGAATATATCGAAAATACCATAGAAAGTAGACGAAGTTAATTGCAAGGAATTATATGCTGACCGACTGAATAGTGAAGTACCGGTAGGCTACAGAACCCAGTAATTCACAGAAGAGACTGCCTAGTAGAGGCGGAAAATGAACCCATTCGTGCGCTTGATTCAACATCTGGTATTCGACATTTTTTTAGAAATGAGCACTTCTCTACAGGCTCATGGACCTGGGGTTCACTCAGTTTATTATCGAAGTACTCAGTTCATTACTGAAGTGAGTACCAGCATAATCCCTATGTGCAATGGAGGCCAAGAGATTAAGTAACAAATCCTTCACTCTTTTCTCCTCGCTGGTGTGGTCAACCCTAACTTCCCACTTCTCCATGGATCTTAATACACTGGAAGGAGACGACCTTGCCTGTATTATGAAATGAAAGGCGGAAAAGGATGAAAGAAGGGAACTTGTTATTGTGCTGTCATTAGCACTGGTATAATGACGGTCAAATATAACTTACTAAAAAAAATACGGTGTAAAGATGTCACTACATAGAAAAAAGAAAGATGTGGAATGAGTGCCCTTTTTATATATGAAAGCACGTATTTGGGATGTTTTTAACCTACAGTCTGGCAGTCCTGGGGAGACATTGACTCAGTCATTACTGAGCCTCTTCAAATGACCGTGAGAACGTTAGTGTGGATGTTTCAAGAGAGACAGACACATGTTTCTACACACCGTACAAATTTAGCCTCACTTGAAGGTAAAATAGCTGTATCACGCTTCTTCTCTTTCTGTTTTCACTTGTAGTCATTGCGTACATGACATACGAAATTACACATTTCTAGGTAATAAGGTGTAGTTGCGCTTCCGCCTTACCTCTTATTTTATCATTTCGTGTCATAGGAATATTATGAATGGAGGGAGACTAGCGTGATAAGCTTTTCCTCTATTATTCCCCATTATTGCAGGTATTTATGCAAGGGCACCAACTTTTCTCAAGCAATGCAACGCTGAGACTGAAAATATTTCAGTCAGTCGAATAATATAAACGAAACAAGAGATGAAGCTAAGAACTTCCTAAACACACAGAATTACATATTCCGTCTTCAAATTCATGAAAGCATAGCGAGAAATAGCTAACACATACAAAATATACGGTATTGAGACCTTCAAAAAGGTGTACAAATACTCTGCCTGTTGCCCTTCTGTATAAGAGGAGATATATTACACTGCACGCTTATCTCCTCCGTCGATTGTCGGTCATCTGTCACAGCTGAGCCGGCAGTAACATTCAAATCTTCTATCTCTGTGTCCTTATGGGGTTTTTCTTATCACTTCGCCGACCCGTCGACAGGATTCAGAGGAAGGCACAACTATGTAAAATGGAAGGCGAAATGTGCTCACTGAAAATTATTGAAATGCTTTGTTTTAAGCGAAATTGACGTGTAGAAATACGACGCTGAAGAGAAAACAATACAGTCACATATGATAAAATAGTGCTTAAAATAACTAAAAAAGAAATACGTATATTAATCCGACCCTGTTTATCTGACCCTGTAATAACTAACATGTGAATTCCTTAAGGCAGTAATATTGGACCATTCTGTTTCCTTATATATATATATATATATATATATATATATATATATATATATATATATATATATATAAATGATAAGAATAATGGAATCAGTGATAAGGCATAGAGTAATAAATAAGTTACAAGATTGTGAGCAACTGCAACATGACCTCGATAATGTTGTAATATGGACAGTACGCAATGGTACGATGATAAACGGGGTTAAAAGTCAGGTTGTGAGTTTCACAAATAGGATATGTCCTCTCAGTTTTAATTACTGTGTTGATGAGGTGAAAGCTCCTTATGGGAATGATAGCAATTACCTAAGTGTTAAGAGAAGGATAGATCTCTATTGGGTTATCACATAAATGGGATTGTAAATAAAGGGTACAGATCTCTGCACATGGTTATGAGGGTGTTTAGGGGTGTAAAGGAGAGGGCATGTAAGTATCTGCTAAGACCCCAACGAGAGTATGGCTCAAGTGTGTGGGACACTCACCAGGATTACTTAATTCTAGAACTGAAAAAATCCAAAGAGCCGGCCTGAGTGGCTCAGACGGTTGAGGCGCTGGCCTTCTGACCCCAACTTGGCGGGTTCGATCCTGGCTCAGTCCGGTGATATTTGAAGGTGCTCAAATATGTCAGCCTCGTGTCGGTAGATTTACTGGCACGTAAAAGATCTCCTGCGGGACAAAATTCCGGCACCTCGGCGTCTCCGAAAACTGTAAAAGTAGTTAGTGGGACGTAAAGCAATTCGTATTATTATTTAAATCCAAAGAAAAGCAGCTCGATTTGTTCTCGGGGATTTCCGGCAAAAGAGTAGCGTTACAAAAATGTTGCGAAGTTTGGGCTGGGAAGACTTGGGACAAAGGAGACGAGCTGCTCGACTAATTGGTATGTTCCGAGCTGTCAGTGGAGAGATGGCGTGGAATGACGTTAATAGACGAATAAGTGTGAGTGGTGTCTTTAAAAGTATGAAAGATCACAATATGAAGATAAAGTTGGAATTCAACACGACAAACTGGGGCAAATATTCATTTATAGGAAGGAGAGATAGGGACTGGAATAACCTACCAAGGAAAGTTTGGGACTGGAATAACTTACCAAGGGAGATATTCAATAAATTTCCAATTTATTTGCAATCATTTAAGAAAAGGCTAGGAAAATAACAGAGATGGAATCGGCCACCTGGACGACTGCCCTAAACGCAGATCACTAGTGACTGGTTGACAGCTAGTAAGCTAAGTCAAGAAGAACTTGACCAGTACCGAGTCCAATACACTCACGTTTTTGACCTTTTTTTAAAAAATGTTTTTGGTTCGGGGCGTCGACCTACAGAGATCTGTTGCCCCTACTTGAACCATGTGATATGAACCTGCGTGTAATTGGAATGGAGGAAGTTAGAATGTTGAATGTGAGGAAATGAACGTTAAGGACGACACAACACCCAGGCCCCAGGGCAGGGATATTAATCATTTACAATTAAGAGCTCCTGACCCAGCCGGGAATCGAACCTGGGGCCGCCGGCTGACAGGCGGACGCGTTTCCCCCTACACCACGGGGCCGGATATGTTTTTTGACCTAGTCCCAAACTAACATTATCAACGAACGTCAAAAAAAAAAAATCTAAATTATTTACAACACAATACCTGCCTAGTCCTAGCAAGGGGTGTGCCACTACCCGACACTGAACATCGCAGTCCTACGGCGGTCCGTATCACTCAATGTCGAACACTACAGACCTACTGTGATGCGTGTCATCACGTAATATCTACCTCCTACAGTGGTAGGTATCATCACTTAACTTCTGACATCTGAGTTTTATCATCAACCGTACGATAACGCTGATCTAACAACATGCCTTAATAATTATACACCATAGAGAATATTAACACCAACTGACTGTTCAATTTTACTACGATTCTATATCCACAAAATGAAATAATAACATATTACCAGGATAAATTACGACCTAAACACACGGTCCATGGTAACGAAAGAAACGTAAGTATACCACACACGAAGTTCGATTAACAAAAAGCCAAAAATGTTTGAAGATCCGTAATACCTTCCATGTTACAACCACCGGGTGACAATACAACAAGTCAGTAAATGTGAACGTGTTAACTCCCAATTATGGTTCGTGGTATGGGATACTGTTCTCACATCCTGTTTCGAGAACCATCGTGTAGGGTTGTGTTGCCTAGTAGTAAGTAGTCCTGAGAGTCGGGATACCAGCTGCTATGGAATGGGAGTCATCTTTCTCCTTGCGCTACGGCGCCTGTTAGAGGAGACATCCCCACTGGGACTTCGTGTATGTAAGGGTAGCAGTTTGCTTCACGCTCAGAACGTGTTAAGCAAACCTCTGACCTATGGATTAACAGAGTCCCACTCCCATTTGGCATATGAGGAACTCCTTGGAATAAACTTGTCGAACGAAGTGGAATTTGATGGGGAACTATCAATATTAACGGGGCCTATGGAAGAAATAATATAGAACTGGCTGAGTCAGCAAAAAGAATGCGTCTGTGTTTGTTAGGAGTTAATGAAATCCGGGTAAGGGTAGATAATGGGGAGGAGATTATAAAGCGTACCTGACGGGTGTTATAAAAAGGGGAGGACAGTTTTTTTGTCTCAAAACCCAGTTGCTGACGTTCTGATGTTGGGCCATCCAGGTGGTCTGCTTATAACTTTCAATATTCCAACAACTGTGCTGGTATCTGGGAACGAATGCAGAATTCTACTGGACGGCTCCCATGGATGAGTTGATTTCAATTTGTCAGTTGTCACTGAGTGCACCACCAGAGGTCTTTAATATGTCAACAACTATGACATCGAGAGCCAAAAGGTTTTTGACTGCTCTTCAAGGATCGATTATATCAACTGGAATCGAACTCCCGAACTTGTTGTTGTTAAGTCTGTCACACTACTATTGATTCATCTGGACAGATACATGCATAATTCATGTTCATACTGCTTCCGCTGTAATTTTTAGAATTTTGTATTGATCGGCCTGAAATTAGAGGAGACCACCAGGCTGCAGAATACTCTAAGAAGTTTATCAATTACGTGCCCACAGCAGTTATGAATAAAGGTGAAATAAAAATGTGAAAGAAAAAGATTTGTAATACGCAGGACCTGAGTGCATTAACACGAGGGCTTATACAGATGATGTCTCCACATCCTAATTAATCTCTTTAGTACTATGAGGGCAAATCTATATTGCAACCATACCACCGTATATGACCGATAGGGTCACAATATATATAACTTGTCCTGACCGACTGACTGACTGACTGAATGACTGACTGACTGACTGACTGATTCATCATCGCCGAGCCAAAACTACTGGATATAAAGAAATGAAATGTTTAGGATACATTTATATTACAATGTAGGTGCTCGTTAAGGGAGGATTTTTGGATATTCCGTTGCTAAAAGGGTGAAAAGCGGCGTGAAATTTTGAAATGAGTGCAACTATATCTCAAAAATTTAAAAGTTTACACATCTAAAAATGGGTATTTAGAATCTCCTCTAAAAATAAACATTTTTGCTTTCGGAAAATACCGAGAGGAGGGGTGAAAAAGGGTGGAAAACAGGTTGAATACCTTTAATGAGGATACTTACATCTCAGAAACTGAAGACATTACAGAACTGAAAAATTGTATTTGGGATTTCCTTTAAAAGAAACACGTATTTTTTTTGTTTTTGGAAAATCCAATTAATGGGGGTTAAACGGGAGTGACAAATTTGGGTGAACTTTTAGAAGGATTATAACTACAATGTATCTCCGAAACGTAAAATGTTACAGGCGTAAAAGTTGGTATTTGGAATCTCCTGTAAAAGTAAAGAAGCACAGGTGATTCGTTTTAGGAAACTCCATTTAAAGGGAACCAAAAAGGGGTGAAATTTTAAAATGAGCATTTCTACAGTATATCTCAAAATCGTAACATGTTACAGAAGTGAAAAATTATATTTGTTATCTCTATTACAAATAAAGAAACATGTATTTATTGTTTTCGGAAAAAACACTGGGTTGGGGGGGGGGTAAAAGTGAATGAAAAAGGGGTTGAATTCTTTTAATTAGGATACTGATATCTCAAAAACTGAAGGTGTTACAGACGTGATATTTGATATTTGAAATCTCCTTTAAAAATAAAGAAATGCGTAGTTTTCTTTTCGGAAATCCACTTAAAGGGGGGGGGGGGGAAGGGAAATTGAAAAATTAGTTGAAATATGTGTTTGAATTTGTGTATTATCTCAAAAATAACGATTTTGCAGACGTGAACATTGGTATTTGGAACCTGTTTTAAAAGTAAAGAAACACGTATTCTCGGAATATCCATGAAGAATTTAAAAATTAATTGAATTAATTGTATGTGGATACGTACATATAATAAAAACGAAAGTTGTTACAGACGTGAAAATTGGTATTTGTATCTCCTTTAAAAACAAAGAAAAACGCGTTTTATGGGGGAAATCATCTTGGGAGGCGGGAGTGAAAAGGAGTTGAATTCTTTTATGAGGACACATATCCCTAAAACTGAAGATAATTGGTATTTAGAAGATTCTTTACTACTCCTTTTTTGCTATTGGCTTTACGTCGCACCGACACAGATATGTCTTATGGCGACGATGGGACAGAAATGGGCTAGGACTGGGAAGGAAGCGGCCGTGGCCTTAATTAAGGTACAGCCCCAGCATTTGCCTGGTGTGAAAATGGAAACAACGGAAAACCATCTTCAGGGCTGCCGACATTGGGGTTCGAACCCACTATCTCCCGAATACTGGATACTGGCCGCACTTAAACGACTGCAGCTATCGAGCTCGGTATCCTTTACTATAAAAGAAACAAGTATTTTTTTGCCAGAGAATTCACTTCGGGGAAGGGGGAGCGGGAGTGGGTGTGGAGTGTGAAAGGAAGTGAAAAAAGTTATTCTTTATGGGGATACTCATATCTCAAAACTGAAGGTAACAGGCGTGAACATTGGTATTTGGTATCTCCTTTAAACATAAAGAAACATGCCTTCTTTATTCTTGGTGGGGGTGGGGGTACATCAACTTAACGGCGGTGTGGTGAAAAGTAGTTGTGACCAATTGATTTTACTGTTCATGATGTACTTATTCTGATCATAAACCGATCATTTTTAATCTTTCCTGGGTTCGTTTTCAAGAGCCGTAAATAAAAGTTTAAACACATTTGAAAAAAGCGACAGGAATGATATTGACCGTGCAACTGTTCACATCTATAATAAGGTCAATAATGCACGGAAGTATATCATTCGTATCGCCAGAAATCCCGCGCACTTGCCTACGCGCGATAATGGTGCTGGTCATATTGTCAGTTATGACAATGGCAGCAGTTGTAATTTACCGCCAAGTAGCGGTCTTGCATTTTGCTGTGGATTCCAGAATAATAATAATAATAATAATAATAATAATAATAATAATAATAATCTGGACCGTCGTCAAAATGTGCGGACCGCGCTGGAAATGGGTCCTGGCCGGGTAATGACTACGAATGCAGTCCGGCCGCGGGCTCAGTACCGCCAAGGAACCCAAGACAACACCACGCAGGATCTCCTCAAGGATTTTATCCATATTTAAAATACTTACAGGAAAAGATGACAAAGATGTAGGGACCCAACTAACCGGGTGGAATACCTGGACCTAGCCCGGGAAGTACGAAATCGATTGCTGGAAAAAAAGATTGAAAAATGGGAGGAACTTTGCCGTAATCTCTCAGAAAACGAGTCAGATCGCGAATTTCGGCGGATTATATATAAAACTTTAAGCATTCAATTATAAATTTCAGTATAATACCGTAGCGAAGCACGGGTATCTTGCTAGTGTTAAGCAAAGAATAAACACTATTGAAGAAGGAGTACGCATAAACCGGTTTCGATGGTGTGATTATGTAAGGTGAATGCAGGAGGACAATTTACCAAGAAGAAAAAGAAGAAGGAGAAGAATGAAAAAGGCCATGGAGGTTAAGAGAAGCAGCGGGAGATAAAGGCGACGATGGTTTGATTCATTGTTTAATGATGTAATGATACGATCCCCCTGACACCTTGAATGGCCTTAACGTATCACGTGACCGCTGCTCAGAGCGATGGCCTGCAGATTACGAAATGACGCGCGATCAGCGCAACGAATCCCCTCGAACATTATTGTTTGTTTCGGCTATTATTCTTCGTTTTCTACACAGGGGTCGCTGTGTCACAGTCAGCCAGCATCTCAACTGTTCTGACATAGCTTGAGTGGACCACGAACCAGCCCTTAGATCCAGATAGGAATCACTGACCTGGTTGCGTAAGACAGACCACTGTCCTTAGACCACCTAGCTAGCTTTAATGATAAGAGGTGTGGAAGTAATCGAGGCCACAGAGTTGATTGCGAAGAGCATTATGGAGGCGCTCAGTTAATTCAGAGAGGCTTGCGGACTGAATGCAGAAAGGCATATCAGTCTATAACAAAGACGTATGTACAGTGCACCCTTGGGGATAACTAAGGTTGTGATTAATAAGATAAGAAAGTAAAACAAGGACTATTCAACTTGGGAAGGTGTGACTATAACCTATACAAAAATTGTTAACATGTCATATTATCCAAAGAACAAATGATCAAGAACACAAACCAAGTCACCGACTGAACTCCCAAATATTAACATTACTTATTATTATTATTATTATTATTATTATTATTATTATTATTATTATTATTTCATCGTTATGCCCATTCAAAGAGCGTATTTGAACTTGTTCGATGGCCTGTTGGTTTTCGCCTTCTTATCCCCCCAAAATCTCTTCATGAATGCACTGTGTTTCATCTTGCATTCTGTGGATCACTTCCTACCACTTTTCCTTTTAGGTTTCTTCACGAATTTGTGCTTGGCTACTATTGTACTAAAGGCCCCACGATCTTCTATGATTCCATCCGTGATATTCATTTCTTGGAAGTCCGCCTTAGTTTCTTCTAGCCGAGTTATCTTGACCGTCTTTGAGTTGATTGCTTTAAATAATATTTTGGTGAGTCTGTCGCTGTCCATTCTACAAATATGGCCACAGAATGTAAGGCGTCTCTTGCGTACGGCATAAGTGAACCTGTCAGTTAATGAGTCGAGGTCCACTGTTCTCCACTTAATGCACATTCCATTTTCTCTCGTGGGACCATACATTTTCCTCAGAATTTCCCTTTCTTGCTTTTCAATTTCAATAATTTTAGTGTGACCTCCAAGGGATATGGTTTCTGAGACGTATAAATCATCCCGCAAAACAACTGCCTTGTAATGTCGTAATTTATCATTACGCAATATGACTCTCTTGCAGTAATTCCACATTAACCTGTACTCCTTATGGAGTTCAGTAGCTCTTTCTATGTTGGCTCTACTGTCTAGTCCCGATGGTAGTATGATTTCGCCAAGGTATTTCAAGGAGGGAACCTGTGAAATTGTGCCGTTTTACATCTCTAGCAGAGTTTTGTTTTTGCTATGTATATTTTTCACGAACTGGGCTTATTTTCGTACGATATCTGGAAGCCTGCCTTTGATGCTCTACTGTGTAATCACTGTACGGCGTATCTGGTTTCATATCTGGTCTTAGTAATGATTGCCAGATCATCAGCAAAGGCTAAATATTTCACCTTGACTTTGCTTCCAAGTTTCCGATGGTCACACCTTTGACGTCCCTTACCCATTCTCTAATAACTTAGTCTAGAACTAAGTTAAACAGAATTGGGGAGATGGAGTCACCCTGACGAACGCCCGTACATATTTCAAAAGACTCAAATATTTCCCAAAGTTGTTTCACTTTAGAAGTCTTATTCGTGAGAGTTTGCCGGATTAGTTCTCTCCTCTTCCTGCCCACTCTTGAGTTCTCCTAAAGTATCAAAAACGGTCTGTCTGTGCACAGAATCATACGCCTTCTGAAAGTCCGCGAAAGTGGCGATCGTGCTGGTAGCTCGGCGGATCCTTAATATCGTCTTCAAATTCCACATTTGTTCAGCGCATGATCGACCTTTCCTGAAACCTGCTTGGTACTCGCCGATCAGGTGATCTGTTTTTCTAAACTGTTCAATCGAGCTTTGGAAATAATTTTGTATGTGATCGGTAATACGGATATGCCTCTGTAGTTGTGTGGATCCGCCTTGTCGCCTTGTTTGTGCAATGGGTTTATTAATGCAAACCTCCAATCCTGCGGGATCGTTTCAGTTTCCCAGATTTCTACTAAGATTGCATGAATTCTGCTTACGAGGTCTTCCCCTAGTTTCCACATCTCCGCGGTGATGCCATGCTCTCCAGGGACTTTTTTATTTTTAGGCGATGGGATGATCTCTTCTGTTCCCTGTATTGTCGGGGGTTGTGAATCATGGCTCGGCATGGGCTCTTCGAAGTAAAGTCTTTCGTTTGTACGATCACAGTTGAGGTGGTCTCGGAAGTAGTCAGCTAGAATTGTGCAGTTTTTCTTTGGTGGTCGTTTCTAATGTTCCATCTGCTCGACGGAAACAACAATGGTGGTTGATAACTGGATAAATTCTCACGGAAGGTCTTGCAGAAATTCCTAGTGTTGTTTTTCATGAATTCTTGCTCGATTTCTCCCGGCGGATTATTTTTGAGGTAATTTTCTGCGTCTTTAAGAAGCCCTCCATTTGTCAGTTTCTTGATGTCCATTCCACTGATTCCACGCTTCCATCCGATCATTAGTTAAGTAAGGTCGTGTTCCACCATCTATGTTTTCGTTTCCTCGGAGGCTGTCCTACATTCAGGACTGATATTTGAAGTGTTTTACGTAGATATGGCCGGTCCTTGGGATCCTGCCATTTCTATTAGAGACTGCAACGTGATCAATCTGGAATCTCCTAATAACCGGATCGGTGATTTCCAAGCTTAATTTTAGTAACAGTAGTAGCAGTAGTAATGTTATTTAAGGTCATGCAGGGCATCAGCTTTTCATTTAACATTATCATTATTAGCCAAAATATCTCTGTATAAGTTAGTATTGTCATCACTTCCAAAGGGATAACATTCAGATTATTATTATTATTATTATTATTATTATTATTATTATTATTATTATTATTATTATTATTATTATTTCAGTTATTACTATTGTTTATTATCATATTTAAGATAAATTTGGACTTCAAGAGGCAAATTGGGGCAAAATTCATTTATAGGACGTGGGGTAAGGGATTAGAATAAATTATCAAGGGAAATGTTCGATAAATTTCAAAGTTTGTTGAAAATATCTTTTAAGAAAAAGCGTGGTAAACAAGTATACATAAATGTAAATATGAGTTAAACAACTGATAGCGAATCTGCCTCCTGAGCGACAGCTGTAAATGCAGTTGATTGATTGATCGATTGATCGATCGATTGGTTGATTGATCGATTGATTCAATCATTCAATCATTAATTCATTCATTCATTCATTCATTCATTCATTCATTCATTCATTCATTCATTCATTCATTCATTCATTGGTCGAGTGATTATCATTTCTCTACACCTAATTATGTTATTCTATTATCAGGTAATTCATTAACACTAGCATCCAGAGACCAACACATGACAGTACCTACTCTAAAACACACATCCATCTTGTGTGGAACACCGTGAGTCTTCGCTACTTTTGATTAGTACCCCAACGTGACAAATACCATGGTTCTACTTTACTCGCGACATGTACCATTCTGAGGGGACTTAGACTTGGATTTTGGATCCCTTTAGACATCAAGCATCCTCGATTCAGGACTGTGCTTTATAAGTGGTCCCTTGGTCAGTAATACTATTATTTATGACCTTATTTGAGTCGGATCCACTGTTTTTTGTTTGTTTCTGGTTTTTTTTGGGGGGGGGGGTTCATGTCCATCCATTCATTTTTCATGACATTTTTTTATTTTGGTAAGTGGATTCTTTGAACTTATTGTTGTCATTTCATTTCGTACCATTAGGGGCAGATGTCCTCGATGTTAGGCCCCTTTAAACAACAAGCATCATCATCATCATCATCATCATCATCACAAACACACATGATCCTCAATGAATTAACAGAATCTAAGTATGAAAACAACCGTAGTGCTATTTACCATAGTGGATTCGTGGGTAACAGAACACAACCTCTTACAATGATTGGTTGGGGTTGACTTGCGGACATAAACTTCCGCACGACATGTACAGGATCTGGGGATCAAACAAAAGATATAATTCCACTGGACATGGATGAAAGAAGCTCCTAACCTCGTGAACACATTCACTTTGAAATAAACTGGGCGAGTTTCGAGTCATCCTACCATAGCTTCACTAAACTCGTGAATCTCCACCAAATGGCATTAATTTATTTCACGTACCCATCACAAGTCTCACCTCACTGGAAGAATAATGTCTCGAGATGCTTTAACGTAGGGCCTCAAATACCAAACATGAGGAGGACATAATAAGCTTGTGAATGGGCGTGCCCTCTCCGGAGGCAATACGCCATTATTATTACTACTACTAAAAGTACTTAGGCAAAATCCGGTGCTTAATATCTAAATCACTGAGTGAGATGAGCGAGACGGCCGTGCGTTTAGGGTCGCTCAGCCGGTGAGCTTGCAACAGAGAATTTGCTACAGATAAGAATATCCTATCCCGGCTGTTTCTTTTACATGTATAATACTGTTACCATATGTTTTCTCCTTCAGGTAGTTTATAAATTAATTTACTCGAAGTTAGTTTTGGCAGACACTCCCGGAACTAAAAGCCATACGCCATTCCCATTTCATTTTTTTTTTGGACGGTGCACAGCAACATCAGTGTAGTGCTTGCATCCTGTCACTAAATGAAATGTCCCCCGCCCACAGCCCCCGACCCCGATGGTGTTCCGTCGGGGTTGATGCGAGCCTTCTCGAGATGCGAGTACCATCAGGTTCTCACTGTGTCCAACACCGACGCACAGTTTAGTCGGAATTATTCAAACAGCGAACAACGCTCCGAACCGTGCACCCTGCCTCTCTTAGTCCGATGATGTGGCATCTCAAACTCGTCGAATGTACCATCGAGGCATGCTGCGTTTTAACTGAACTTAACTCTAAAGCTCACATTACTACTACGGCCTTATTCGGTGTCTTGTATCTATGAATGAGGGGGGGATATTTACGTCCCCTCTTGGCAATTCCACGCAAACACTCAACAATAAACGCAAGTGTCAACCCATGGCGACATTGTGTGGCAACCTTCATTTTACTCCCCGGATTCGTTCATGGTTAGAGGCAAGACTTTTTCGGATTAATTTTTGAACGATTTCGCGAGAAGGATAATAATTTTCGCGTTATTTCGCGATATATACACTGACTGACAGAGCAAATGCAACACCAAGAAGGAGTGGTCAGAACTTTATGCCAATTGCAGGGTAGACTGACGTCACTGAGGTATGCTCATGATGTGAAATGCGCCGCTATGCTGCGCACGTAGCGAACGATAAATGGGACACGGCGTTGGCGAATGGCCCACTTCGTACCGTGATTTCTCAGCCGACAGTCATTGTAGAACGTGTTGTCGTGTGCCACAGGACACGTGTATAGCTAAGAATGCCAGGCCGCCGTCAACGGAGGCATTTCCAGCAGACAGACGACTTTACGAGGGGTATGGTGATCGGGCTGAGAAGGGCAGGTTGGTCGCTTCGTCAAATCGCAGCCGATACCCATAGGGATGTGTCCACGGTGCAGCGCCTGTGGCGAAGATGGTTGGCGCAGGGACATGTGGCACGTGCGAGGGGTCCAGGCGCAGCCCGAGTGACGTCAGCACGCGAGCATCGGCGCATCCGCCGCCAAGCGGTGGCAGCCCCGCACGCCACGTCAACCGCCATTCTTCAGCATGTGCAAGACACCCTGGCTGTTCCAATATCGACCAGAACAATTTCCCGTCGATTGGTTGAAGGAGGCCTGCACTCCCGGCGTCCGCTCAGAAGACTACCATTGACTCCACAGCATAGACGTGCACGCCTGGCATGGTGCCGGGCTAGAGCGACTTGGATGAGGGAATGGCGGAACGTCGTGTTCTCCGATGAGTCACGCTTCTGTTCTGTCAGTGATAGTCACCGCAGACGAGTGTGGCGTCGGCGTGGAGAAAGGTCAAATCCGGCAGTAACTGTGGAGCGCCCTACCGCTAGACAACGCAGCATCATGATTTGGGGCGCTATTGCGTATGATTCCACGTCACCTCTAGTGCGTATTCAAGGCACGTTAAATGCCCACCGCTACGTGCAGCATGTGCTGCGGCCGGTGGCACTCCCGTACCTTCAGGGGCTGGTCAATGCTCTGTTTCAGCAGGATAATGCCCGCCCACACACTGCTCGCATCTCCCAACAGGCTCTACGAGGTGTACAGATGCTTCCGTGGCCAGCGTACTCTCCGGATCTCTCACCAATCGAACACGTGTGGGATCTCATTGGACGCCGTTTGCAAACTCTGCCCCAGCCTCGTACGGACGACCAACTGTGGCAAATGGTTGACAGAGAATGGAGAACCATCCCTCAGGACA
This sequence comes from Anabrus simplex, assembly GCF_040414725.1. Taxonomy (NCBI): domain Eukaryota; kingdom Metazoa; phylum Arthropoda; class Insecta; order Orthoptera; family Tettigoniidae; genus Anabrus; species Anabrus simplex. The sequence continues at coordinate 597,420,386 of NC_090266.1, forward strand.
CCATCCGCACTCTCACTGACTCTGTACCTCGACGTGTTTCTGCGTGCATCGCCGCTCGCGGTGGTCCTACATCCTACTGAGTCGATGCCGTGCGCATTGTGTAACCTGCATATCGGTTTGAAATAAACATCAATTATTCGTCCGTGCCGTCTCTGTTTTTTCCCCAACTTTCATCCCTTTCGAACCACTCCTCCTTGGTGTTGCATTGTCACTGTCAGTCAGTGTATATTGCCGTATCGCTTTAATTTCGCTTTAATGAAATTCTAAAATTAATCATTAAAGGTTTCATTACTATCACTGATCGTTGATTGTGGAGGTTTAATTGATAGGCTGTACATAACTGGTACATGCTTTTGAAGACATTTCCGGACTGCAGGGTCGTCTACCTTCTCCAGCGGGATGTTGGCTTTGAGCAGCATCGCTCTTGTCTCGTGAATAAATTCTATTTTTTCACTCTTACCTTTCTTTTTCATATCTAATGAGAGTTCTATTGTTGCCTGCCGTTTCACTGTTGGATGCTAAATTTACAGTACGTTCTGAATGTTCCTCATTTTTAAACAATGTTTTCAGACCGTATCTTTTTTCTCCCACTCGATACGAGAATTACAAAATTTACACATTAAAATATTGCTTTCCGAAACGTATAAACCTTCACTCGCAAAATGTTTAGCTCTGCTATGCACCGTAACACTTGTCGAGCGACCCATCTTCGCTTACTGTCTGTGATCACTTTCTTAATTTTACCTGACCACGAAGCCGAAATACACCAGTCAATTGTGCTGCTTGTAGACGTCATTAGGGATTCCAGGATGGCACAATGCCGTGAGGATACAGGCGGGGGTGGGATTATCAGCCACCACAAGAACAACATTCCAAACATTTCGTTTGGCAAAAAGCCTGGAGCCAACCCCTTTTCTTTGATGCCATGTCTTAAAGAATTTTCCAGAATATTATGATAACATATTTCTTTCCCGTTGATGAATCTTTCTTCGCTCTTCCTTTTCTTCTCATAATCTTGGAACAAAATGTCAAGATCGTTTTTCACTACAGATTTCGCTGTAATATCGTGCTTATCGCGAAATGATTGAATTTCACTTTAAAATGGCCTTATCGCTTTAATTTGCTTTAATTCTCGAACATAATATCCAGATTTTCTTAACCAGAAACATATGATTCGTAACGATATTGCAAAATCGCTTCAAAATATTTTTTGTCGCATTTATCGTTAATGCGAAAACATCATGCCTCTATTCATGGTGCACTTTTCTTTTTTCCAATGGGTGTATTTTAATACTCAGAAGACCGAGCTCGATAGCTGCAGTCGCTTAAGTGCGGCCAGTATCCAGTATTCTGGAAATGGTAGGTCCGAACCCCACTGTCGGCAGCCCTGAAAATGGTTTTCCGTGGTTTCCCATTTTCATACCAGGCAAATGCTGGGGCTGTACCTTAATTAAGGCCACGGCTGCTTCCTTCCCACTCCTAGCCCCTCCCTTCCAATCGTCGCCATAAGACCTATCTGTGTCGGTGCGACGAAAAGCAACTAGCAAAAAAAAATATATACTCAGAAGGTCGCATTAAATGCAGTAGTGATCAGAAAATGAGTGTTTTTCAGGACTCACAAGGTCATATTGAAATTTGTGGTGACTAGGACCCCGAGAACGATGTAGTCATTATTCCATTCGTACAGTTTATATGAAGTCAGGCAGTAATATAGGCAGCCAATCACTCGAATAGCTTGTGAGGAGACTAACTACATTCTGGCCAGAAACAGTTCAATGAAATGCGCACTGGATCGAGACAAATGGGATTCACTAAAAAAACGCTGTCCACTAATATTGGAAGTTATATTTCCCAGTCCTTCACAGACATTTAAATCTTCATTCGTAACTTCTCTTCCACCGGTTTGGTATCGCAGCCTTTTAGTTTGCAGGATGGACTACCGTACTATGAGCTCACATGAAATGATGGCACAGTATTGTGATTTTCTGTAGAGTTAATCATTTAAATACGTAGAATGTCGTGAACATAACCCCTATCTACTTTGTGTGAATGCTTTAGCTGCAATTTTCTGGGGTCTGAGCATATAGTTCGTCACATACTTCGAGTCGAGAATCAGTCCCCATAGACTGATGAACGTTAAAATTGTGACGAAATCACTGCAGTGTTTCACCCGAACACAAAGAGCATGCAGTACGTATTTTTAGGAGTAACCCCTGCGGCGGACACTTCAGTCAGTGTCAACTGTGGTACACGTCCAGCAATATGACTGTTTTGTATTCATTCAGGGTTGAATTTATTTTCCGAGTCAACGAGTCAACAGCTGGGCTGAAGCAGTACAATAACAATCAAGGTGACGGGTAGTAACCAAACAAGCAGGTATTAACCAAAACAGACAGCAGTGGCTTTTCCTACAAGAGCAAATGTTGTCGATTGCCATTACTATATGGATTGAGCAGAATTCTTCAAATAAATATTCTATTTAACATCGTCTGGTATAACATTATTTAGTACAGATAGAGCCAAAAATATATCAATTGGTGTTTGAATTAAAAAAGGAGAAACCACGAGAAACAAAAATATTCTATTCTAACGTATTCCTCAGATGGTCATGGTAGGTAGTGAAACGAACTTTGTTAGATTTACCAGGACCAAAATATCGGAATGTCCAATTTCCGCATTTTTAACAGCTGTGTGTTCGAGTGCTTCCTATACTATTCATTCTTTAAATAAATGTATATTATCTCTCTCACTCTAGTTCGATTACAACAAGAAAAGTCTGCGAGTTATGATCGAGTCTTAAAAGGCCTACGTAAAAGTTTTATTTCCTAGAAATTGAAATTGTTCTTTTACAAAACATTGTATGACGCGTTTTACAAACGTGTACAGAATGTTGTTTATGACGAACGGATCCGAGTGGTTAGTCGAATTTAAAATCAGAATTTCAGTTCAGAAGAAGCGTATTGGTTAGGAAGAACGTCGACAGTGGTCGACGACCTGAGAAGTTACACAATAATACTAACGCAGTATTAACTACTTGTGACTAAGCAGGCACTCAAAAAATTCGTTAAACATTTGTTCTTTAACAGTTTGAGAACAATTTATCAACATTATAACAACAGTCTCACGCAAAAACACTGTTGTACTGTGTTTCCACTTACGATATATTTGTAAATCCTCGAGTGAAATGCTCAACATTCGAAAAGGATTATTAGGGCGACATGTTAAAACAAACTAAAAATTTTATGCAGAAATGGATGCAACTGTCCATAGGGATATGATCAACATATACAGCTCAAAGATAGAGATTTAAATGTCGAAGGAAAATAGATTTAGGTTTCCAGTTACTTGTATGAAAAACTGAATTAATAGGATGTACAACATGTTTAAAATACTCACCAGTTTCCGATGACGACTCCCTCCTCGCAGAGAAACAATGACGTAACAGCAGAATTCCGAAGGATTTAAGTAGAATACGTTAGATCTGTAAAGATAATTCTACGTTAGTCGGTAGAACAACCATTCTAAAACTTATCACTGTAAAAATATCTCTCAATTCAAAAGCTTTCTGGCCAAATATATTGAAAGAACAAAGGGATATATTAGCTAATGGTTAGGCCGATAAAAATCACAATAACCAATGAAGTGAACTGGAGCATTACATCAAAAAATAAGATTCCTGGTAGGAAACCATATTTTAATGGTTTCCTTTCAGGAACCTTATATTTTTTATATAAAGGCCAAAAGCAGTCATTTATACAAGTGGAGACACATGCTTCCCCTAGTGCACCGTCACTGCATTGTCCTACATAAGAGGCTTGGAGTGGTGTCTCAACGGTGCACTCGCCGCCAGCGTTTTGGAAAGGTGTAGCAATCCAACTGATGAGCCCACTGCTACGCTGGGACGAAACGCTGGTAATGTCACAATTGAAAAAGCCTAAAGAGCTTAAATGTTTCTGGAGCATTACACTTAATCATATGTTAGATGAATAAAGTTATTGATATACACAAACAATATAGCCAAAAATATAGTTCTCATCCTTTCAGTACAGCGTCCCCCCTTTACGTGCATCATATTCACGTGGTGCTATTGTGGTAGTCCCACCACATAATTAGCTTAATCTGGCGAGTTACGTTGTAACTGCGCCAACCTCATATACAGAATTACCCTGGTTTTTTTGACGTATTAATTAACAATTCTTTACCATTTTAATATACACACATCATATACTTGCTTAATTAACTTACTCTTTAAATATGTTCATAGCAGCCACTACTGTTAATAACGAATTCGTAGAGCATGTCTCTTATTTCTATTATCAAGGCGTGGGGTGATAAGCTCACACACTTGATAACATTCCGGAATATGGATCAGGAAAGGCAGATCGTGATCGCATTCCAATAGTTAGGGATTGTAATTGAAAATTATAGAGGAAGAACGGACATTCGCGAAGAATGAGGTCAGTAGAGTTGCTGGAGAAATGTTAGGAAGAAAGGAAAGATCAACTAAGGATCAATGGATAACTCAGGAGATACTAGACCTGATCGATCCTGCAACAGTACCCCTGGCTGGCCTCCACGCTGTGCAAGTTTGTGTTGGAGAGACGTTTTCTTTAATGACTCAGCCAAAGGTTAGCAGCACTTTCGCATCTCATAGAAGGAAGTGTATGCGCATTAGCGACAGCGATTCGTGGAAAGTACCAATGAAAGTGACGTTCCCTTCATCGTCTTGCACCAAGAGAGTAGGCCGTGCGGTTAGGGGCAAGCAGCTGTGAGCTTGCATTCGGGAGACAGTGGGTTCGAACCCCACTGTCGGCAGCCCTGAAGATGATTTTCCGTGGTTTCCCCTTTTCACACTAGGCAAATGATGGGGATGTACCTTAATTAAGGCCACGGCCGCTTCCTTCCCACTCCTAACCCTTTCCTATCCCATCATCGCAATAAGGCCTATCTGTGTCGGTGCGACGTAAATAAATAAATAAATAAATAAATAAATAAATAAATAAATAAATAAATAAATAAATAAATGACAACGTCTCTCGCTGCTCAGTTAGTGCTCGCGAACTTCCAATTTGCTGGTCTGTGTGGCCTCTCGCTAACTGTTAAGTTGTGAGGTGCAGGGTCCTGTGATACATGTGTTTAGACATTTTAGAATTTCTTCCAATTGAATTACTGAGACTTAGAAATGTGTGATCTAAGCAGTCCTGGTCTTGCTGCCAGTTTATTAATTCAAGGACTTTCCAAATTATGCTGAGAAATATGAACCGAAAATTAAGAGGGCCACTCCTAATTTTAAGACAGCAAGATGGTAAAATACGAGTAGTAAGAAGTTTCGAATCTCAGTGGCATTCGAAATACAATCGGCTGACGGGAAATATTAAAGAAAAAAATTATATTGTTATATTTGTCTTCGTCGCCATAAGACGTAAAACAAATAGCAAATATATATAATTTGTCTTCCTTTCGTTGGGGAAGCCGGAGTGGCCCTCTTAATTTTCGGTTCATATTTCTCAGCATAATTTGGAAAGTCCTTGAATTAATAAACTGGCGGCAAGATCAGGACTGCTTAGATCACACATTTCTAAGTCTCAATAATTCAATTGGAAGAAATTCTAAAGTATGTAGAGACTTTTTTAAGGAAAGCAAGCAAACATCAGGCTTTACAAAAAATGTCAGGAACAGGGAACGTTTTTACATGCAAGGCGGAGGTCGAATAGAACATGCAATTTCTGAAAGCTCGTGCATTTCGCTGGTTTACATAATGAAAAAGTGGCTACAAACTGAGATATTCTTCGTCGTCCTGCCCAGGTTATTATTATTTTATCACTTTCCTTGGTAAAGAGGAACTATCCCATCATGGTCACGGTGACGTTAAAAATTCAGCAAACCTGGGGAATTAACTGGAGCTACTGTATTTACTCATTCAAGAAGAACATGAACTCAGGGTACTTTTAGAAAGCAACTATGTGTTTAGAGCAGGGCCTCTCAAACGCCAAAAATCTCACGCGTGCAAATCGAGGCGCAAGAGCTCCGTGCACTGTGCATCGGTTCCACTCGGCTCAACTCTTCTCGGATTTGGAGCGCTACGGAGCAAGTGAGGAAGAGGGAGACAGGGGGAGTGAGCGAGACAGGCGTGGGCAAAGAGAGAGAGAGAGAGAGAGAGAGAGAGAGCGCGCTATAGCTCCAAATCGAGGAGTGGGGGTCTGCACTCTGGGCAACCAAGCGAAGTCGTCTTTTGCACTGCGCACAGTGCATGCACCAGGCGCATGCACCCTGAGAGGCCCTGGTTTAGAGGGACATCTAGCACCATTCAGAATGAAATAACTGAATGTGTAGGGCATGTAATGAAGGAAACAAGCAAGGAGTTGCATGGGCTCAGATTATTTCAGTTCTAGCGGATGACAACTGGTGATTGCAGGGCTCAAATGGGCATAATATTACGATATG